>NW_012118821.1:11198831-11257077 GCF_000951035.1 Colobus angolensis palliatus
CTGCCCCGGGAAGGACAGACAGACAGACACACAGGAGACCCTCCTGCCCCGGGAAGGACAGACAGACAGACAGACACACAGGAGACCCTCCTGCCTGTTTGCTCCCGCCTGCTCTGCAGGTCATGTGCTTCCCTCCCCAGACCCACACATTTCGCCACACCTTTGCCAACAGTACAAAGAGCATGCACAGCACATTCATTCAAAGAAAATGAGACAAAAGGAATCAAAAGGCACTTTTGCAAATACACCAGAGGAAAGACGCGCTTCAGATGAAAGAGCGAAAGTCCGCCACGTCAGGGACGACAGAGGCTGGCTCTAAAACATCGGTGCTTCTAAGGCTCTGGTTTGATTAGGAATCACCTGGGGGAGGAAGCAATGTAATCATTTCTATGTTAGGAAGTCAGGCAGAGGGGGCAGGGAGAGCAATGGAGTGGGGCTCAGTGGCATTAGTCTGGGCAGGCTGGAAGCCTGTCTAGTGGAACTAGCACAGCACACAGACCCAGGCCACTATCTTTGGGCTTGTCCCTTGCTGATCAGAGGATTTTTGGTCACCTTGCCCCTGAGCCTGAAATTTAAAAGAAAGATGAAGCCTTCCACGTGCCCCTCCCAAACTCGCTCCTCATCCCATCAAAAAACACCCTTTCTGAAAGGGCTGTGGGCTTTCCAGGGTGCTGTGATGTGGGGCAGCTCCAGAGCAAGAAGAGACGGTGGCTCTTCTGTTTTCGGAATGGATGAGGCCGCCCCTCGGTCATTAGTCCCCATTCTGGGTACCACACTCAGGAGATGAACATATCTGAGCTGGTGCAAGGACAGCTCTGAGAGGTCTCCACACCCTGCCATAAGGGGAGAGATCCAGGGAACTGAACATCCTGTTCCTGGAATAAAGTCTTCTTTTTTTGGAAGGATGGTGGGGTGAAACTCATTGCATTTAAGATGCCAGATAGGAGGAGGACAAAACTTTTCTTAGTTCACGCCCTGAACCCATTTTCCAGGCCGGAGGACTCTTGATGCTGTCTGCCCTGCTTACTTCGTGGGGTGACCACATCTCAAAGGCAGTTCTGGATGCATAAGCACCATGAGCTGCCAAGTAGTCTGCAGACGTAAAGGGCATTCCCATCCAAAATGTGAGCGTCCACAGGTCAGCTGGCCGAGCAGTACCCGCCTGCCGTGGTTCTGAGCAGTGCGGGGCATCCCACTTTGTATCATCCACAAAATTACAAGAAGAAAGCAGGGAGGAAGGCTGCCACTTGAAACAAGTAAATCCTTAGAAGATGCTGGAGATGTACAGACTTTGACTATCCCACAGGGCTGAAATCTCCATTAATTTTCAGAATTGCTGGCCACCATTTCTGAAAACCCGCAAAGGAATGTACAGGAACCATAGCTGGCCTGGGGAAAAGTCCTGGGATTTTGCCTTCCTGGATATGAAGATGGCACTTATTCACCTCCACATACCGGCAACGATCTACATTAGCTTGATTTTGCTAATGTGGACGCATTTATTACACAAAAAACAGGCCCACTTAGCAGTCAGGCCAATTAATATCAATACTATTTTGGTCCTGCTTGTATTAATGCACTTACAGGAGTTGGCTAATATGGAATATTCTTAATATGTGAGAGCAGTACCCAGCCTGGGTAAGGCACAGACCTTGTAATCAGACATACCTGGACTGAGGACTCCCAGGGGTGGCTCAGCAGGTAGCACTGGGTTAGTCTCCTAGGCTCATCCTTCTCCACCCCTGCCACTACCTGCTCCTGACTGTCTTTTTAGGAAAGCCCACTCCTCCCCTCCTCAGCTGTGAGCATCCCCCTTTTATTAAATTCTGTGCACACACACGTGTGTGTATGCACCTAACAATACATATAGCATTGTTGGGTTACTGGGAGCCTCACCCTTTTATTGAACACACGTGTGCACATGCTTGTGCATATGCACCTAACAATAAGTATAGCAGAAATAAATTTTAAATTTTCAGACACCTGCAATATAAAACTCAAAATATCTGTATACTGGCTGGGCACAGTGGCTTATGCCTGTAATCCCAGCACTTTGGGAGGCCGAGGCAGGTGGATCACCTGATGCCAAGGGTTCAAGACCAGCCTGGGCAACATGATGAAACCCTGTCTCTACTAAAAAATACAAAAATTGGCTGGGTGTGGTGGTGCACACCTACAGTCCCAGCTACTTGGGAGGCTAAGGCAGGGGAATCACTTGAACTGTGAGGCGGAGGTTGTAGTGAGCTGAGGTCATATCATTGCACTCCAGCCTGGGTGACAGAGCAAGACTCTGTGTTGAACAAAAACAAAAACAAAAAAAAACTGTGTGTTGTATGCACCTAACAATATATACAGCAGAAATAAATTTTAAACTTCCAGACACCTGTAATATAAAACTCAAAATATCTGGTTATGCAACATTTTTTCCAAATATGGATGTAATCCATTGCAAATTCCCTGAAATAAAAAAGTCCATCTCACAGAATAATATTATCTTTCCACATATAATACCATCTATTTCAATAAAGGTTGCATATAAATTCTGATATTTTAATAAAGTTGATAAATGTTGCAATATTTCTCATAAATTTATTAGAAAGTTTATTTCTCATAAATGTAATAGAAACAATTTACAATTCAACCCATGGAACAATGGAAGATATAGCATAACCTTGAAGGCATTATCTAAAACAAGTTAAAAAATTTGTAAAACACATGCCCTATGGATTTTAGAGCTCTTTCCAATAGGATTACCAAACTCTGTGACAAAAGGGAATACAGCAGATATTTAAATGACTTCACTAAAGTGTTTGATACACTACATTTTCATAAACAATTGACATCCAATTAACTATGAATGTGAATTAATAATAGACTTTCCATAAGCCACAATTCTAATACGTACCTACTGCTTAGAATGTGTAAAATTAAAAAGACTAACCACACCAAGTGTTGGTGAGGGTTTGGAAGAACTAGAACTTCCTTTCACTGCTGGTGGGAATGTAAAATGGTGCAGCCACCTTGGGAAACAGCTTGTCAGTTTCTTAAAAAATTAAACATATATTTACCATATATGTGATCCAGCCATTCCATTCCTAGATATTTTCCAAAGAGAGAGAAAAATATATTCATATAAAGACTTGCACATGAATCTTCATAGTAATGTTAATTGTAATAGACCAAGACTGGAAGCAACCCAAGTATCATGAACAGCCAAATGGATACTCAGATTGTGGTCTGTGCTTAGAATGGAATACTGCTCAGTGATGATAAGAAATGGCCTATTGACATACACAACAGCATGGCTGTATCTCTAACTCAGCATGCTGCATAAAAGAAGCCAAACAAAAACATTCCCTGTATATCAAGCTTTAAGAAATGCGAATTAATCTATATTAACTGAGGACAGATCAGCAATTGGTTGGGGATAAAGAGAGTAGGAGGAACAGCAGAGAGGGTTAACAAATGGAGCAAAGGGGAGCATTGGAGGTGAACATGTTCACTGCCTTCATTGTGGTAATGGTTTCACAAGTGTATACATATGTTAAAAATGATCAGATTATACACTTTGAATGTGTGTTATTCATTCTATATCAGTTATCCCTTATTAAGATGTTTAATTTTTTAAAAGGGAGATTCCTACGGCCACAAACCAAGAACAGTAACCTGTGGTTCCAGTCCACTCACAGGATGACATTGTGCAATTAAAGGTTTTTACTTTATAGTCATGATATTCAACACTTTGAGGTGGAAAAGACATGGCATTCTCATACACACCTAGGAAAAGTGTGAAATGGTCCAGTTGATCTGGAGGGCAATTTGTCAATGTGCACCCGGTGCCTTACAAGTGGTTATAACCTTAGATCAGCGAGGAACCCACTAGGATATATCCTCTAGAGACACACCCATGTACGTATTTTTGAAAATATCCAAAATGTTATTTAAAACAGTGATAAGTGAAAAAGTAACCCAAAGCCCAACACTGAGGAAGTAGTTAAATAAATTTGGACTGTGAATTGTGTATATTCTCTGTCTTCCTCAACACAAATGCTCTCTCTCTCTCTCTGTGTGTTTATGTGTGTCTCTCTCTCTCGCACACAAAGATTTTTGAAAATAAAAAGCACAAATTGGATTATTTTTACACATGATTGTGCAGCATGTTCATCTATAATGTATTTTGTGTTTATTTCCATGTCAGTAAGTAAAGAATTAACTTGTTTTTTTTATGACTTTAATGTATATACTTCACGTAATTTAACATGCCATCAATTGAGGACCCTTTAGATTTTTCCCAATTTTTTAAAAAAATTGAATAATACAGCAGTAAACTTCCAAATGCACATATTTTTCACTTGTGAGAATTCTCCAATTTATTGTGTAGAATAAATTCTAAGAAGCAGAACTTCTGAGTCAAGCTATATAATATCAAGAACCAATATGTATTTGGTCTCAAAAAATTGTGCTCTAGTGCGCATTTACTCCAGCAACCTGTCCCTACTCATCCTGCCAACAGTAAAAATTACCAAATGCACTGACCTCTGTGACCTGATGAGCTAAAATGGATTTAATCATTGCTGTAGTGCTTTTTTCTTTGAGCATTAGTTTGGTGAATATTTCTGACCTGTGAACTGCCTTTTTACATCTGTAACCCACAGGCTCTTTTGCTTGCCTGGGTTACCTTTCTAATCAAGAAAGCCCCACTGTGTTAGTCCATTTTCATACTGTTATGGAAAAATACCAGAGACTGGTAATTTATAAAGAAAAAGAGGTTTGATGGACTCACAGTTCCACATGGCTGGGGAGGCCTCACAATCATGGCAGAAGGCAAAGGAGGAGCAAAGGCAGGTCTTACATGGCGGCAGGCAAGAGAGTGTGTGCAGGGGAACTGCCCTTTGTAAAACCATCAGATCTTGTGAGACTTACTCACTGTCGTGAGAACAGCATGGGAAATACCTGCCCCCATGATTCAATTACCTGCCACTGGGTCCCTCCCATGACAGGTGGAGATTCTAGGAGCTACGATTCAAGATGAGATTTGGGTGAGGACACACAGCCAAACCATATCACCCACCTGGCAGCTGCTCCACGTGACTCTGCCAGAGTATAACCTGTGTGTGTCCCTGTCCCCTGGAAATTGTGTCTGTCTCTGGCTGGGCCGCAGCACTGGGCTGACCCATCAAGTCAGAGTTGGCAGGTGACCCGAACAGGTCTGGTCAGTCTCTCCTCAGAATTTTCCAGCCTGTGGTGTGGGGGATCACTTTCTCTTATCTTGTGACTGTTTGTTGTAGGAACATTGAGTGATATTTCCCCTAGCATGTGGTCTGATTGTGATTGTAGTGGGAGAGAGTAAGTTCAAATCCCAAAGACCTTCTGAGACTCATTGAAACTGGAATGTCGCCATGTTTATTCCATTCTCTGCCTTATTCCTTAAGCCAGTAAATTTTTCCTAATTGAACCAATAGTGGTTGGATACCTGTTTATTCCCTGGTATGAAGTATCCTTTCACTGTTTTTGAAAAGTTGATTAGGCTGGGCATGGTGACTCACACCCGTAATCCCAGCACCTTGGGCAGTCGAGGTGGGAAGATCACTGGAGCTCAGGGATTCAAGAGTAGCCTGGGCAACATAGGAAAACTCCATCTCTACAATTTTTTTAAAAAATTAGCTGGGGGTGGTGGCATGTGTTTGTAGTCCCAGCTGAGGTCTACATGTGGTGTAGAGGTCTACATGTGGGTGTGGTGGCATGTGCTTGTAGTCCCAGCCACTTGGGAGGCTGAGGTAGAAGTTGCAGTGAGTCACGCTTGTGCCACGGCGCTCCAGCCCGGGAGACAGAGTGAGATCCTGCCTCAAAAATTTTAATAAATAAATAGTTGATTGATGTTTTCATTTGATAACATAATATGGAGAAAATTAGTCCCTTGTCTCCCATTTCTCAATTAGAAAATAACAATAAGGGGCTCTAGAAAAACTAAGGTGTGCCGGGGGTCACTGAACCAATTATTTTACCTTTTCCCAAGTGTTTATTATGCAACCAACTAAATTAATTTAAATAAAAACGGTCAACCTGAAGATGTAATCAACTGGTAACACTGGAAGCAACTGTGTGCAGAGTTGAACAAATTTAACTTCACTCTTGAGGCAGAGTAGTCAAATCAGTCCACGCAGCAGGAACTGCTGGTGTGTGAGAGCAACCTTGGAGTACCCTACTCCACTTCTAACCAGGTCAGGTCTGGGAGCAGTTGGTGGCAGTGCCAGCCAAAAGGAGCATATGCAAAATGAATTAGGAGGTTAGTCAGCACCGAAGACGCTCAGGCCCCTCCCAGGCTGCATCGGCAGCCAGAAGAGATAGCCAAGCACTCCCGAGAAGAGGAGTGGGCAGCCAGCTCGCACTAGTAGGCCGGCAGCTCCGCTCTCCACCAGCTGTGGCCGCCATGTGGCCATCTGTGTCTGTGCCAGGCTGGAGGAGGCTGCAAAAGGCGCCCTGGCTAAATGTGACTTGAAGGACACTCTCTTGCGGAATGACCTTAGATTCTCCTTCCACATCAAGTTTCTTCCATATGAGACCCACACACTGGTGCGTGCACTCACACGTCCATGCCCACACACACACGCACACTGTCTTCGAGGCTCGTAATGGCTCCATGTGTGCAGCTGCCTGTGCCCTGGAGGGAGAGAGTGTCTGTGGCACCTGCCAGAGGGAAGAGGCAGTATTCTGTCTGCCTGCAGCAGAGGGCTGAGTAGAGATGGCTCTGCAAGTTTCCACTTTGACCTTCTGGGTGAATAGCAGACCCCAGTGCTGACACGGTGGCCGAGGCCCTCGCCTTCCTGGCCTGTGCTGGCTGGGGCAGAGGCCAGTTTGACCCCACCTGAAAGCAGCCAGACTATGGACTTAGCATTTCTTTGTTGGGAGAAGATTTCCAGAAGCCCTGCGGCTGGTATCATTAGCGTCCTGGGGCAGAGGCTGGCACCTCACTGCTCCACTGCTCCCAGGGTCCATCTTTAGTGACAGTTTGGAGGGAGGAAAGTGTAATTTTGCAAATACCCGGTGGGAAAAAAAAAAGAAATAGAAAAGAATACTCTGCAAGAACAGTGCATGTGAAGTTAGGGTTGGCGAATATGACAAAATGAGCACGGACGGGCCTCACTCTCCCATCCTGATCTCATCTCAACCAAACTATTGAGGACAAAGGTGACCCCTCCATGGCCTGCCCTTCTTGGTTCTTCCTGAGGGACTCCACCTGTCACCCCTGCTGCCAGCAGAGCAGCCGCATAGACCACATCTCATCTCTCCTCAGCTGTGCCCTTAGCCAGTAGTACCTAATTTAGTGCTAAATGGACTCATTCGATTTTATAAAAATATAATGTGGGGGGAGGCTGAAGTTTAGTTGCTGCTTTAAAAACATTACCTTATTTATTGTCATTACTTTATAAAAGGAACATCTTACTCACACCCAGTGTAGGACTGCATCACGCCAACATGGAGAAAATTGTTCAAGCTGAACATACTCAGCCTCATGATTCCTTACTGTTTTGTCCCCAGTTTTCTCTGTTTTCCTGAGATGAGGGCCATGATGGCCAGGCTATGTTAGGACCTCAGTCCTGCTGCTTTCAGTAGCCAAACCTCACCTCTGCTGCCTGTCAGGTGTAAAAAGATCAACGCTACCTTGTTGGGGGGGGTTACAACTGATACGGCTCGATGGAACAGCCTTCACAAGGAGTTGACAATTTTTCACAAGAAACTGGACCCTTTCCTAAGCAGATAAGTAATCGAGGTGGAATTTCAGACAATGTGACAGTCCAGGAGGCATCAGTACTTTGGGACCTTTTAGACAGGATACTCTGTGTGCGTTCTCCTTGCCACGTTCCTGAATGGCAAGATGCCTGTGAACGCTGAGCTCCTGGGCCAGAGTCCGAGACTTAGCACCATTCCTTTGCAATCCATGGGAAGGAGGCCACAGACGCGGCACCTGCTCTGGGAAATGACTCCCCTGAGATCCGGCTCTAAGCTCTCCAAATCTATCACCTTTGTTTATGGTTGAAAGACTTTCAATTCTGGTTAATAAACAGCAAGTCTTGATGACAGTGCATAACCAAATAGAGTAAATTAACACAGAAAATCTTACCTCAGAACCTTGAGCAACACAGAGTTTGAACTGAAAGAAGCCCTGACAGCAAGCCCAAGTTCACCTCTGCCCGGCCTCACTGGTCACTCTAGCTGGCTGTGGGCTCTCAGCAGCTGGCTCCCCCGTGACGCGTGCACTTGGACTGTGATGTACTTTGGACACAGACCCAGGTGCCTGACTGATGACAATCCCTCTCCTGGGAATTCAAAGCCAGAAAAGATGCACAGAGATGGAAAGAGGTAGGAGAACTTTCTTGTGAGATGAGCATGGCCTGCATTAAAGCTCCTGAGATGGGCCCTGACCTTTCCAAACATCGGTGGGAATACTTCTCTTTGGTTCTGTGAGTTATCCCATAATTCCTCCTAGAAACCTTCATTTTTCATCGATTTCTTTATTGTTCCTTTTTTTCATGCTCAAGTTAGACCGTGTCAGCTTCTGTTACTTGCAACTTAAGACTCTCCACTTCACGTATGCAACTTGGCAAAGCTCCTTCCCTGACCCTGAGCAGGTGACAAGCTTTCCAATGTTGCACTTCCTATGGAATGAACATCATGTTAATAGCTTCTTACAGGATTGTGGTGAAGATGACCAGATGTATGTATGGAAAACCACTGAGAAGTGATGAAGTTCAAGGCTGCTTTTAGTTACTCCTTGTACACGTCACAGGGAAGCAGCCCTTTTTCTTTCTTTTTTATTAAACTCATCCCCGATAGCATCCTGAGGTTTCAAACAAGCTTTAAATATGAAACAAGCAAGCCAGCCAGGAATCACAGGTGCCCTGGAGCCCACGTTTTTGGTGTATTCACCTCATAGATGATAATAATGGTGATAACAGCAATAATGTTTGGTGCTCATTTAGAACCTATAACATATGAATGCATATATTAACTCTGATTTCACAACTTTCACTACAGAGTTAAGGAAACTGAGGCCCTGAAACTTAGGGGGCATGCACAGGAACCCGCAGAGAGCATCACAGTCTTTGTGTTCTCCAAGCTCTCTGTACCTCCTCGTGCTGGTGCTATTGAACAAGGAGAAAATGTGAGAACATGGAAGCCTGGCACAGCAGGCAGGGCTGGCAGTGGGTGAAGAGGGTCGGAGTGAATGACTTTCACATCTCCATCCAGTTTCACAGCATCAGCAGGACCAAATGTATGGCTGAATTGTGCGAGTGGGAGTCCCAGACACACTTCAGAGGTAATAAAATTGGAGAAGAAGTGAACACCAGTGAGCAAAGCTCAAAGGTAGATGAGGCTAAAGTCCTTACCTGAAGAATGATTTCTACCTCAATAAACAGGGTCCACAGATAGTGACCTCGGCCAGGTAGTCCAGACACATGCAGTTCTGCCAGCGGTAGGTGTCACTCATTGCCTCGTTAGGAATGAGTGTTTCAGCTGACATGCAGGAAATGACCTCTTGCTGACTAGGGTTGGTGATGTCACTCACTGCCGCAGCTGAGTCACCCATGATGCAATGGGCTAAGTCCTACACTTCATGACTAACACTTATCTTAGGAATTCTAGACATAACCTTTTCAGAGGAGCTGAGGAAGAGGGCTCAGCGAGCCAGAGGGCATCTGTCATAGAACCCTCCTCTGATCTTGTAGGGAATTCTAGAAGGGGCACTAAGCTTGAGGGGAGAGGAGCTGTGTTTCAATTTCTGATCAATCACTTACTACATCTCCATCCTTGGCCAATATTCTTACCTCTCCGGGCATTAATGTTCTCATTTGTAAAACAGAAACATGATCAGCCCTCTGCTTCCCAAAAATCAAATGAGGTAATATGCATGAGAACATTTTGTATACTGCAAATGGTATTTCTGATGGCTCCAGTGTTGACAGCATTAAATACTGTGATTATGTATTTTTAATGATCTGTGCCCAGCACACACGCAGGATGAGGAACAGAAAGTCTGGGAGGGAGACTGGCTTTGCTGTTTTGCTCAGGGCCTGCCCCATCAGGTGGGAGGATGGGCTGTGGGTGGAGAGCGGTGGAGGAGCTGGGAGGTCAAGGGAAGGCCATGCAAGGTGGCGGAGCCTTCTGTTTTCATTCTGCAAAAGCAGGAACGGGAAGGGACCACCGAGCAGGGAGTGCATAGGAAATGAAGTGCACAGAACCAAGAGCTGCCCCTGGCCAATGCCCACACTTAGCAAACAGGAGGCAAAGACCCATCGTCCAAGGAGCAAACCAGTCGCTAAAAATGTCAGATGAAAATGAAGGTAGCGTAAGTCCCTGAAAACCCCAAGAAGACAAGTTCTCCAGGAGGGAACATGGTAAAAAGTGATGCAGAGAAGATGTCAAGAACCAAAAGAATGAGGACCAAGAATAAGACCTTTTGATTTAGCAATACGGCATCCTTGGTACTCTGCTAGGAGGCCACGTGGGAGCCATGGGAGAGGGCTCATTGTGGGGACACACAGCCTCCCACATCCCCAGGACTTGTCCTGATCACACGTTCGCAAAAGGTCCATCAATTGATTAATTGTTAGGAGGCTACATTTTTAAAACTTTGAAAATTTTCTCCGTATCCTAGTTATATTACTGGCCTAGAAAAAATTAAAACAAAAATTAATACTGATGAATCCTCATCAGGAAATTTAAAACACGAAACTACCCAGTCAGATTTTCAGGTTGCATGAAGATGAAGGTTTCATGTCATCTGAAAAGGCTTTACCAATGGCTCAGAGAATCGCTGTGCATCACCAGCTGCAGTATTCTGTTATCAGGCAGGATTTGGAATTTCTCAGCAGGCGTGGCCCCTTGGTGGAGCTGTGTACATCAAGCCGCCTTCTGAAGATGTCTAATCTCGAGAGGTCTAATAGATGCTGTCATGGACTAATGAGAAGGTTATCATGTAAAAGTCATTAATACAAGAACCTCTTTAATTATGAACTGAAACAGTAAAGCAAAACCAAAATGTCCAGAACAATATTTAGAAGCCCATGTTTCAACTTGGGTTATGATAAAAATCGCTTCTGCCCCAAGTACCATGGTGAGGTGGGAAATCGCACTGCATGTCTGGACGCTGGTTTCAGATACCCTCCTCCTTCCTTACAGAAACTGTCTTCAGGAAGGTTGAGCTCTGAGCCATGCATAGGGGTATGGATTCACTTTCCTGGGTTCACCTCTCACCAGTAATCTCTGTGTTTTAAAAATTTAATTCTAATGGATAAATGAAAATTAATTTCAATTAGGGAAGCTGATGGGGAAGATTTTGGCAGAGAAGTAGAGCTCTGCTTGAATTCGTAAAATCAATCCAAACAGGGCAGCGGAAGCTGCCCCTGGAACTAGGCTCTGTCCTACATAACCAGGTCAGCAATGGGCCTTCTTCTGATCTGTCATGAGATCGCAGAATTTGGGGCAAGCAGCACACGTTTTCTACTGCTGCATCAGTGTCACACTATACATACACCTTCAGCTTTGTGTTCTCCAGAAGGGAAATCCCTGTCCCTCGGGTAAATGTCACTAGACTGTGAGTGGTGGATCTGGGGTTTCTTTCCAGGCCTGACACCCTGGCTGGGACGGGGTGCCAAGGAACACGGGAGTGTTGAGGTGAGACGCTGAGACGCCTTAACCGCCAACCCTCTAGTGTGTGACGATGGGGAACCATAGAGTGTCTCTGGGCTTTTTTTCTCATGTCCAAAACGGGGCTAACTATGTCTTTGCAAATCCGATCCACAACATGGTGGTCGGGTGCAGAGGGCCGATGGCACCAGCATGCTCCAGGAAGGCACCCAGCGTGTTAAGGTTCCTCAGCTGTGGATGGAGCACTTCCTTCTGCAAGCTTCAGCTCTCTAAATCCTCCTTTCCTTGTGTCTTCTCAACCTTCACATCGCAGAGGAGTTAGCGGCAAGAGGAAATGAGGCCCAGTAGGAGCAGGGAGACCGCAACCAGAGACAGGATATGGAGTGGCCCTGAAGAATACGTCTGTGACGGCCTTCTCTGGTCTGGTGACACATGGCTGTGAGGGCTGCAAGGCACGATGGTTGCCCAGTTCCAATGGACTCACAGAGCTGCGGCTGCCGTGGGGCCTCCCTCCGCTCCATCACTGGCTCTTTGCCCTCCATGTGTCTGGTTCTCTTAGAGAACAGAAGCATTTAAGCACGTTCTGATCCTACCCACTGAGGCTGCTCCCAGCTCAGGTACAGGCTTTCCCTTTGTTAAAGCCCACGACGCCACGTGCAATGTGCACTGTCCAGCCAGAGGCCAGGGTGTGCTGGTGTCCCTGCGTTCACAGACTGTCCATGGGGCTGACACGCAGCAGCTTCAGGATGTGTTCCCTCCCACACCTTTTCATTTCAGGATCCCAGGCAATCAGTGTGGGGTGACAAATGGCAGTGGCTTTACTGAAGTTGGTGTTCTGTGATCCGAATGAGGTTGCAGCCAGAAGCCCAGGGATGAAGTATGGCATTAAAATAATAAAGATTAAAAATATGTACCCTCCCAAGTCAGCAGAGCAGAACTAACAACCACATATAAAGAAGCTTTGCGTGGGATGATCCTGTGTCTGGGAGGCAGGAGCAGAGATGCAGCAGCTATAAATCTCCCCCCTGCACCCACTGCAGAGCCAGGGCCAGGAGGGATGCAGAGAGCAGAGCTGTGAGAGTGCTCGAAGTGGGAGCAGGGAAGGCATGTGTGTGCGTGTGTGCATGTGTGCATGTGTGTGTGTGAGACAGAGAAAGAGAAAGAGAGACAGACTCCAGGAGGGATAGGGAGAGCAAGCAAGGTAGGTGCAGCCTGACCTGACAGGGAATGCAAGTACTCATTTTTCTCTTATGTAACCTGAAATGGCAGCTCTACCTTCCTGACTTCAGCCTGTGCATTTATCTTTTAAAATTGCATTTTGCCATAAATCAAGATTCCATAGCATGGTCTTTTTTTCTTCATGTCTGCAACCCCTAGAAAATCTACCCCCTCCCCTTTCCCTCTCTCTGTCGTCTGCACCTCCCTACTCCCTTCCACACTCAGTTCATGGATCACATCCAGCAGGCTCCCTTCTCTTCTGTTCCTGCTATAAATAGTAACTTTTCAGATGACAACTTGCTTCTTTAGGGGTAGAAATCTATCTTCCAACCCATAAACATGCATAAGACACCTGCTATGTGTTACCCTGCATGTTAGGGGCCGTGTGTATGTGTGTGTGTGTGTGCAGTGTGTCTGAGTGTGTGTGTGCAGTGTGTCTGCAAGTGTGCGCGCAGTGTGTCTTCAAGCGTGTGCGTGCAGTGTCTGCAAGCGTGTGCGTGTGTGCAGTGTGTCTGCAAGCGTGTGCACGTGTGTGCGCACGTGTGTGCGTGTGTGCGCACCTGTGTGCATGTGTGCATGCATGTGTGTGCAGTGTCTCTGCAAGTGCGTGCACGTGTGTGTGCATGCGTGTGTGCATGTGTGTGCGTGCACACGTGTGTGCATGTGTGCGTGTATGTGTGTGCGTGTATGTGTATGTGCATGTGTGTGTGCACGTGTGTGTGTGTAGTGTGTCTGCAAGTGTGCTGTGCCTGTGTGTGTGTGTGCATGTGCATGCATATGTGTATATGTATGTGTGTGTGTGCGTGCGTGTGTGTGTGTGTGTGCAATGTGTCTGCAAGTGTGTGCGTGTGGAAGGGGCTCTTTAGAAACAGTAATGGGTTTGTAAACTTAGTGCTCAGGAATCTCTCAATCTAAGGAGGTGGGTGAGGCGCTGAGGGCAGGAAGTGTACATAAGTGACTGCAATACAGTTCAAATGAATAATTATATTTACAAAGTTTGAAATGAAGAGGTGCAGGAGAAAGCGAGTTTCTGTGGAACTAGAAAGGCTAAGGAGGCCAGCATAACATCATGTCTTTTATTCTCCTATGACAGGAGGACTTTTCATGAGGAATGAGAGTGGCTCGAGGTCCTCAGGGCTTAGGATTCTAAGGGGAGGTTGACCCATCTGTATCTTTGCCGCACCACCGTCCCTTACTGAAGCTCTGTAAAGTCATTCATTCTCTAGTTCACTGGGGATTCGAGTAAACTAATAAAATAATTTTCTTATTCTCATGATAATTAACGCAGGAAAATAGAGGACTTTTGAAAATAAAGGGCCTTGTGGCTTGTCTCTAGCACCTGCCTCACTTTAGACTTGCCTTTGTCAAGCAAAATGCACCGTGCTTCACTGTGCAGTGCTCTTCCGCCAAGCGAGGGGTCAGAAGGCAGGTCCACAGCTGCAAAGGCAGGGCAGGCGGCTGCCTGGCTGTCTGGTGCTGAACTCCGGCTCGCATTCTGGCTGAGTGGGTTTAGGCAAGTTTTTGGCCTATTTCTCAGTTTCCTCATCTGTAAGTGGTGGATAACAGAAGCACCTTTCTGACAAGGTTGTTGTGAGGAAGCAAAGTGATGATAAATTAGCTGTGTTAGAGTAGAAACACACAGCCAGGACTACCTTAGTATTGTTGCTAAATGATGTTTAGGACTTCATCTAGTGTGATTCCTTAAAGTTCTATGATTCATACATCATTTAGAATTTGTCTGCTTGTGAGGGCTACACATGTGTTTCCCATTTAAAGCTCTTCTTGGGCGTATAGAGCTCTCTATGGGCAGAGCCCAGCTCCCTGTGCTATGGGGTCTCTTTATGTATGCTTTTTGATGAGGATGATAAAAGTGTTGTAGAATGTTCGAGCTAAAAGTGGCCTTAGAGCTTACCAATCAAAGCTTTTTTTCCCCCTACAGATGAAGAACAAGGGGACTGAGAGGTTTCATGATTTGTTCTATTCAACTTTGAGTTCTTCTTAACGGGTAACACAGAGCTGGGTATTTAAATGCTTCTTAGTACAAGACTGATGGAAGAACAAATGGGTGGGCAGGTGAATGGGTGAAGCTATAGATGTACGCGTAGATAGATAGATAGAACACAGGCTAGATGGATGTATGGATGACTGATGATGGATAGATGAATGGGTGGATGGATGGAGGATAAATGATGGATGAATGTGTGAGTGAATAAATGAACGAATGGGTAGATGAATGGGTGTATAGGTAGATGGATGGATGAAGGGATGGATGGGTGAATTAATGAATAGATGAATGAATGGATGGGTGGGTGGATGGATGGGCGGATGGGGGATGGGCAGGTGGATGGTGTATGGATGAATGGATTGGCGGATGGATGGATGGATGGATGGTTGGATGGAAGCATGGATAAGTAGGTTGATGAATAAGTAGGTGGACGGATGGAGGCATGGGTAGGTAGGTATATTAACTGATGGGTAGGTAAATGGATGGAGGAATGGAAGGATGGATGTATAAATTATGGATGGCTGGGTGGGTAGATGAATGGATGAATGCATGACTGGGTGGATGACTGCGTGGGAGGGTGGATGGGTGGATGGCTGGGTGGGCAGATGGGCAGCTGGATGGAGGGATGGAGGAATGAGTAAATGAATGAATAGGTAGATAGATTGATGGATGGGTAGGCGGATGGATGGAAGGATGGATAATGATGGATGGATTGATGGGTAAATAAATGGATGGATAAATTAATGGGTGGGTAAACAGGTGAATGAACGGACAAAGGGTCAGCTGGATGAATGCATAGGAAGGTGGATTGATGGATGTGTGGATGGGTAGGTGGGTGAATGAATGAATGAGAGCCAGACAAATGGTGCTTTAACTTTGATTTGTTAAAATGCAAAAATAATGGAGGATGTCATTTTTGGTTGTAGTCTAGCAAAGGGTTTCCAAGGAGGACATTCAGGCAATTATTAACAATGAAGTGCAGTTTGAGGTTCAGAGAGTTATTTGTAGAAGAATAAGGAATGAAGGAAGGGGCAATACAAATAGGAGCCTGGGGAACTGGAGAAAGGATGCAAAAGGAAGATACTGAGGGCAACACTCCCTTTCACACACATGTTAAAGGACTCTCTGCTGCACATATTCTAAATGTTATCTCAGTCAATTCTCCCCAGCAAATTACAGGTACTCTTCTATCATTCTTCCCCTTCTATTTATAACACAAGTGAAGTAGGAGGGGCACAGCAAAGCCTCAGAGGGGTTGAACAACTTCTTTGAGAGCGCACAGCAGTCACTTTTTTTTCCTGGAATTCAAACTGACGACTGAGTCTCCCAAGGCTGTGGATACTCAGTCAAAGGGCATGGCCTCTGGGAAGCAGACGCTAGTGGCCAGGCATGTGCCCCTCACAGAACATGCTTACTGGTGAGGACAATGGGGCTGGCTTTATGGGAAGCAGGCAGGTGGTATTGATAAAACAGGGGTGACTCCAGGGTGGCAAGCATTGAGATTGAGTCTGTCCCTGGCTGTGGGGATTGAAAGGGTGAAGTCCCTGAAGTCTGCTGCGAAACTGCCCCTGGCCCTCCTTCTAGAAAGAAAAGCTGTTCCTGTCTGTCTGGGTGCAATCCTCAGCTGCCCCACCCCAGACAGCGCAGCCTACTCACTCATTATCCTCTGGGTGCCCTGCCCTTGGTCCTAGACCGGGCAGGAGGAGAGCTAGGCTGACAGGGGGCAACAGCCCAGACCCACCCTCCTCTCCAAGGACAAAGAGTGGCTGCCTCTCCCCCTGTCTGGAAAGCCCCCTGTGTCTGCAGGCTGAGCGCCTGCCGGGATGAAGGGCCAGCCCCGCGCCGGCTTATGCGGCTCAGTGCCTGCAATTTGCACAGGGGGAGCTGAGATATTTCAGACACCTGAGGTGCTTGTAATATCTGAGTAGAGGGAAAATATAGATGCCTTCACCGCCTCCTCCTACGCTGCCCTCAGAATCCAGGGCAGTACAGGGTGAACTTTTGATCAAGGTGACATTGGTTTAAAATAGAAAAATGGCACTAATTTTTTTAAAGACTGGACAGAGAACTGAAGAAACGAAAAGGCAAATGAAATTCCCGGGCAACCCAGCCCTGGCCAAGGAGAGGGCAGCAGTACCTTCTTCAGGGCAGGGCTTCCCAGACTTAGAGGTATACACTGAGCAGGGGTGGGGCTGCTCCTGGGATCTTATCAAAATGCAGATTCTGATTCCGGGAAGTGCTGGGGTGAAACCTCGGATTTTGCGTTTCTAAAAAGCTTTCCGGTGACCCCATTGCTCGTTCCGAGTCATGTTGGGTTGCAAGGAGGCCACCTTCTTTTGGGACAACTTCTCTCTGCACAGCTTCAGGGCAGCTATCCTCCAAGCTCCAGCTGTCCCGTGGTTAAGGGGAGCAGCTCTCTTTCCAAAACGCAACCCCGATGGGCACCTGCCGGCCCCCGCTAGTCACTGGCACATTGAGTTCATGTGTTCCTTCCAGGAAAGGGCCTTCCCAGAGTAGACCCTGCAGCCCGGGGAGCTCCTGGGGCCTCCAGGTAAGGGTCTGAGTTCCTCTGACTCCCCGTGCAGCCCCCACCACTCTCTAGGAGGAGAGTCTTAGCAGACCGTGACAGCTGGGGCTATTCCTGTTCTGAGTCCTGCAGAAAATATCATGGGGAATTGATCACTGGAGAAGTCAGGCCCTAGGTCACAGCTCCTTTCCTGAGTAAATCATTTGAATTAACAATCTGAATGTCCACAGAGCCTCATGCTCACCCTCGGCTGGTGGTGCTGGGCTGAGACCCAGGAACGAGAGGAACTATCTGGGGCCCAGTCCCAGGGCCTCACCCATCTGTGATGTCACAGGTGGAAGACCCAGCTGGGCCCTTTCATTCTAGCTTAGACACAAGATTTCCAATTCTTTTCCCAATAATTTTCAGAGGGATTCTGTCCCAAGTCATCTTGATAAGAGCGTCCGTCATGAGTGACTGAGCTCCTAGGAAAACCCCATGGGCACGGAATTCCATCACTAAAGAAAATGTTCGTCTACGTTTCATTTTCTCTCTGAGAATCTCTGTTCCAGGATCCTGAAAGGGAAGGAAGAGGAAAAATATTAGTTCCTGGCTGAATGCCACATCTTCAGAAACACGAAAATCAGCAAGCTCGGTATCTTCTGTCCCCTGAATGGGCTTCTTTCCCCGAGACTCTGGGCATTGAAACTGGAGGGTGCAAGGCAAGAGTATGATGTTCAAGTCTACGCACCAACGAAAACGACTCCGAAACCAGGTAAAGGTGGTAGCTGGCTGGCTTCACTCTGTTTCCACCCGCAGCTTTGGTGCATGCCAAGGTCCAGTGTACACACCACAGGCTTAACCCTTCACAGCAGCCTTACAGCAATAAATGTGGCTATTTCTGTTTTCCACGTGAACTTCATGAAGCTGAAGTTTCATTGACTTTCTTAAGAGCCAGTTCCTCAGCAGTGGCAGAGCTGGGACTTGAACAAGCATTAATTACACTCCCTTTCCAGGACACAGCGCACCCATTCTCATCTGGGGACCTGCAGGCTGCTCCCACCTGTGTTGCCTTGTGCCATCACCACACCTGAGACAGCCCTGGGCTTTTCATACCCCTCTTGCAGACTAAGAAAGTCACTACCAGCAAGGAGAAAAGGCAAAATTTGACTTCAGGTTTCTCCACTTCAAATCTTGGACTTGCTCTGATGGAGTCTGCAGCAGGGACCCAGCCTCCCTTTTTCACCTGACAGTCACCATTGTGAGTTCGTTCTAATGGTTTGAACACCTCGGTCTAAGAGCTCACTTAAAGTGTGACTGGCCACTCACACTGTGGGGTGAATTCTTTCCTTGAATCTGGTTCTAGAAATGACATGCTGTGGGATGCGGCCCACACATGGGATTGCTGAAGCCGAACGCAGCATTGATCACGCACTCTCGGAATCCTCGGCTCTGATGGGGCGTCTCCAGTTTGCCCGCGGTGTCGTATCTCATACCCAAAAGACATCTGACAGGTGTCTGCAGCTCTAAGTAGCATCAACTCAAATCGGAAAATTAGTAGCTACTAATGCACGTGGCAGCACTTCTAAAGGTTCAGGCCAAGTGTGGCTCTTATACATTATCATCATGCTATGCATGGTTTCATTTTACCTCCACAGGCAGAAGTGTGGGCCTTGCTGTCTTTTTCCATATTTTAAAAACAATGAAGACACACAGTTACTCAGTGAGTAGCTCACTAATACCCTCTAGTTGGTAGCAGAGCCAGTGGAGGACGCCTGTGTCTCTGCATAAGGGGGCAAAAATCTGCTGTCCAGTCCCCAGCTCCCACCTCCCAGTCAACAGAGCACCTGCAATTAAGGGGGGGGATGTGCCCTGCTGTGACTGGATGTCCCCAGCCTCTCCCAGAAGAAAGACTTGCAGTGAGATGCAAGGAAGAGCCTCTGGTTTGGCCTCCTCTCCTCCCGTCTCCCTCCCTCCTGGGGGAACATGGGCATAATGGCTGCAGCCCCAGGGTCATGTTGGTACCATGAGAGAAGGAACTAGGGACTCATTTCAGAAATGTCACCCTATTGTCCTTGAATGTGGGGACCAAGGCCAGTCACCGTCCAGTTGTAGGTTCCTCATTACACAAAGATAAACTCACAAACACATAGAAAAGCAAATATACCTTTCAGCTGTTGCAGCCAAGTACTTGGTTCTGCATCCTGAAGACTCCAGAAGTGGGCTCAGCATGGTGGTCACCAGACATAGTGGCATACAGTCCCTGGGTCCTGCAGAGCTGGGGACTGCAGCCCAGAGAGGCGTGGACACAGGCAGTGCCTGCCTTGCTCCCTGGTGCAGGCAGAGGCAGCAGCTGCCGCTAGATGAGCCTCCCCTGGGTGACCAGGAGGGGTCTTTCTGTGTTTTTTCCAAGCGTGGATCAAGAGGGACATGGACACTTCACAGGCTGGAAGGTAGCTGTCCTTCCAGAAGCCTCCTGAGCAATCACCAAGGCAAAGTGAATGAATTTTAATTAAAGTCTCAGAACAATCAAAGACAATCAGGTGTCTCTCCCCTCGGAATGCTGACAGCTCCCGATGGCCCGAGGCTGCAGGAGCAGACAAGCAGGGAGGGGAACAGCCCCTGCAGCAACCAGGACAGGCAGCCTGTGCCCTTAGCCCCTCCTGGCCCCAGCTGGCACAGTGGGTGCCCGTGGGCTGCTCACTCCCTGAGGTCTCACTCCTGGCCTGACCTCCATCCCTTTCAGAAGTGGGGCTGGTCACTCAGTACTGTCTCTGCAGCCTGGGCCCTCTGAGCCCCTCCAAGTTCAGAACCAGGAGAAAGGATAAAACCCCTTTGAAAAACAGGTTGCTGGAGCCACCGGTGGCCCCTGGGCCTGGATTTTAATCTGGCTCTGCACAGAGCCCTCAGAAAACCCACTCAATTTCTGTATCTCAGTTTCCTAGTTTATAGAATGGAGATTCTTAGGATCAAATGAGATAAGGACAGTGATAGAAACAGGTAGCCATGTAAAATTGTGTGGAAACATTTAAGTGCTATTATTCTCCAGTGGGTGTGTTTTTCTTAGGTTAGCCTGCATGATTTTTAGGAATGTAATTTCTAAGATTTTGGGAGACAGCTCTCAGTGGGTGCTCCCCAGGGGGCTGCCGGCAACCCCACAGTGTCAGGGATTTAAGGATCACTGCGAGTAATCCGGGGCAGCACCTCCATTTTAGGGATGAGCAGACAGAAAGCAGAGCTCAAGCCAGACGGCGTCAAGGCCACGTGTCTCCCACGGCTCTGCTCTGCCACGGATCCACTTCTCTCTGTGGCTCCTTCCTGCTGCTTCGGAGCTTTGCACCCCCACGGGCTCTCCTGCCTGCCTGGCACCCTCCTGGGCAGCTCCTCTCTGTGCGAAATGGGATCCTGTTGTTAACAGCAATAACTATTTTTACACAAACAAATGGCTATAGACACTATATTCAGGACAAAAATCCAGGGAAGATAAAGCGACTGTGGCCAGAAGGGGCTAATTATGGAGAAGGAAGCAGCTTTAAAAGAGCTGTGAAAAAAGTCCCAGCCCGGGAGTGGGCAGAAGCCGGCACTGGAGTTTTACCTTGCCCCGCTGCAAAGTCACATCCTCTTCATCCTCGGGCAGAACAGATGGACAGTCACCCCCAGTTCTGTAGATATCCCATTTGTATTTGCATTTAAAAGTTTTCTTAAACGAGATTGGAGAATGGGGCTGGATTGTGCCCATTTTTAAGGACGAAGGGCTGGGGGGTGGAGGCAGAATAAGGAAGACAGGACCTGTTCCTGTTTTGATCCTAGTGAAGGAGGAGGCTGCCCAGGAGTGGGGCAGACCCCGGAGGGAAGCTCAAGAGCTGGGGAATTGGGCAGCAGGGCGAGGCTAGTTCTTGGTCAGATATACTAAAGGCGGAGGGTGCACTCTGACCTAATTTGGGGACGACCTTTAAAAAAGAGCTCCAGAAAGCAGTGAGAGAAGGTCTGGCCTTCACACGGGAAGGTGAGTGATCTGGGGCCATGGCAGCTCAGTTTAGAGGGATTGGAATCAGACAAGTTAGGCTGTGAGACACTGGCACAGATGAAATCCTCTATTGCATTAATTGATACATAATCCCCACCTGAAATGAGGGTATTTTGTGCTCTCAGTGACCAGCTGGGGAAATTCTAACAGTGCTACAGAGTGAAGGTAACAATAGCTGCATCTTGTTTTTGGATTCTAGAATTCTTAAAGCAATTTTAACTACATGATTCCATGTCATGGTCGCAGCAGCCTCTCCCAGTGGACGGTCTAACCTCTTCCTTTAGTAGACGATGAAATTGAGATAATGGGAGGTCGCTCAGATTTCCCAAACTGCTGACAATGGGCTGTGCTGCACCTGCTCCTCGTGAAAAATCCTACAAGCTCTCTCCTACTGAATACACATGAGGGGCCAGGTGCCACGTCACAGAGTCCTGAGTCTGAGGGCAGTGGCTACAGTAGAAAGGAAGTTCTGGGGGCCAAGGCAGGCAGATCACCTGAAGCCAGGAGTTCAAGACCAGCCTGGCCAACATTGTGAAACCCTGTCTCTACGAAAAATACAAAAGTTAGTGGGGCGTGGTGGCCGGTGCCTGTAGTCCCAGCTACTAGAGAGGCTGAGGCAGGAGAACTGCTTGAACCCGGGAGGTGGAGGGTGCAGGGAGCTGAGATGGTGCCACTGCACTCCAGCTTGGGCAACAGAGCAAAACTCTTAAAAAATGAAAACATGAAACAAGAAAGGAAGTTCTGTCCACAGTGAAAATGGTGGCTATGCTCTCACAGAGGCTGTTCCGACCAGGTGGGTTCTGGGAAACAGCGACTGGAGCAACAAGACAGGCAGCGTATTCCCAGGAGCAAATCCAACTTGGAGGAAAAAAGAAAACCCGGGGGAAGAACCTGCATTAGACCCACACTCTGTCAGAGAACAGGCACTTTGACTACTCTTCTGGGTATTCGAGCAGAATCACTAATGATGTCTTGCATCGTTTCCATATGTCACTTACGCCACCAGGTTCCAAAACTAAATTTAACGAACACGACTTTGTGTTTAACAACTTTTGTTTGCTTTGATTTAATAATGCAACTGCCTAATGAATTAACATCTGGTTTACCTGGCCAATGGTAGATACAGAGAAGCTTACGAGAACCTCAGCCTTGGCATCAGACCGACCTGGATTCGCATTCTCTATGTGTGTCTCTCTACAAAACATTTGTATATTGAAGCCATGCTTTTCACAGCTAGTGTGTGGAGAATATTCTGTCGTAGTTATGAGGATGTGTTCATGTATATAATGTGTCTAGCAAAATGTTTAGCATAAGAAACATTCTGTGAGGGTAGATAAAAATAAGTGTTAGTAATAGTAATAATGAGCTTTACAATATTAGACATGCAGGATATATAATATCGGGAAACCACACAATTATTACCTGAAGGAGAGTAACCATGCCCCTAAAATAAAAAGAATGAAAAATAAAAGATGAGACAAAATGAAGCAAATAAATTCAAATCAGTTGTGGAACTGATACGTAAGATAATCTTTTAACAGTGGTCAGAGTTTCATGAGAGCAGGAAGAAGATCTTATTTACTCTGATGTCAAACTCGTGGCAAACACATAATGGTTTTTTGAATGAATGAGTGAAGAAATAAATCAATAGTTCTGGAAAGTGGTTGATTTGGAATAGGGTACCATCCCAGATGAGGCTCCTTCATGAGTCAAGGTCTTAGCATACAACAGTGATCGTATACTGCCTGTCTTCGTAGAAGTTTAGTGGCCCCCAAATCTCTAGAACATGCATAATTAACTTGGATATGTGTGTGCCAGATATTAACAACTAGGCTCACTGGACACTCTTCAAAATTTAAGGGGTAAATATGCATTTACATATTCTTCTCTCCATCCACCCACCCTTCCAGTGTTTATTGGGTGCATGCATACTCCAGGCTGTCTTCAGGTGGTGGATGATATTCCATTCACAAGACAGGGGTAATCCTGGCCCTCCAGTGTTAACCTGGCCACTGAGGAGGGAAAGAATGTTAAAATACCACAAAAGTACACACGGACTATGTAGCAAGGAAATAACTTTCCTGGAAAAAGTAATTCTAATAATACATTGTGATGACGGCAATAACTTTTTCCTTTGTTTGTTTCAGATTCCCAATCATTAAAAATTTTCTGAGACCACAGTTTTATCCAGATAGCATTGCATTATATAATTGTTGTTCGATACTCCCAGGCTGAGAGATGTTTATGGTGTTCTTCATATTATTAATGGATTTTTACCAATGCTTAATTGCTTACTGATTACTCTATTCTTCACTCTTAGATCATTCACTTGAAGACACCTCAAGTTATAAAGCTTGAATTTTATCATATGACCTAATAATCTTTCTTTATTTCATTTTGGTGAATTCAAAAAATTATTTTTTTCAGTTGTCATGGATCAAAACTGCTCAACCTAATGCAAAATAAATGACAGAAGTGGAGGATGCAGTGTATGGTCACAGGACGCATTCAATTCGTGATATAATTGAGAGAGTGGATGAAATGTGTGTGTGCTGCAGGGGCACATATTTCAGCAACAATGTGTATTTTTAAAGACTCAGTGCAGCACAGTGGCCATAAAGGAAGCTTTTCACATCCAGGAGGGATGACTGCTACGCTGAGGGAGCATGGGAGTGGAGGGAGCAAGGGAGCGGAGGGAGCACGGGAGCGGGGGGAGCAAGAGAGCAGGGGAGCACGGGAGTGGAGGGAGCACGGGAGCGGAGGGAGCAAGGGAGCTAGGGGAGCACGGAGCACGGGGGCAGAGGGAGCACATTGAAGGAGCCCTACCTCCAGCCTTTCCTCTGCCAGCTTCCTTGCAGCATCAAACGCTCTGCCGGGACTTAAAACAAAACAGGACTAGAGTGCTCATGACAGACACCACCTCCTAATACAGTGCCATGGTCCTGGCTACCTGAGAAAGGGTTGTTGACATGGAAGGACCCAGGACCAACCCCTTGGGGAGTAAAGTGAGCAGGGGAGGCAAGGCAGAAGCTGCACTGCAGTTCTGTCCCAGCCAGTCAATCAGCCAATCGTCAGATCAATCAATCAGCCAGTCCTCTGCAGCTGCAACAGCCCTTGGCAGCTTTCCTTATTGAGGTGAGGTGACTGGGCCTCTATAGCCCCGCAATGACCAGTCACTGATGAGGCTGCCCCCAGAAAAGGGATTGCGATTGGACAGGACAGCTCTCTTTAGCCATGGGCACTGGCTGGAGAGGGACTCAGGTGAGACTTCAGCCACCAACACTCAGCAAGAGGGGTGATGGGTGTTTAACCCTGAACCGGGTAAGTCCTATAACATTTTCTCCATTCTGTAACACATGCTTAAAAGCAGATACATGAAATAGCCAAGACGTTTCTTTCTTGACCCCACATCCACCTCTTGCTTCTGTTTTACTCCTCTGTCTTCCTTCAAGTGCGTGCTCCCTGAGCAAGGTCTCAGCACATGATGTCCAGTTCCTCCTTCCCATTCACTCCTCAGCAGGGTCCAGTCTGGTCTCTGCCCACATTATGACTCGGTAACCACTTTTGTCTAAATAAACAATGACCTCCAGGTTTCTAAACACAGCAAAGAGCTTCCTTCCTCGGCAAAGTCCTTCACATCTCCAGGTTTCTGTGACTCCAGACTCCTACTGTTTTGCCCCATAACCTAGGGGGCCCTCACAGCCCTGGTTGGTGCTTCATCCTCCCCTACAAGTCAGTAAGCCTTGGGGTCTTGGCTCTGGTCTCCATCTTCGCCCCTCCCTGCTCTGTGCTCTCTCCCCAGACAGTCTCTGTACCCACGACTAAAAACACTCCCTGCACACATTTGCTCACTAGCTGAGACCTCCAACCCAGACCCAGCACCTCCCCTGACATTCCTCTTCCCTGGCTTCCCCGCTAGTCTATCTCAAATACATGCTGGCCCTTTCCCCACACCCTTTCCAGAGCCCCTCTGCTCTCGGAGGCTATCACTGCCCATTCAGTTGTACAAGCCCGGAAACCAAGAATCATTATGACACCCGTCTTAGTCCATTTTGTTCTCCTATAACAAAATGGTAATGAGTATGGGTAATTCATATGGAACAGAGATTTATTTCATACTGTTCTGGAGCCTGGAAAGTCCAAGTTCGAAGGGTCCGTGTCTGACAAGGGTCTTCTTTCTGTCTCATCCCACAGCAAGAGGCAGATGGGGGTTAGGGAAAGGAGGAAGAAAAGGAAGAAAGGGAGGTGGGAGGCAACAAAGGAAGCCAAACTCATCCGTTTTAGCAGGAACCCACTCCTCTGGCAATGGTATTGATCCATTTATGAGGACGGTGCCCCCTGACCCAGTTACCGCTTAAAGATGCCACCTGTCAACACTGCTGCAGTGGGATGGTTCCCAGCACATCAACTGTGGGGAACATACTCAAACCATAGCAACACCTTTTCCTTTCTTACTTCTCAAGTTCAGTCTATCACCATGACATGTGGTTTTATTTCCCCATATGTCTCTTAAACATAAATTCATCTCTGCATTTTCCCTACCACTATTCGGGCCAAAGCTGCTGGGACCATTGCAATAATCTCATTGTTTACCTGCATCTCTCCTCTAATGCACTCACCATAAGATAATCAAACTGATATATTCTTTAAAATGAAAATCTGACACTGTCACCTCATTACTTAACGACCTCGGTGGATTTCCATTACTTTTCACAGAAACAAAAAGGTGCGCTCATAACTTCCCACAGTGCCTGACAGGGTCTGGCCTCCCCTGCTCCTCAGCCCTGAACCCATCACTCATACCACCCTGTCCCCACCCTGGCACACTCTTCCCTGGGGTAGAACACTGTTCTCCCATGCCCACTTACTCCCTCTATCTTTTCAGTGTTAGCTTGAGGGTCCTCTCCCTTCAGAAAGCAC
The DNA here is from genome assembly GCF_000951035.1 of Colobus angolensis palliatus. Classification (NCBI taxonomy): domain Eukaryota; kingdom Metazoa; phylum Chordata; class Mammalia; order Primates; family Cercopithecidae; genus Colobus; species Colobus angolensis. The sequence continues at coordinate 11,225,157 of NW_012118821.1, forward strand.
CCCCTTTCTTCATGAACTGGGCAACATCCCTGGCACCTGCTGTCATGTGTCTGCTTATCTCTTACTGTACATTAAATTTTTGATGGGTTCATGAAATTATTTAATTAAAATCTGACATTCTCCTTCTACTGTAAGCTCTGTGAGTAGAGAGACAGTTCAGGCACAGTGCTCAGGACATATTTTTGGGATGGAAAGGTGGGTGGGCAGATGAATACATAAATGAGTTCACTGAGATGTGGAACACAGAGTGAAGAGCAGACACCTGTTCTGGGAATGATGACCACATCAGTGTTGAGAATGCTGCGTTCACAAGGCCTGGGTGACATGGAGGTGCTGTGTTCAGCACATGCAGAGATCAGTCTCAGGAGAACATGCCCTGACAGCTCTTTGGTCACAGACTTTCAGCTTCCAGAACTGAAACTGGGAAAATGGATTCCGGATGTTCAGGCTGCCCAGTCTGAGAGATTTTATTGTGGAAGCCCAGAGTGACTAATACACTGGCTCAAGCAAAATCCAGGGTATCTGACACCAAAAAATCTGGAGAATACTTTCCAATAAACAATATAGTAATCAATATTATCATGTTGCTAAAAGATTCTTAAAAACAAACAAACAACAAACAAGAAGACAAAATCTGAAAACCTTCCATTGAGTTTTATCATAAGAAGTCACTGATGTCCTCAGAGAGAGTGTTTCCAGGGGAAAAGTCATGAAGAATTCATGGGAAGTGGGGAAACGCAGATGCCGTGGAGGTCAAGTTTCTCGCAAAGTCAGGGTGGACAGAAAGCATAACACAGGACTGTGGCCAGAAGTGAATGAGGGTAGAGAGATATTTTTTTTTCATTTTGCTGTTGGGATGATCCAGGAGCAGGCGTGCATACTGGTGTGGGCTCGTAGAGGGTGGACGCCAGAAGGGAGAGGAAAGGTCAAATGTTGATAGAAGGAGGTTCCCAAGAAGACAGGCGTGACCGGGGTCAACTGATTTCAACTTGACTGGGATATGGGGTGCCCAGGTAGTTGGCTTGAATATTTGTCCCCTCCAAATATCATGTTAAAATTTTTTTAACATGAGATTTAAAAGCCTCCAGTGTTGGAGGTGGGACCTAGTGGGGGTGTTTGGGTCATGGAGATGGATGCCTCATGAATTGGTGTTCTCCTCTTATTAATGAGTTCTCATTCTATGAGTTCTTGCAAGATTTGATTGTTAAAAATCGCCTTGCACCTCCTCCCCTTCTCATCCTTCCTGTCCCACTGTGTGATGCCTTCTCCCCTACGCCTTCCACCATGAGTAGAATCTCCTGGAGGCCTCACCAGACACAGATGCTGGTACTGTGCTTTCTGTATAGCCTGTAGAACTGTGAGCCAAATAAACCTCTTTTCTTTATAAATTACCCAGCCCCAGGTGTTCCTTTTAGCAATGTAAAACAAACTAAGACAGTTGGTTAAGTACGATTTTTGGATGTTTCTGTGAGGGTGCGTCCAGAAGAGACTAGCATTTGAACTAGTAAATTGAATAAAGAAGAAGACGGCCCTCACCAATGTAAGAGGGCATCATCCAATTCACTGAGGGCCCAAATGAAACAAAACAACAGAGGAAGAGCAGATTCTCTCTCTCTGCTTGAGCTGAGGCATCTATCCTCTGCTGCTCTTGGGCATTTGTGTTCCTGGTTCTTTTCTGGACTTGGGTTTGGACTTACGCTAGTGACTCCACTGGTTCTCAGGCCTCCGGGTTTGGACTGGAGCAACACTACCAGCTTCCCTGGGGTTGCAGCTAGCAGATGTAGATTGTGGGTCTTCCTAGCCTCAGTAGTTACGTGAGCCAATAATTCCCCATGACAAATATATCTATTCCCATAGATAGATAGATGTTATGTTGGTTTTGTTCCTATGGAGAACCCTAAAATAGTAAGCAAAACAAAATGGACAGCAGACAAAGGATGAAGTTTCAAGTCAGTTTTTCAGTTTGGTGGCCTGAAAGCTAAGTGGGTCTTGACTGAAGGATTCTATTTTCTCTGAAGTCTGAGGGAGTTCAATTTATTCATTCTGGGTGGCTCTCAGGGATACAGCTAAGAGGCATTGGGGAAAATTTAGCTATGCAGGTTTCAGTTCAATAATAAGAGCATCTGAATAATGACAATTGTTTCCAGTCATGATATATAACTTTCATCGAGCATTTATCACGTGCCAGGCTCTAAGTTAATTATCTCATTCAGGTATTTCAGTAACCTGATGAGGTTGGTATCATTATTATTTTTATTTTGCACACAAAAATTAAGGTTCATAAAGGGGAAGTAGCTTTCTGAATGTCACACTATCATAAGTTAATTCAAATATAGAAATAGCTTGACTGGTAGTGAGTTCCCCATCACTGATAGTAATTTTCCCTAAATTGTGTAATGATTATTTAGATCAAAAGTAGGAGTTTCTTTTAGAAATAGAGGATAAAAATATATTTTGTTAGGGAAGTCTGGCTATTTTCCTACCAAGTGCTTAAAATAATCATTTTTGATTATTTTAGGTATACTGTAAAGAAAAATTCCAACAATAAAAATGAGATTACAATTACTTGGTAGTTTAAAAACTCTGCATTTTAGAATCCTAGAGGTCCATGAATATACCCCAGGGTCCTTCAAGAGGGGCTGGCTTCTTTCTTTTCTACCTCTGCCCCATCCTAAGTAAAACAGCTACATGTCCAATTGTTCTCATGTGTATTGGGACCAGATGTAAAATTTCATATTAAAAAGTTTTATGGATAAGAAAATGTCTAGAAGCAGTCAGAATGATAATCTTTCATCGTGTTCTAGCCCTATAATTCCGTGGAAAGAAATTTCTGGAGGGTAGGTGTTAACTGGAGGCTGGAACAGCGGCCTTTTCCGCACTGCCTAGTCCCCCCATCCTGGATACCCCGCCCAGCCTGCTCTGGGCTGCACCTCCTGACTCTCAGCAGAACCCCCTCCTCTGCGAAGACCGTTCAGGGCTTCCCAACCCGGGGCAGCCCTCGTAGCCCCCAGGGGCTCTGAACACCCAGGGGCTGGACCACCCTGAGCTCTCTGCGGGAGAGGATTTGCATTTGCAGCAGGCTGCGGCCTTCTGCGCCAGGCCCGGGTCTGCACCGACCTCCCAGGCCGGGGATGGAGCCCCGTGGCTCAGTCGGGGGGGGTGCTCCCTCCCTGTCCTCTGAAAATGTCGGCTGTGAAAACAGCACTGGCAGGCACTCTCTGCTCACACAGAAAGCTCCTGACTCAGCTGTTTCCTGCCGACGCTGGCAGCGTCCCCCGGGATGGGGAGGGCAGGCCATGGCCAGGCCAGCCACGGAGGAGGCTCTGGGTGACCTGTGGGGCCATTTGCCACCCGTCACTCCGGGTCTGCAGTCTGCCGAGCCGCCACCTGGACCTTCTGCTCTTCCAAGATGGAATTCCGGGGGTGGGCACCGGGCAGCTAATCACCAATTGGTGATCAAGCTGCCGTTCCCATGGTGATTTCCCATCAAGCCCACACACCCTGGGCTCTCGTCCCCTCCCATTCACTGTAACCTCCATTAAGTAGAAACAAAAGATTAATACGGCAGAAGCCATTTAATGAACTCGGCAGTGGTGCAGAGGCTTTTAGCTTTTTCCTGGAGCGGATTCCTGGAACAGCAAGGCAGGGGCCTCTCAGCCCCTGCAGGAGGTGCCACAGGCTTTTTCGGCGTCTGATCGCTCGCCCCATTGTCAGACTTCAATTGCAGCAAATGCCTGCCCAGACAGTCTCCTGGTTTAGGGGAAGACCCCCTTTTCTTTATCTCTGTGTGTAATTCATTTTATCTCTCCACACCAGGAAGGGAGGAAAATAGGAAATCAAAGGAAATGAAGAATGATGCAAACTTTCTCTCCCAACAGGCAAGGGAAGGGAAGAAGGGAGCAGTGAGAGTTGGGCAGGGCGTGGACCAGCAAACTGGGAGTCTGGAGCCCTGGCTGCTTGGGGCTTGATGTGTGGTCACAGAGCACACCACCTCCTGTGGTCCTCCTGTGAAATAGGATGAAGTCAGGGCCCCCAGCCAGTGTGAGGTGTTATGGGTTTTGAACAGTATCTGCAGAGATGCTCATTTAAAAGGGGTGGGTGGGGAGGGTTCATATCCATATCCTACGTCATATAAGCACCCACCTTCTCTCTTTTCTCAGCTCATTTCCCCTCCCCACTCAGCTGTCTCCAATGGGAGTCAGTTCTAGGCTGGGCCCCTGTGGAGGGAAGCGACAGAGCTGTAGCACTGCCATCTTGGACACACACCACGATCTTGGACACACACCACCATCTTGGACACACACCGCCATCTTGGACATATACCACCATCTTGGACACACACCGCCATCTTGGACATATACCGCCATTTTAAGTTCCCTTGATTAAAAACCACCTAAATCCACCCCCAAAACGTTAGCCTAAGGGTTAATGTCAGCATGGCCGGAGACATTCCAACCCTGAGATAAACCCCTGTCCAGCCAGAAACATGCCAACTCCAAGATAACCTACCCTCTGACCAGAGACGTGCCAGCCCCTCAATAAACTTTCCCTCTCACAGAAATATTCCAAGTCTGTGAGATAAACTCCACTTTCCTAAACCCTTAAATACCCTTAGACTGTAAGAGAGAATACTCCTGATGGAAATTGGCCAGAAGCCCCTCTCAGGTATATTCTCCAAAATAAGCCTGTCTTTGACTGGTGAGCTGCTTCTCATGTTTCTTTCCTCTTTCTTTAGCTCTATGGGAAGGCCTTCCTGTTCTGTCCTGACCACCTGCACCTGCCCTACCTGAGTGGTGTGGATCTCACATGGAACTTTGGCTTCTTGGGAAGGGGCTTCCAGGACTGGCTTGTCTGTAGTGCTTACACAGGATCCTGGTCTGCACCTCCTGTGCGAATGTGAATGTCCCTGAGATGACCTACAGAGAAACCTCTAGTCCCAGAATGGTCAAAGGGCCTTTCAGGGAATGTCTTTTTGTTGTTAGCTATGCATGCCAGCTAGCAATAAAAAGAAATAAGGCCTCATTGTCAAGGTGAAGTAGGAGAAACAGGGAGAAAAACTAATTATGAAAGGGATTAAGAACAAAAGTACAAGATCAAGGGCCCCTTGTGGAGGCTGACTGCAATGAGAGGGGTTTTTAGCATCAGAAATCCTGGGTCCAAACCTCCCCTCTAGTCCCTGCTAACCATGCAAGTTCAGGGACTTGTTTGACCTCACCAGCAGGACCGTTCATGGATGAGGGTTATGTGTGCCAAGCCTGGCCCAGAGCAGGTATCAGTCAGTGACTCGTGTTATTCTCTATCTTCCTGCCTCTTCTGCTGTCACCCTTATCTGACTCTCCGTGGCCAAAATCATTGTGGAGGGGAGGAACATCTCCTGACACTTCCCCCAGGCTGCTGGGAACTCTGTGCACTGGCAAAACTGTCACTTCTCTCTCCGGCCTCAGTTTGGTTTCCCCTTTGGTAATACTATCCGTGAGCAGGGCTGTGGAGGAGCCGGACCCTGGATGGTGGGTGTTAAGCTTGTTGGGTTGTTTACCAGAACTGAAGACTGACATTTCCCCAGTGATGGCCATACATTGTAGCTGAATGAGGGAATAGAGTCAGAATCAGAGAAGTAATGCCTGATGATGGCTCCAAGGGCTAAATATGGAGCACGGCTAGGAAACCAGGCTGGGAGCTATGGAGGAAGTAACCAGAGAGGCAGGCTCTGGTCCTGAGACACGTCTCCTCACTGAACTTCTGGGTTAGGCCCCACCAGCCTCAGTGAAGTCAGGAAGGGAGAGTGGACGCTAGGAGGCCCATCCACAATGGGGCCCCAGGTTGTGGCCCCTTGAATTTGTGCCCAGAAAAGATTCGCTTCAGTAATTGAAATTGCTGGGTAATTGAACTTGTTTTTAGTTCAAACTAAACTCCCTATAATTATTATTTTAAAACTGCAGAGCAACTTCATATTTTATTTAGTGGACTAATAGTCATGTGTTTAGTTGAAAGCATTGAAAATAAGAAAAAGGCTGTTCTGGCTGGGCAGTGGCTCACGCGTGTAATCCCAGCACTTTGGGAGGCCGAGGTGGGTGGATCACCAGGTCAGGAGATCGAGACGATCCTGGCTAACACGGTGAAACCCCGTCTCTACTAAAAACACAAAAAATTAGCTGGGCGTGGTGGTGGGCACCTGTAGTCTCAGCTACTAGGGAGGCTGAGGAAAGAGAGTTGCTTGAATCCGGGAGGTAGAGGTTGCAGTGAGCTGAGATCATGCCACTGCACTCCAGCCTGGGCGACAGAGTGAGACTCCATCTCAAAAAAAAAAAAGAAGGCTGTTCTGATACAGACGTAAGAGAAGAGGGCGATCTCCCTTCCACTACCATGGTACAGACACACTTTCAGTGAATAGCTTGTCATTCAGTACAAGAAATATTTTGTTTATTATACCTCAAGTTGCACAATGTTTATGATTTTTAAAAGTCCTCGTAAAAGGATTTATATATAAGCAATATATGAGACTTATAAAATTAGTGCAGTATAGGCTTAAAATCATCTATTCACAAAAAGTTGGAGAAAAACAAATTAATTTCTGCATTTTTCTTGCAATTTACACTAAAATCTGATATGCTTTTCTACAGAAAGAAAAAAGATGCCACTTCTAAGTTTCTAATTCCTAGATATTAGACTTCTCTGAAGGTGAATGCACTTATTTTTAAGCTAGTAGCACATTTAACACTCAATCTAAACTTGCAAAGCTGTTTTTGAAAGTTCATTTTCACTTCAATTGCAGAACTGAAATTCTCTCTGTAGGGGCCCCACTAGCAAGCAGAAGTGGTACCGAAGCCTGTTTCTCAGCTAGTGCTCACCCTGGCAGCTTTGCTGAGAGTCCTTCTTAGGCATGTCCAGTCTGGGGGGAGACGTTTTTGGTCTCATCACAGCACCACGTGGCGACATCCTGAAGCTTGGGATCTCTGCAGCTTCTCCCAGGCACAGTGACTTTCCTCTTGCACCTGGTTAACGATGCAGCAGAGCCCTGGGCAGGGAGGCCTGTGCCTGCTATGCAGAACATCACAGCTAAGCGAAAGCTGTGGCTCGCTCCAGATGGGCAGGGCTGGCTGTGCTCCCACACCAGGTCAGCAGGATTTGCCTCTGTTTCTGTGGTTCCACTGCCACACCTGCCCCAGACGCCCCTGTCCAAGCACTCTGAGTTTGAGTTCGTTAGTGGTCTCTGACCTGTCTGTCGAAACCCTACTGAGGAGATTTGAGGAATGGCAAGGTCCACCTGGCAGAGCCTCTGCACTTTGCTGGTCAGATGGTCAAAAATGACGGGTGGAATTTGAAACCAGAGGCCCAGATGAGATCGAATCCCAGGAATACCAAGCAAGTGTCCTCAGGATTTGTAGAACCTTGTTGTACAGATAACCCCTAGTCCTAATCCAGGACCTATATTCTCTGAGTGGATGGTTGATCTTTTGAAAGAACCAGTGATTTACCCACAGTGAGATACATCACATTAAAATTAATCAATAGAATAGAAATTAAAGCTGCTGAACATAAATTACTCTCTTCTTTGGGAAGAAACCTACATGGTCCATGAGTGCAGTGTGTAAAGGCAGGAGTCCCTGCAGGCTTCCAGCACTGATGCCTCTTCGCTGGATGGAGACGTGTAACCATGCAGCCCTTCCAGGCCAGGGTCTCCTCTCCTGTGAATGGGGGCAACGGCGCCTTTCTTACAGGGCTGTTCTCAGAGAATGGAACTAAAGTGCTCAGGGAGCACTGAATTTGCGGTGAACATTAAGTGCAGAGAAGTGCTTACTGTTGGAAGAGTGCAGAAGGCGTTTGTCCATCCTCCAGGTCCTGGAAATGGACTCCCCACACACAGGTCCCTGGGGAAAGACCTCGGACGGTCTCAGCCGATGGGAGCTGAGTGTGGAGAGCTGAGTGTATGCAGCAGGACAGAGGCATTCACCAGGCCTGAGTCCACCGCACAGTTAGGGATTGGGTGGAACTGAGCAAAAGGCTCTACCGCCCAGAATCTCCACTTCCGCACTGGGAAGGTGGGGAGAGCTTTTTCCAGAAGACAGAGTTCTTCTGAGAATTGTCTGAGACAGCGTGTGTGAAAGCTGTCAGCAGAGCCCATGTTGCTCAGGGGGCTGCACGCACTGTGGAGGGGCTGGAGAGTGGGAGCCCACTGCTCTTGTGTGCCTGGCTCCAAGCTAAGCTGTAGGCCTGGGGTGGGGGTGCCGAGGAGATGTGGACGGTCACCCCGAGACTCAGCCTGCGGTGAGGGACTGTCATGCCATTTTCTTGCTTTGCCTTGAACTCTTATGCTGTGTACAATGAAAACTATGAAGACACAGACACCTGCATATGAGCCTTGTGTGAGGACCCCAAAAAGCCAGCGAGTTTGAGTTAGGAAAAGTAGGATGGTGGCTTTGACACCAGGCAAATCAGTGGCAGCCTGGGCAAGCCAACACTTCTGCATTTCCTGAATGTTTAAGTCAGTTTCACAAGCTTATTTTGAAAATTAGAGATAACGTCTGTACAGGATCTGACTCCCGAAGAGCACTAGATATAAACAAAATACCTGTTATTATTGTAACCAGAATCAACGCAGTACTCTGCTCCAGCCTGAGGGCCTGGCTTCACAGGGTGGCATCTACTAGGAGCCAAACACAGCCCCAGAAAGCGAGAGAGGAATGTGAACCTGTACTGCCTGCTCTCTGGGGGAGCGAGGAAGAGGGGCAGGCCAGCGTGCACCACATTGCAGGAAGGACCCTTACGCTCCCGTCACCTGGTCCTTTCCCTGAATGCTGCGGCTCACCATGGCTGTTCACCACCACATTTTAGGCTGGCACTCCTAAAACATCTCTGCCCCTGTGTCACTCCCTCGCACATCAGGCCTCGGATAAAACCACTTGGTCTGTTTTCATCTGCCCATCTGCAGCTGCTCTTTGTGCCTCATCCACCCAGCACAACCAGGTCGTGACCTGATGCTGACCAAGCAGGCAAAGGATCTTTCCTCCAAAAGCAGAGGTGGGGACGCTCACTGCAAATGCATACATGCATGTGTAGATGCACACCTGTGTTTATGTACACATCCAGACATACGTACACACACATGCACATAGGTGCAAACACACACATGCACATGCATGCACATGCACGTGCACACATGCACACACATACACAAACACGTGAACACATGCATATGCACACGCACACATGCACACATGTACGCATGCACACACACACATGCACACACATGCCCACATGCACACACACACAAACACGTGTGCACACACACACGTGTATATATCTTTGTCCCATGATCTGTCCTTTGTATTCTTCACCTATTTGCCTGACCCCTTTATCCGTCATTAGATTTCTCTGTCTCCAGCCCTCACTCAAACATCGCTCCCTTTGCTGTCTTGACCAAGTTCTGCCTGCTAAGGACTTCCATCCTGGGGTCCCTCTGGTGCCCAGCAGCCCTGCAGATGTGGCCTTGTACTTGTTACATAACTGTCTGCTTCTCCTCTGACTCTGACTAGAGAGTGTTGCAAAGGCAGGCACTAGGTATGAGTCATCTTTGCCTCTGCAGCAATTTCTACAATATCTGGGGCATAGTAAACTCTCATATAATGAATCAAATAATGTACAAATGAAGTAAATAAAATTACTATATGAACAATGCAGGGAAAAAAGAACATTGCTGGTATGTATATAATTAATTGAAGGATATGATTACTACATATGAACGCAAGATATTGTGTAAGTCAGAAAGTGACGTGGCTTACTGTCAGATCAGGGCATGTACAGATTCCTGTAGTATAAACGCCACAGAAAATAATGTGCTAGTTTAGGCCCAGCATCATTTTTTAAACATCTTTGAGGTGTCAGTGATGTATAGTAAAATACCAAACCATAAGTGTACAGCTTGTTGAAGTTTTACACGTGTAGCCACCACCAGATGAGATGCAGAACACGTCCCCACCAATAAAAGAGAGAACACAGTGTGCCTCTTCATCGGAGAACCACTCCAGAGCACTGCTTCTAGCAATCACGGACTATCATTCTGAAGGAAAGCCCTGCTCAGTTGAGGCTGGAGAGCAGTGAGACCTGTTTGTATCTCATGCTGAACCCCAGTGCCCAGTGGACTGTGTCCCAGAGGCTACCAGTGGATCTGTGTCCCAGAAGTGACATGTTGAAGTCCTAACCCCCAGTATTTTTGAATGTGACCTTATTTGGAAATAGGGTCTTTGCAGGTATAATCAAGTTAAGATGAGGTGGTTAGGCTAGTCCCTAATCCCATGTGACTAGTGTCCTTATACGAAGAGAAGAGACCCAGACACCAAAGGGGGTCACCATGGGAAGATGGAGGCAGAGACTGGAGTGATGCATCTGCAAGCCAAGGAACGTGGGGGGCTGCCTGCCACCACGAGGAGCCAGGAGACAGACAGGAAACAGGTTCTCCCTCAGAGCCTTCCAAAGGACCCGAACTGCAGGCACCTTTTGTGTGGCTTGGCTGTGTCCCCACCCAAATCTCAGCTTGAACTGTATCTCCCAGAATTCCCACATGTTGTGGGAGGGACCCGGGGAGAGGTAATTGAAGGACGGGGGCCAGCCTTTCCCCTGCCATTCTCTTGATAATGAGTAAGTCTCACAAGATCTGATGGGTTTATCAGGGGTTTTCCACATTTGTTTCCTCATTTTTCTCTTGCTGCTGCCAAGCAAGAAGTGCCTTTCACCTCCTGCCGTGATTCTGAGGCCTCCCCAGCCATTTGGAACTGTAAGTCCAATTAAACCTCTTTTTGTTCCCTGTTTCAGGTATGTCTTTACCAGGAGTGTGAAAATGAACCAATACAGTAAATTGGTACCAGTAGAGTGGGTGCTGCTGAAAAGATATCTGAAAATGTGGAAGCGATTTTGGAACTGGGTAGCAGGCAGAGGTTGGAACAGTTTGGAGGGCTCAGAAGAAGACAGAAAAAATGTGGGAATGTTTGGAACTTCCTAGAGACTTGTCGAATGGTTTTGCCCAAAATGCTGAGAGTGATACGGACAATAAGGTCCAGGCTGAGGTGGTCTCAGATGTAGATGAAGAACTTGTTGAGAACTGGAGCAAAGCTGACTCTTGTTGTGTTTTAGAAAAGATACTGGCAGCATTTTGCCCCTGCTCTAGAGATTTGTGGAACTTTGAACTTGAGAGAAATGATTTAGGGTATCTGGTGGAAGAAATTTCTAAGCAGCAAAGCATTCAAAAGGTGACTTGGGTGCTATTAAAAGCATTACATTTTAAAAGGGAAACAGAGTATAAAAATTCAGAAAATTTGCAGCCTTGTCATTGTCATGCAGTAGAAAAGAAAAAAAAAAAACATTTTTGAGGAGAAATTCAAGCCAGCTGTAGAAATTTATATAAGTAGCAAGGAGCCTAATATTAATCCCCAAGACCGTGGGGAAAATATCTCCAGGCCATAACTGAGACCTTCACAGCAGCCCCTCCCATCATAGGCCCAAGGCCCAGGAGGAAAAAGTGGTTTCATGGGCTGGGCCCAGGGTCCCCATGCTGTGTGCAGCCTAGGGACTTGGTGCCCTGCATCCCAGCTGCTACAACTATGGCTGAAAGGGGCCAAGGTAGAGCTTGAGCCATGGCTTCAAAGGGTGGAAGCCCCAAGCCTTGGCATCTTCCATGTGGTATTGAGTCTGCCAGTACACAGAAGTCAAGAATTGAGGTCTGGGAATCTCTGCCTAGATTTCAGAAGATGTATGGAAATGCCTGGATGCCCAGGCAAAAGTTAGCTGCAGGAGCGTAGCAGAGATGGAGAATCTCTGCTACGGCAGTGCGGAAGGGATATGTGGGGTTGGAGCCCCCACACAGAGTCTCTACTGGGGCACTGCCCAGTGGAGCTGTGAGAAGAGGGCCACCATCCTCCAGACCCCAGAATGGTAGATCCACCAGCAGCTTGCACTGTTTGCCTGGAAAAGCTGTAGACACTCAACACCAGACAGTGAAAGCAGCCGTGAGTAAGGCTATACCCTGCAAAGCCACAGGGGCGGAGCTGCCCAAGACCATGAGAACCTACCTTTTGCATCAGCACGACCTGGATGTGAGACATGGAGTCAAAGGAGATCATGTTGGAGCTTCAAAATTTGACTGTCTCCTGGATTTTGGACTGTCATGGGCACTGTAATCCCCTTTGTCTTGACCAATTTATCCCATTTGTAATGGCTGTGTTTACCGAATACCTGTACCTGAATTATATCTAGGAAGTAACTATCTTACTTTTGATTTTACGGGCTCATAGGTGGAAGGGACTTGCCTTGTCTCGGATGAGACTTTGGACTGTAGACTTTTGGGTTAATGCTGAAATGAGTTAAGACTTTGGGGGACTATTGGGAAGGCATGATTGGTTTTGAAATGTGAGGACATGAGATTTGGAGGAGGCAGGGCCGTGGAATGATATTGTTCGGCTGTGTTCCTCCACCCCCAAATCTCAACTCAAATTGTGTCTCGCAGAATTTTCATGTGTGGGAGGGACCCAGGGGGAGGTGATTGAATCATGCGGGCTGGTCTTCCACGTGCTAGTCTCATGATAGTGAGTTAGTCTCGTGAGATCTAATAGGTATATCAGGGATTTCCACTTTCTCTTCCTCCTCATTTTTCTCTTACTGCTGCCATGTAAGAAGCACCTTTCACCTCCCACCATGATTGTGAGGCATCCCCAGCCATGTGGAGCTGTTAAGTCCAATTAAACCTCTTTTTGTTCCCAGTTTCGGGTGTGTCTTCATCAGCAGCATGAAAACGAACAAATACAACCTTGATTTTTGACTTCTGACCTCCAGTAAGGTGGAAGAATAAATATTTGTCCTGTCAAGCCACCCAACTGGTGCTTATTATGGTAGTCCTAGGAAACTAACATACATCCGTGATGAAAGCTGACACCTTGCTTGCATTTGTTGAGAACTGTCTCACAAACCTACTGTCTTAGTCAGTTCTCATGCTGCTGTAAAGAACTGCCTGAGACTGGGTAATTTATAAAGGAAAGAGGTTTAACTGACTCACAGTTCTGCAGGACTGGGGAGGCCCCAGGAAACTTACAATCATGGCTGAAAGAGAAGCAAACATGTCCTTTACATGGTGGCAGCAAGAAAAAGTGCCGAGCGAAGTGGGGGAAAAACCCTTATAAAACCATCAGATCTCGTGAGAACTCACTCACAACCATGAGAACAGCATGGCGGAACCGCCCCTGTAATCTAATCGCCTCCCACAAGATCTCTCCCCCGATACGTGGGGATTATTACAATCCAGATTACAATTCGAGATGAGATTTCAGTGGGGACAGAAAGCCTGACCACATCACCTACTCTATTCAAACTCGTGAACAACTGGTAATTGTGGGTACAGTGAAACATTCAACACTCATGGAGATAAGAGCCTGGGGGAGCCCTCATGTTACCTCTCCCATACCCATGTTCTGGGAATAGCTGACTAGTCAAGACTCAGACGTGTTACTTATTTTGATGATGCTTTCTCCTACCAAGGATTTACTCAAAACAAAAGTAACAAAATTCCATATGTTTCTGTCCACTGGTTATCTGGAAGAAAGAAGAGAACTGTGAAATTACTATCCCTAGGGTTACGTTCTTTGGTCCCTTAGCCACAGGATTGCCACAGGGTTATTTTCCAGTTACCTGCATGTCATGAGATGTCTTCCTCTGATCCTCCTTGTCCTCATCAAGTGAATCCACTTCTCATTTTGAAGGAGAATAGTCACATGTCAATCAAATTTCATGGTCTATTAACATCACTCATTCTCCAGTGAGCATGGATATATTTTATTCATTCATTGACCTAGCAGAGAATTATTGTCTACCAAGACCCCAGAACAGTAATCAGCAATGAAGAGAATATCAAGAAGTATCTATGACACCTGTTTTTAGAAAGCACACCTTGTCATTGGAATGGCACAAACTGTAAATTAAATATGGAGAAAAATTTTAAGCCAAATGTTTAGAATTTTCTATAGATTTCAGAAGCTCATTCTTGAAATCCCTGCAGATCTTACCGGTTCTGTTCAATGTGTAACACATTGCATTCCTTGAACAGAAACTTCCATTGGAAATCTTCATTGCCTGTTGGAAAGAGCATTTAGACTTGGAATCACCATAAGATGAAGGAGAGAACTCTGGATGTTGCCTTAGGGATCTCGTGGTCACCATGATGCTGTTGTAAACATTGGACATATTTTCATGGTAATCAGTATATCTGTGGTTTCATGAGTATACTTAGCCTGAAAATGCTGAATCATATAGAGACATTGAGAGCTTATCTGTGAAGGACAAGTATTCATAGAATAAAATTTGTGCAACTGGTAAAGAAGTCCTTGTTCTTTTCTGAAGAGTCAAGAAGTCTCGTAACTGCATCTGCTCCAGCCAGGTATGCCTTAGCTGTGTACCAGTCACAGCCCTTGTTGGCAATCTTTTTCTCAAGTTAATACTCAATCCTCTTAGAACATCAAGAATGCGGTACATACCCTCTCCAGTGGAAAACATTTTGATCAGCACAAGTTAGTAAACCTCTTTTTCACATGGATCCAAATCCCAATTAACAGTACAGAAGTTACAGCTGAGAGTTATATTAAACTGTGTCAGGTAGGCTATGCTACAGCCAAACCATCTAATAAATTCAAATTACTTTTAAAGTATCTAATAGTATTAATAATTTATGGTATTTCAGAATATAAGCATGTTCTGTTGGTCATAGTACATGCAAGCACTCTGGATACTATTGACCTGAAAACATAGAAATTAAATTTAGTTGTCTGAAACTCATTCACATTTTTAAAAGCTGCACTGATCAAGTTATTGGATCTCACCCAGCAAAAATAGGTCCCTTCCTGCAGGTAATTCAGAAAGCATTTGAAACTGCAGAAAGAATCCAAGAAAAGCATGTAACATGTTCATGCCTTTGCTACCCCACCCACTCTGCTTGGATGTGTGTCTCTCCTCCCACCTGACTAGGACATCTGACAAATCTTTCCCTGGAAGCCCCGCCTCCTCCCTCTAGATCTTCTGTGTTCTCATTCCATCCTGTATGGTCTTTTACTGCAACACTTTGATTATGCATATCTGTGTATGCATCTCTGTTTTCCTTTGGTACTTTAAATACCATTACCCGGAGATTATGTTTTATTTGCATGCGTGACTCTAGTACCTATGATGATGCCTGACACACAATGGAAACACATACATATTTTCTCATCAAATGAATGAAGAAGTGAATGGACTGCATGGACTCCCAAAATTGTCTTGCAATGACTGAGGTAACCTAGCATCATATGACTCTTTTACAGATTTATACCTTAACCCATGAGGATCCCCTCCTCTATGCAAGGTGTGTGATTAACACTTCGATGAACATGTCTGACAATTTTCCTTGTCTCAGTGGAAGAAATACGTGGGAAGTAATTGCATTTTCTCCTTTCACCATTTTGTTGCTTCATTTTCACATAAATGGTCATGAGGTTGAAAGAATTGTGCAGATGTCTAACTGCTTGAAGGTTTGTGGAGGCATTAGGTTTTAATGCCTCAATAGAGCCCTTTATATCCAACCACAGGAATTAATCTTCAGAATTGATTAATGTTTGGATATAGTCTATTCTCTCAATCATCTCTAGCTAGAATTAGATGGGGAGTTACAAGACAGGCAAAATTATTTTCTCTATGTTCCTGTTCCCACTTACTCTTCAGCCAGGTTTTCCGGAAGGATGAGACTCCATGGAACTGGATCCAGAGGGCCCGCCCTGCAGCTGTGCTTGCAGAGTGTCCCCATCCCAGGAACAGCAACTGTGCCATGGGATTGAGATACTGACAAACCTAAAAAGCATTCTTTTGGGGCACCTGACAATACTAGTTATTTGGTATTGGGATTTCTGCAGAATTACCTTAGTACCAGCCAGAACAATAAAAAGAAATAAGAAAAAAAAATCATTTTTCATCCCCAAGATGCTAATGAAGGGGAATGTCCTGTATCTCCTCACTTAGGAGCAAAACTGTAGAAAGCTTCCCGAGAAAAGGTCATCTTATTCAGTTAGAAATGCTTTTTGCCACGTAGGAAGGATATTTTACTTACAATTGATGAGTTCATGTGTATCAGTCCTTGCTTTTGCTGCCACCATAAGTTGCCAAGCAAATCCTCTTGTCTAGATAGTTTGAATCAGAATTACCTTTCCAGTCTTTGAGCAAGAGCAGAGCAGAACTGATATTTTATTCACCTCCTGTCCTTCAAGATAATAACAATCCCTGGAATGTTGAGGGAAAGTACTAGTTTTTAAAGTTTCAGGAAATTATGGAGGAAATTGTGTAGATAAACCATCAGAATCCTAACACCTGACATAAACTCATCCATCATCTCCCCTGTGCGTATTTTCTCACATTTGAAACCGAAAGAGAGTCCACAAATAAAGAAAAGACATTTTATTTCACATATTTGGTAAATATGTTGAGTGTTTCCATAACTTGTTAAAATTTTTAGAGGTGAGTAAAAAGCTTGATGTTTTTAAACAACAGAAATTAGGAGGCTTCTAAGGCTAGTAAGAATTTAGAAATGATTGAATTGGTAGCTGACATTAACTACTTACACTGACGCATCAAAATCATTGCAGAACAATTTCTCAAAGAGCCAAAACCAATCAACCAACACGTATTTAGTCCCATCATAGGGCTAACACTGGAGTCAACTGTGTGGGGTGCTTTGGTCATAGGGTTTATGCTGCCAGTGGGGTTACAATTTACAGGAAGATATAAGATATGTATCTTAAAAATAATTAAGCCGGGCACGGTGGCTCATGCCTGTAATCCCAGCACTTTTGGAGGCTGAGATGCGCAGATCACAAGGTCAGGAGATCAAGACCAACCTGGCCAACATAGTGAAACCTGTCTCTACTAAAAATACAAAAAGTTAACTGGGCATGGCAGCATGTTCCTGTAGTCCCCGGTACTCAGGAGGCTGAGGCAGGAGAATTTCTTGAACCCAGGAGGCAGACGCTGCAGTCAGCCCAGATTGCACCACTGCACTCTAGCCTGGGCAGCAGAGACAGACTCCATCTCAAAATAATAATAATAATAATAATTAAATAAGTCATTGCCTTTTGTAGGACAGATCATTCTAAATTATGGCACGATGTCATTAGATGTAAATTGTGCACTTACTAAAAGATATCAAACCATACAAAGATAAATCAGACAGGAGTGTCTCTCCCAAGGAGCTGTCTTTTAGGGATTCATCTCACAAATGAAATGCCCACTAGGTTCTGGGCACTATGTTCGGTGGATAACCTAATGAAAGCAACAGTCATACAAAAATCATCAGAGTTGGAAGGTGCATCAGTAAAGGTATGGTCAAGGCACAGAGCAGTGGGAGTGGGGTGGATTCCAAGGCGACTTCACAAGGCAAAGGACAGTCTGAGCTGGATTTGGAAGCTAATCTGGCCATCTTGGGGCAAAGCCAAGGGTGTGCAAAGAAGGGGCCACAAGGTATCTTCCGGCATCTGCTTATATGTGGTTGACTGCAATGAGGAGTTCAGGGCAGAGGTGCTGACTAATGAGAGTGAAGGGTGTGTCAGCCAGGGTTCTGCAGAAAGAAATGTGTGTGTGTGTGTGTGTGTGCATGCGTGTGTGTGTGTTGAATAAGGAGATTTATGATACATAATTGGCTTATGTGATTATCATAGCTGGCAAGTCCTAGGATCCACTGGGTGAGTCAGCACGTTGGAGACCCAGGAGATCTGATGTGTAGCACCAACCCAGGAAGACCAAATGCTTTAGTTTGAGTCCGAAAGAAAAAGAAAAAGATAAAGATAAAGGCAAAGAAAAATAAAATAAAAGAAAAGAAGACACAAGAAAAGAAAAGGAAAGGAAAAGAAACGAAAAGAAAAAAAAAGAGAAGAAAAGAAAAGAGCCAATGTCCCAGTTTGGAAAGTTGCCAAGCAGGAAAAATTATCTCTTACTCCAGAGAGGGTCTTTTTGTCCTATTCAGGCCTTCAACGGATTGGATGAGGCCCACCTATGATAGAGGAGGAAGTCAGTGTTTCTAAGTCTACTGATTCAAATGTTAATTTCATCAGAAAACATCTTCACAGAAACAACCAGAATAATGTTTGAGCAAACATCTGGGCACCCATGGCCCAGTCAAGTTGACACAAAAATTAACCTTCACAGAGAGGTTGAGTCATGGATGGCCTGACATTCCCTGCCAAGACGTTTCAACTTGATTTTCTTTGTGACAGACAGGAGCTATCAAAAATTTCCAGCTAAGAATGATGTCATTGTGTTAGCTGGTGTGCAAGCTGGTGCTACTGCTTTGTGAAAGGTGGGATGGAGAGCAACTCCACTGAGATGCCCTAGGCTGATATCACATCTAGATTACCGGCTTCATGAAATAAGTGAAGTTCAGCTTAAAAGCTTTAAGTCATTTTATTTGTTTATTGTTTGGATGGGCAACAGGCAAAAGTGAAAAAGGCCCAGTTGCCCAGAATTCAAAAGTGCAGAGTACAAAACAATAGAGGCCAAGAACAACGGGTGTGGAAAAAGTATATAAATACCTATATGCACACATAAATACACACATAATACACATGCATATAGATGTGGACACGCATACATGCAAATACGTGTTTATATTCAAAATATACAAGCATATGATATTCATATGCACATTCCTCCAACCTCCTTAGCATCTTAGAACATATAAGATGGCATATGCTGAAAGAAAGGTGTTTCTGATGAATTCTTTTCCTTTCTGAACATTCCTTCTACAAGAAAAAAGTCCAGTCTTAAAATCTGTCTGCTGAGAGTTTTGTACATGACAGACACTGTGATCAATACTTTACATTTATTTTCTTAGTTAACCATCACACTGAATGCTGGAAGGAAGTTCTCCTCTTGTACTAGTTGAGGACACGAAGAACTTCACCTGAGATTAAATAGTTTTCTATAGTAACATACAAGAAGAAACTACTGTGGACAGGAAACATGTTGAGCTGGAGTTTTGGAAGCCCTTATATTCAACCTGGAGGAAACCTAGCAGAAGGGCATGAGGTCTTCTGACTTCCAACGTGGAACATGTCTCAAAGGCAACTTACTCACTCATCGCTTTACAGGAAAGGAACTCGCTCAGGTTCAGAGGTGGACAGCATGAGACCTGGAGCTAGACCCAAGCCCCCAGATCATTTACCGTTGACTGGCTCACAGCTTCACGGGGATGGTCACACAGGTGGGCAGCATTAGACCTGGAACGGGAGCTGGCCTCCTGCCTCCCTGCCTAGTGCTCTTTTCAATACCCCACAAAAATTCAGGGTTGCTTAGACACAGTGTAAAAACAAACGTTTTGACTAAACCAGAAAAGAAGCAAATTTGAATGTCACCTTGTACAAAATCGGGGCCTCAGAGAAGTCCTGTGAAATGCAATTGCTTATGGGCCTTTCACTGGGGCTCTGGTCATGTGGTGGTGTCCAGTAGCTCTCTGACTTTACCTTTCTTTTCCTCTCACCTCGAGTCAAGTAACCCATATTTATAAGTAAAATATAAAATACTCTGATGCAGAGTAGTGAAATTTGGATTCATGCTGCTCTAGAGGTCTGTGAACCAATAGCAATTACACCAGAAATTGAGGTGTGGGAGGATGCATGTGTCTTTGGGTTGTGTGTTTCTAAATTTTGAGGTGATAAAATACATAGTGTTTTTATCAAGTTTTAAAGAAATGTATCCAAAATGACAGAAAACACTAAAGCATGGAAACTTTCAGGCCAGTAATGGTAACTGATGGAAAAATAGGTATAATTTTTATAATGATAGTTTTAGCACATATGTTGCGTTGTAATTCAGAACAGAAGAAAACTTATAAGTAAACATGAACCTGACCATCTAGGCACATTCTGTGCATTTATAAAACAGCCTAGAAGAGTTTCCAGGGTTAGGACAGCAAAGCCCATCTAAACCCTCTTCACTGGTGCCCCAGGAGTCCTGGGGTCTTGGTTCTGCAGGACCTCAACACTGACCTATTCCAGTGTCTATTCGGTACTTTGACTGTTACTGTAACTTCATGCACCTCTGTGCTCATCTCCCCTCATGACTTCTCACTCCCACTTTGCAAGCCTTTGATTAAATTATGCTGCTCCTTTCTTGAGGTACATGCTGCTGTGCTATGGCACTTTGTCCCATGACATGGTTTGGCTGTGTCTCCACCCAAACCTCATCTTGAATTGCAACTCCCATAATCCCCAAGTGTGCTGGGAGGGATCTGAGGGTGGTAACTGAATCATGGCGGCTGGTCTTTCCCCAGCTGTTCTCATGATAGTGAAATGCCTCACAAGATCTGATGGTTTTATAAAGAACAGTTGCCCCGCACATGCTCTCCTGCCTTCCTCCATGTGAGACTTTGCTCCTCGTTTGCCTTCCACCATGATTGTGAGGCCTCCCCAGCGATGTGGAATTGTGAGTCCATTAAACCTCTTTTCTTTCTAAATTACCCATTCTCAGGTATTTCTTTATTTGCAGCATGAGAACAGACTAATACATCCTGATTCTCCCCTCCAGGGTTACACAGATCAGTCCAGTCCTTTTCCTCGCGATGCCACATTTCCCTGTGTCCACCCTCCTCCAGGTTCTAGTCCTCCTCTTCTTTTTGTGACCATCCCACGCCTTGCTATTGGGTCTCCCATTGACATCTCATCGGATGAAGACTGACACCAGATATTAGCTCAAAGTGGATGGGAGGGCCATCATTCATTGACTCATAGTCAATAAATACTCCTTGTTTTGATATTCTCTCTGGAAAACAGGGAATTTCCCTTATGTCTCACAGGTCCAGTTATTTTTATGGACACAAAAATAACATTTTATATTTTTCCCGAATGTATTTTATTTTGAAGTTCACAGCCTTTTACAACAACCCTCCCAGAGGCAGCCCCTGGAAAATGCCAAAGAAGGCGACTCTGAGCCCAGAGGTGAGGCGGGGTCGGGCCTTACCTGTTGTGACAAATTTGACTACTTTTTATTCCTTTTGTTGTATTTGTCCAAATTATTGTTCTCTTTGTTTTTGACTGACCTCGCTTTCTACCATTTGCCCACACACGGCTAGCTGTGGTGTTGGAATATACTTCAGCATGAAGTTGGTAAAACTATAGGAAAGAGGGAAGAAAAAAGTATGCCTCGTTCGTTTGAAGGCGTCACCATTCTATTCACCTCCTTATAAGTTTAATTCTAATTTCCCCTTAGCATCCCTGTTTTCTGCCTCCAACATTCTTTGCCTTTTCTGTCTCTTTCCTCCTCCTTTCTAGCTACCAGCTTCCCTTGAAAAAGGCTTGTCAGGATTCTAGATAGAGGCACAGGACGAGGGGCCACTCTCCATCGTGTCATGAACGGGACCCGCGGGAAGTAACTGAATCACGGCGGCGGGTCTTTCCCGTGCTGTTCTCATGATAGCGAATATGCCTCAAGAGATCTCATGGTTTGATAAAAAGCAACATCTGATGGTTTTTATAAAGGAACGCAGGACGAGGGGCTCCTCTACATCATTTTGCCCCGCCCGGAACCCACGGTCCTGTGCAAGGAGTAAAGGCCCTGGGGCACGATGCTCACGCTTTCTACCGAAGGATCTCCTTGCATGAAACGCGGAACAGAATGATTGTCATACACATCACTAGCCAAAATAATCCAGAGGTGCCAGCCTATTTAAATATTCTCGTTTTGTGACAAAAATTGGAGGCTTAAGAGATACTTGAAAGTAGTGATTTTTATTTAAATTCAACATTTTCTGCTTATGTTTACTGTGACTACAGTCCCATAATGCATTCATAGGCTCCAAATATGAGCTATATTAAACCATTTTCTGAAAAAAGTGCAACATAATATATATTTTATTCCCATGGGTTCCTCTTCATATTACCTCACCTCGAAAAGACCAAAATGACATTTTAATTAATAATAAGAAGAATGACTGTGAAGTTATTAGTGACTTTGTTCATATATGAGAAACAGGACAGGTTTTACATGCAATAAATTCCTTAAATAATCATTTTATGGATATCCAAAGTAATTTACAAAGGCAAAAATTGATAACGTGCAATTCTCAGTCAAGTTACGCATCGTTGATTTCACCTATAAACACTTACTACATTTGTAATTAACCGTATTCATAAATATTGTCAATATAAAGGGAAAGTCCTGTTTTCACGTAATAAATAATTACCTGTTTTGTTTATTTTCTGTTGTTCTCTTCTACTCCATATGTACTTAGAGTTTTGATCCCCTGTGTGTTCTCTGTCTTTTCAGCAGAAAGAAGAGTTTCTCAAAGGAAATATAGAGGGGTGGGGGAGTGAACTCAACATGTCTTATATTTTTAACATTCTATAACTAGAATAAAGGTGATATATTTATTGTGTTGAAATGACATCACTCTGCAAATGACATCATTATATGTTTAGAAATTCCAAACGTTTCTGTAAGCTATTACAGTTAAAAAGTCAAATTTCCATATAACTAAATAAAAATAAAAAACATTTATAGTAGCAAAACAACACACATAGAATATATAAAAAATAAATCAAACAAAAGTGCGTAAGACCTCTACACTGAAAACTATGCAACATTAATGAAAACAATTCCACTGCTGGGTACATAACCAAAGGAAATTCAATCAGTAAGTCAAAGAGATATCTGCAGTCCTGTGCCCATGGAGGCACTATTCACAACACCCAAGATATGGAATCGATCCAAGGGTTCATTGATGGATTAATAGATATGGAAAATCCAAGAGTTCATCAATGGATGAATAGATAAGGGAAATGTGGCATAAAAGCAACATTCAGCCTTAAAAGAGAAGGAAATCCTGTCATTTATAGCTACAGAAACCTGGAGGGCATTATGTTAGGTTAAATATGCCAGGCACAGAAAGACAAGCACAAGGTAAGGTCACTTATATGTGGAAGCTAAAAAAGGTGAACTCCTAGAAACAGGCAGGAGAATGGTGGTTGTCAGGAGCTGGTGGGAAGGGGATTGGGGAGATGTTGGTCAAGGGATGTCAAGTTTCTGTGAGACAGGAGAGGTAAGTTCAAGAGACCTATTGTACAGCATGGTGATTCTACTTAATAACAGTGTATTGTACACTTGAAAATTGCTGAGAGAAGATTAAGTGTTCTCAGCACAAAAAAATAATAAATATGTGAGGTAATGCATACGTTAATAGCTTCATTTAGCAATTACACAATGTCTACACATTTTCAAACATCATATTGTGCATCCCACATGTATATAATTTTTATTTTTAAAAATCGACCAGGTGCGGTGGCTCATGCTTATAATCCCAGCACTTTGGGAGGCCAAGGCTGGTGGATCATCTGAGGTCGAGAGTTCAGGACCAGACTGGCCAACATAGTGAAATCCCTTCTCTACTAAAAATACAAAAATTAGCCAGGTGTGGTGGTGCACACCTGTAGTACCAGCTACTCAGGAGGCTGAGGCAGGAGAAGCACTTGAACCCAGGAGGCGAAGATTGCAGTGAACAAAGATTGTGCCACTGCACTATAGCCTGAGCAATAGAGCGAGACTCCATCTTGAAAAAATAAATTAAATAAATAAGTAAATAAGAAGAAAAGAAATTAAATACCTAAATATACAGAGAGATATATTATGCTTATAACTTAAAAATAAATACTATATTAATTTCAATTTTTCTCCCAACAATCTGTACATATGATGCAATTACAATTAAAATTCTAGCAGGCTTTTTTACAGACTGTTGAAAAATTGTTCCTAAAATTCCTGTGACAATGCAAATGGTCAAGGCAATCTTGAAGAACAAGAATAGAGCTAAGTTCCTGAAGCTACCAGATATTCAGATCTGATCTAAAGCTGCAGTAATTAAGACAGAAGAGTCAGATAGAGAAACAGACCAATAGAATAGAACAGAGTGTAGAATCATCCCACACACAAAAGTCACCTGGTTGATGAGAACTGTGAACTGCAGAATGTGGACAGGCAGAAGTCATTTTAATAAACCGGGCTGAGTAAACAGCAAAAAGCGGAAAATTCACTGCACCAATTCACAGAAACAAACCAGATGAGCTGCAGATCTAAATGTAAAAAAATGAAACAATAAAGCTTTTAGAATACATAGATCATCCCTATGCTTTGGAGTAAGCAAATATTTCTTAAATAGAACAAAGCTATGAACAAAATATTAATACATTTTGACTATAATAAGATTAAGTACTTCCTTTCATCAATAGGCATTAAAAGAGTGAAAAGAGAAGCCGTAGAGTTAGATATTTGCAATGCATCCATCCAACAAAAGATTCACACACAGATATATAAAGAACTTGAACGAATCAATACAAAAAAAAGCAAACAAACACCAATAAAAAATAGGGAAGCAAGCTAAATAGCTATTTCATAAAAGCATGTGAAGATGGCCAATAAATATATTCAAAGATGTTGAACTTCCCTTGTCACCAGGAACATGCAAATTACATTTTTGGTGTGGCATTGCTGTATGCCCCACTAAGATGAAGCAAGCCTTTCCATGCTGTCTTATGTGAAAGGCATGGAACCACCAGAGCTCTTGTTCATTCCTGGTGGGAGTACAAATTGTTAAAACTTTAGAAAAGAGCTAGGTCGGTGTCCACAATGTTGTTAGCAGCACTCTTTATCCTAGCTCAAAATTGCAAACTCTCCAAGTGCCCAGCACCTGTACGATGGGTCCAGAAATTATGACAGAGCCACACATCTCAAGCAATGATGATGAATGGACCACAACTTCCTGCAACGATGTGGATGTATGTCAGCAGCCTATGCCTGACAGCAGAGTGCATGGCCTCAGTTTATTCTACAAGTTCCAGAAACTGGCAAAATTTACCTATGGTTTTGTGGTCAGGACAGTGGTTACTCTTGGAGGAGGTAGTAACTGAAGAGACCACACCACGGAGGCTGGCTTCCCGGATCCTGGCTGTCCTCTGCTTCTTGATTAGGGTTCTGGTGAATACAGGTGTACTCTGTTTGTGAAAATCGATTGCACCATATGCTGTACACTTAGGGCTTTATAGTTTTGCTTACAGAGGTTATTCTTAAATAAAAGATCCCCCAAACTAAGTTCATATAAAACAAAATAATTTGATGAATTTAATAATCCTTTCAAAACTTTGATTTCTAAAACCAATTTTTTTTTGGCTTACTGGAGTTCAGAATTCTTGACTTTGTGTGATAATCTTGCTCACGTGAATCCGTTTAGACAAGCAATATTCATTCTGATTCCTAGAGAGTATTCAGTGCAAAATTCACACATTCACACACTGTTTTTAATACACAACTTTCAAGGTCTCAGTAAATTTTGGCATACCTTCCTCTGTGACAAGAGGCGTTTTTATGTGAAAGCTTGTGTCTACATCATCTCTCAAAATGAAATGCAGATTGTGCTACATTTATGTAAATATGGTTACACTTGGGTCTTTTTAGGTCAATTGTATAGACAGTAATGAACAAGGAAGTTCATCAGTACCATTTTAGAAAAGCGAAACTAGGCTGGGCGCGGTGGCTCAGGCCTCTAATCCTAGCACTTTGGGAGGCTGAGGCAGGTGGATTGCCTGAATTCAGGAGTTCAAAACCAGCCTGGGCAACATGGTGAAACCCCATCTCTACTAAAATTACAAAAAAATTAGCCAGGCGTGGCAGCGTGCGCCTGTAGTCTCCACTACTCAGGAGGCTGAGGCAGGAGAATTGCTTGAACCTGGGAGGCGGAGGTTGCAGTGAGCTGAGATTGCGCCACTGCACTCCAGCCTAGGTGACAGAGTGAGACTCTGTCTCCGAAAAAAAAAGAAAAAAGGGAAACTAATCAACTACTGAGGAAATCAGAAAGTTTTCTAAAAAAGGTACTTTCCCTCAATGGGTATGAATCTACTTTTATTCCATGACACAACATCATGCTCCCCCTCCCTCCAGCCTCTCCAGGAGAGGTGTGCAGTGCAGTCATCACTACACACCCCACATTCCCCGTCAAGTGGTCAGGAGGTGAAAGGGACCTGGGTCCAGGCTGCCCGCTGCCTTGGTGTGGGATACCTCTGCTCCATGCAAGGGGTGAATTTTCTTATTTGCAAAACATATTACGAGGGCCAGCCACATGTTATCATCTTTCCTCAGTCCCTCTCTCCGATGTTTTTAAATGGATTCTAAGACATTTAGGAAAATATAAATTCCCCTCCTTGACACTTTGAAAGGGTTAGATGCTTTTGGTTTACAATGGCCTTATTATCTATGAATATCTTGTTCTGATCATGCATCAAAAACATGATGGCAAGCATATAGAGGTGATCTATTTTCCTATTCTGTAAGATGATTTGACTGCTGAAACAGTAAATAACCATGTCCTTCAAATCTCCCTTTTTTTCTGCTTGTCCTTGTTTCTTTAATAGTGTTGATCTTTTTACCCACTCTTGCCAGTTCTCCCACATCAACCTATGTTCATTCACACACACACGCACACACACACACACACACACACTCACACAGCTCCTACCCCAAATCATGTGATAAACATTTCTATTATTGAGATTTTTTTCTGGCACTTACACTTGGCATTTTTTACAGTCTAGTTTGGTGTTACGTTTCTTGAACCTGAATTGTGGAATTGTTTTTTTACTCAGACATGTATGAGTATTAGCTATGTATACAACGGCCCTGGCAAAGAGGGTGTCTGCCAAGCCATGGAGCACTGAGGCACATCCACGGATGGCCTCTTATTCAGGAACACGTGTCGCTCTGATGCTGTAGTAATTAGGTGAACTTGAAGCAGTACTTGGGTTTGAGAATTGTCCTTGAGTGTGTTCTGCAATAAATTATTTAAGTGAGATGTGGAGGAACTAATTGGTTAATAACCATAATTGGGATTAAAGAGTAATTTTGATTTTTAAAAGATGCTTTAAAGGATAAATATTCAGTTGTCTCATTTTGCTATTAAAAAAATAAGTCTCCTTCAATGACTTCACATAATGGGAAACACAGGTGGGCTAAATGCTACCCTCGTGTCCAGGTGACTAGCCGTTGTCAAAGCCCCCGCTGGGGGCAGGCTACTAGAGGCAAGCTGTTTGCCTGTGCTTTGCCCTAAGGATATGGACTGTTATTATTTATGATTTATGTTGCTCAGTGAATGTACATTGTGCAGAGCAATAGATTAAATGGTGCTGAACAAAGAACACACTTCCAGCCCCCAGGAGGGGACTTAAAACGCAGACACTTAAGTGACACAGTTCAGGCCTTGCATGGAGCGTGTGGGTGTGGGGCACCCTGAGCACAATGGCTGAGGGAGGGGTTGACGCTTTATTAAGAAGAAAAGAAAGCCGGCAATTGGGTCTGAGTTAGGCAGTGCATAGAAAAGAAAGCACAATACCGGCTTTAAGAGAAGAAAACAAGGCAACATGGGAAGAAAATTCAGACAGAAAAGAGGGACAAAACCCACTGAATTTGCTGTAGAGTTGCAATAATCTTTCCAAAGACCACTCAGACATATTTAATAATTTATTTTTGAACTAGATCATCAGTATGGATTTTACCTATGTAAAGTTTGTGTCATTTTCCTTATCAATGATTTATAAGATTTTATAGTGTTAGTAAGCAACTAGATTGCTACGTAGCTTTGCTTATATTTGGGTCTGGGTGATTCCAAGAATCTGCATCTTCTTTGTATATCCCTTCTTTGTATATAGCAGCTAGCACAGTTCTTTGCACATAGTACTTGCTCAGTAAGTATTTACAGATTGCCTGAGGATAGAATTCAGGTTTTCCCCTCTTTGAGTGGAAAAGGGAATGAAGATGGATCTCAAATTCTGATGTTTCAGGTGCTTGGTATTAGCAATACGTAGTTTGTAACTTCGGGGCTGCAATACTGTGAACAAACAGATATTACGGAGGCAGGTCCAGTTGCACTAACTACACAAAGGTTTAATTCAGAAGGGTGTTTTAAAGTTATACCCATAAATTCAGGACACATGCCAGGTCTAATTCTGGAAATTCTGGAAATAATCAATTCTGTTCACATGTAATAAGTAGTACCACTTCATGACCAAATGCTGATGTTTGCTTTCTTATTCCTTTTTATAACCAAAGTCTTACTTCCCAAGTGGTATTTCTTCCAAGAAATTTCTAATCTGAAAGGAAGTCCAAATTGGCACAGGGATAGCAACTTCCTTGGCGCAACTGACTATTTAGAAAGTAGTATTCTGAGTATTCTGCAGGGATGGTTTAAATAACTCATGCTCATATTTGCATATTGCAATGGCAGGGCTTTGCTGTAAAGGAAAAACCAGTGACACTGAGTCAACTCCCTCCTCTTCAAAGTCACAGCCCCTGCCTCTCAATTGTTTCTTCACACTGTGCAAATATTTCCCTGCTTAGGAAAGCATCTTCAACTTGTGGCCTCTAAGAGAAGAAACAAACTCCTTAGCCTGGCAGACAAAGACCCGTAATTATTGGACCCAACCCACCACCTGACTGCACACCCACAGGGATCTGAGAATTCTCTGTTCTGGAGGCAGACACTTGCAGTGCTCAGACTGAAGCTCTGTTCCCCTCCATAGAAGGCCATTCCCAGACATTTTTCCTTCTGCAAGTGCTGATGAAATATCACATTTAATAGATTCTACAGGAGTTCAGGGGAAAAAAAGATGATACTTAGTAAGCATTACAGGAACAGGTTTGGGCTAAATACAATCTAAAATATCAATATTATCTAATTTACTTGTTAGTAGGTTTTGCTAAACTTCTCTTTTTGAAGTATTATTTCAGTATCAAACATTAAAAAATGTTGTTAATGATCTATAATGTCATCACCTTGACATAGTTTATTTTTTCTGTTTCTTTCTAGTCTAACTATATCAATTCACATTTTTACATAGATTTAATAATGATACACATACAATTTTATGTTGTTTTATTATTTTTACAGTGCTTTTTTTATAAATATACTATTAGTGCTTATATCATAGAGTTACTTAATCATATATTTATAGCCATTCTCTAATTGCTGGATACTTACTTCTAAAGCTTTATTTATAAATAATGAGATGATGTACATCTTCAGGCCTTGTAGCATTTCAAATTATCTTAATTATCTCCTTAAAATAATCTTGAAAGCAATTATTAGGTCAAAGAGTAAAAACAGCAAATGTCTGAGAGTATTTTCTTAAATAGATACTTTGATATTTTAATGCCTTCATTACCAAATTTCAGCATATATAAGAATTGTTCTGGAAACTTATTTAAAAACACAGGTTTTCAGGGTTTTACCTAGGGATATGATAATACAGGTAAACGGAGGTGGAGTCTAGAAACCTGAATTTTAACTATCACCTTGGGTGATTCTGATGCAGATATTTGCATTATTAAACAGAAAGAAAAAAAGAAACAAAGATGTAAGAAAGTCTTTAAGGAAATCAGTTTTACCTTGCCTTCCTTGTGTGGCCACATATTGTTCTAAATATTGTAATTCAGAAATTCAGGTTAACACCACATCAAGAATAATTACGAGAATATTTTTAATGTGCCTGATGTTCTTATTGATTCCAATTTATCTTATGGTATTAATTAACTTATTTTAAAGTTTCTTTCTAAAGAGAGGAGGCTGAAAACACCTGATAGAAAACAGTATAACTGAATACACATTCCATACCTGAACAGAAGGCCAAAGGCAGCCCGAGCAGTGGTGTGGGGATGTCTGTGGATACGGGCGCCTTTGGAAAGTACATGCCACATACACATTAGTGCCATGCAGAGCTCTTCCCGAAACATGAGGAGACCACGCATCTTCACATGTTTCTTGCTAGGCTTCTAAAACAACCTGCAAAACCTTATTACTAGTTTGAGTCAGAATGATGCTTGTGATTTTCTTTCCTGGAGGGCTTCTCGTTTCCGCAGGTTTTTCAGGAAGGAAAAAAAAAGAAGAAGAAGAAGTAGCCAGCTGTGGTATATTTGGTTTGGGTGGCAGAACAGCCAAAAATTTAAAGGGAAAAGTTGTAATCATAGGGGTGACAGCTGGAGAAAGTCTGGGATAACACAGTCTGCACAAGTCCCTGACTGATGGTTAGACTATGCATTTGTGTGGAAAATTACAGAAAGCCCCTAAACAGCAAGGGTGCTTTCAAACCTGCTGCATTTTTAAATGCATCCTTAAACTACAGAAAGCTTAACCACATGACTGAAGCCAAATTGGTTTGAGAAAACTGAGCATAACCTCTGACTAGATCCCTGGCTAAGAATTAAAATAAACAGGACCAAGGGAGGCACCTACATAGGCAGGTTTTAAAAAAAATGAAACTAGGAGGAAGAAATATTTCACAGTTTATGTGCAAGCACATTAATTGCCTAACAAAACAAAATGAATAAACAAAAATCTAAGGAACAAACAGAATCCAGGGTTGCTACGATCTGCAATGTCTTGTTTTCAGCCAAAACTTATTAGCCACAAATATAAATGGGATAGTATGACCACAATCAGGAAAAATAACTTCGAGTGGGTCTTGAGTTTGAATTAGCAGTCATTAACTTAAAAGAAGCGATTATAAATATGTTCAAACAATTAGAGAACAATTACGATCCAATAATTTAAAGAGAGTATACTATTAGCGAATAAACAGGACATTTCAGTGGAGAAGGGAAGAGTTTTTTTAAAAAATATATCGAAATTCTAAGGCTGAAAAATACAGCTAAAATTCATTGAATGGGTTAATCAGTAGCACTGACTTGGCAGAAGAAAGAACTGAGATTTTAAAAATCAGATAAATTTAAAAGTATCCAATTCGAAAAGCACAGAAAAAAAGAATAAAAGTGAAGAGAGACACAGAGATTGATTAAACATTATCAAACATTTCAACATATGTATAATTGGAGTTCTAGAAAGATAGAAGGAAAACACAAATCACAAAATATATTTAGAGTAGTAATGCCTAAAACTTCCCCAAATTTGATGGAAACATTGGTTTTCAAATCCACGAAGCTCAAAAAGTTCCAGGTAAGATAGATACAAAGAGAAATGCACCTAAAAACTCTATATTCAAACCACTAAAAACCCAGAGCAAAGCAAAAGTCCTGAAAGCAGTGAAGAAAAAAAAAAGAAAAAGAAAAAGACAATTCACATATGAACAGGAAGGATATAATTTATAGATGACTTTTCATCCAAAGCAGTGGAATCCACAGGATTTGAAATAAAATGTTCAAAACACTGAATGAAAAAAAAACATGCCTTCTACGTATAATCAAACTATCCTTTAAAAATGAAAGCAGAATAGGGGCATTTTAGATAAACAAACCCTGACAGAATTCTTTGCTAGTGACCTGCACTATAAAAATGCTAAGGACTGTCTTTCACCTGAAGGTTTCAGATGAAACCTCAGATCTATGAAGGAAGTAAAGAACACAAGAAATGTTAGATATAAAATACTGTTTACTGATTTTAAAATAAAATATTGGTTTATTATATATATCCCATATATAATGGAACAATTATATATTATTATCTTTTAATTATATATGTATATGTTTCTTTGGTTTTGTTGACTTTATTAAAAACATATGACTGCTTAAAGTGAAATTTATAAAAATGTATTTTAAAGTTTATAACGTATATTGATGTAATATAAATAACAGCAAAAGAACAATGGAGTGGAAGGAAATGGGAACACACTGATATGAAGTTTTTATATTATATTGAATATATGTCAATATTGACTTGAAGTTAAAAATGAGCATTGTATTATGTTACCTAGAATAAAAACACACAAAAAAAGTTAAACATTCAATATAATAACTAAAATACATTTATTCAACACACACCAAAACAACCATTAACTTAATAAGAGAGGAATAAAAGAAGAAAGGAGACCAATAGAAAACAAAGGCCGGC
>NW_012118821.1:11257242-11259736 GCF_000951035.1 Colobus angolensis palliatus
AACCCGGGAGGCGGAGCTTGCAGTGAGCTGAGATCCGGCCACTGCACTCCAGCCTGGTCGGCAGAGCGGGACTCCGTCTCAAAAAAAACAAAAAACAAAAAACAAAAAAAAACAAAAAACAAAGGGCAGCAGACTAGATCTGGACCCAGCCTTCTCAGTGGTTCTATTAGACTCGAGTAGACTCACCCTAAGCCAGGCCTCATCCTACTGCGGACCTTGAGGAAAATAAGGCCTGCAGTGTGTTCGTGAGCTTAGAATGGCTTTTATCTATTCAAAAGACTGTTAAGGGAAGAGAAAGATAAAAGCACACATAAAAATGAAGACAAAGATGGGGAAGATGATAATGATTATAAGAAACAGAGAAGAGGAGTAGGAAGGTGGTGCAGCAGAGATTGTAGGTGGTCTTTATAGAAAGTATTTGCTGAAAATTTGACTAATATTAATAAAAGGCAAGAATTTTCAGACTAGATAAAGAAAATTACATAAGACTTTGTCAGACATCAGTACAAGTCCTACAGTTATTAAAGGGACAAAAAAAGGAATTACATGAAAAAATTATATCAGCAAATTTGATGATTTAGATGAAGTAGACAAATTATTTGAAAGATATAAATTATATAATATGTCTCACGAAAAAAATAGAAAATCTGGGCAACCCTGATGTTTACTAAAGAAATTAAAATACAAATCAAACCTTTTGCACTTATAACCTCACATAACACAAACACACACACACTAGGCCTATATATTTCCACTACTGAATTATCTCAAATATTTATAAAAATACTCTTGCAGTAAAAAGAGGAAGAAAGAACACCTTCCAACCTATTTTTAGAGGCCAGTATTACATCAATACCAAAACAGGAAAAATAAATCAAAAGAAAACGTTCATATTTCCAAAACAC
Organism: Colobus angolensis palliatus; assembly: GCF_000951035.1. NCBI lineage: Eukaryota > Metazoa > Chordata > Mammalia > Primates > Cercopithecidae > Colobus > Colobus angolensis. Next base: position 11,258,148 of record NW_012118821.1, read on the forward strand.
ACTGATTCAAAAATTCTTATAAAAATATGCAAACCAAATAGAACAACATATGAAAAGGATACTATACAAAAATTAGGTTGGGTATATACACAAATTTCAAGTTTTATTTAACATCTGAACATCATTTAATGTAATGCTATATTGGAAGAAAAGTGAAAAGTCAAATCATCTTAAGAGATGCAGAAAAATCATTTGACAAAATGCAGCAAAGATTCATGCCGAAACTCGCAGCACACAAGGAATAAAAGGAAACTTCTTCAACCTGATAGAAGGCATCTACAAATACCTACATCTAACAGCACATTTAACGAGAAATACCTGAATATTTTCTGTTTATAGTCAGGAACAAGGCAAAATGTCTGCTTTCACCAATTTTATTCAACTTTGTGTTGAAGTCATAGTACAAATATGACAAGAAAAGAAGACCATATTCTTGGGAAAAAAAGAATTGTATTCATTCACAGACGATATGACTATGAACCTAGAAAATCTTAAGGAAACTCCAAAATAACCTACAACATAAATTTTGCAAATTTTCAGATTATGTAAATATAAAACCTATTTTTTATACTAATAGTGAACAATCCAAAAAGTTCCATTCACATAAAAAGTAAAATACTTAACAATAAATTTAAATATAAATACGCACTGATTAAACAGAGGAATTAAAGAATACTAAAATAAATGGAGGGATATACTTTGTCCCCTGATTGCAAGACTCAATATGGCTAAGATGAAAATATTCCCTGAATTGATCTGGAAATTTAATGTAATGCCTACTAAAATATATGAAAGTGCTTCTGTAAAAATTTATAAGTTCATTCTACAATGTATATAGGAATGCAAAATGCCTAGAATAGTCAAAACAACTGTAAGTGACCAAAGTTCAAAGACCTGCACTGATTTTAAGATTTCTTTAAATGTTTCATATTTTAGACAAAAGATATTAGCATAAGGATAGACAGATCGAGAATTGAGAGTCCAGAAATGAATCAAATTTATGAGTTCAACTGATTTTTGAAAAATGTACTTAGGTTATTTTCAGATAAAATAATTGCCTTTTTAATAAATAGTGCTAAAATATCTAGATATCTGTATGAAAATAAAAGGAACCTTGACCCATTCCTCACACGTCAGATGAAAATGACTTCAAATGGACCAAAGATCTAAACTTTATAACTACAACTGTGAATATTATAGAAAACATACACAAAAAGTTTTGTAATCTGGAGATAGAGGTTTCCTAAGTAGGAAACAAAAAAAAACAAGACTTAAGGGGAAAAAAAAAGGGCCAGGAGCAGTAGCTCGTGCCTGTAATCCCAGCACTTTGGGAGGCCAAGGCGGGTGGATCACAAGATCAGGGGTTCGAGACCTGCCTGGACAATGTGGTGAAACCCCATCTCTATTAAAAACACAAAAATTAGCCTGGCGAGGTGGTGGGCGCCTGTAGCTCCAGCAACTCGGGAGGCTAAGGCAGGAGAATTGCTTGAACCCAGAAGGCTGAGTTTGCAGTGAGCTGAGATCATGCCACTGCACTCCAGCCTGGGCGACAGAGTGAGACTCCATCTGAAAAAAAAAAAAAAAGAGTA
>NW_012118821.1:11259786-11290830 GCF_000951035.1 Colobus angolensis palliatus
AAAAAAAAAAAGGAAGAAGAAGAAGAAAAGAGAAAGGGAGAAAAAAGGCTGATAAATTAGACAACTCTTCAGGAGGCATCATGAAGACATAAAAAGGTAAGCCACACTCTACAGGAATATATAATATTTTCAATACATAAATCTGGCAAAGGGTTGCCTGCACAATATATAAATACTTGCTAAATTTAAGTAACAAGAAGACAATTATAAAAAAGGTAGGAGGGGACATAAGATTTGAACAGATATTTCACAAACGAAGGTATACAAATGGCCAGTCAGCACATGAAAAGCCTTTTAATATCATTGACCAGTGAGATAACCTTTATACCGGTACACATATTTTAGAATGACTAAACTTGAAAGGACTGAATTCCAAGAGTGGGCAAGTGTGTGGACCCTGGAGCCCTGATGCATTGCTAGTGAGAAGGTGAGATTGTAGAGCCACTTCGGAAATAGTGTCTTCTAGGTTTAGTATGCTCTTCCCATGGAACCCAGAGGTTTCACTACGAGGCGTTTATTCAACAGCAATGAACACATTTGTTCACACAAAGATCAGTACACACGTGTTCATAGGAGCTTTTTTATTTGTTATAATTTTTTTGTGATTTTTAAGCTTTTAAAGCATTTTAATAGATTCTGGGGGTAAAGTGCAATTTTGTTACCTGGATTTATTTTGCAGTGGTGAAATTGGGGTTTCTAGTATAACCATCACTCAAAGAGTGGACATCGTGTCCCTTAGGTACTTTCTCATCCCTTACCTTTTGTGAAGTGTTTATCACTGAGCTGGGGAATGAGGATCATCAGTGAACAACTGGAAATACACAGGACACAGTCTGCCTTGAAGAGGACATGTGACTCTCCCCTGTGCTTGAATGGGGCACATTTTGTACAGGGTGATTGTTCGTGAGGTGATAAAGGGAACCTCCAACTGTCTCCCACTTCACTACCCATATTGCTTCATAGGTGCTGTTGCCAAGCCATCGAGTGAGCCCTCTCCCAGGGTACAGTGCTAGCTCCGAAGCCTTTGGGGCTTTAAAATCTATCCTAGAGGATCTTGATGGTTTAGATAAATGCCCACATGCCCAATATCTATCTTGTGAGTGTTTCCCATCTGGAAAAAAGCAATTGATCTGAAATATGATGGAGGTGGCAGGAAAGTCCTAAGGTCTTGGTGGGGTGGAATGGCTACTTCTTCAATAGGGTAGAAATTGCAAGAACTCCCCAAGGACAGATGAGAAGTGCGGAGAAAGTCTCTCCAATCTACAGATGCTGGTTTGGGGTTTTTTTAAGCACAGGTCTTGTTGGTTGGTTGGTTGGTTGGTTGGTTGGTTGGTTGGTTGGTTGTTTGGTTGGTTGGTTTGTTGGTTGTCTACCGCCCTCCACACAACTCCAGGAATCAGAATAAATCTCCTGAGTCTGCCAAGGCGAGGCTGTTCCCCTTCTCTGCTCACTTCTAGAACCAGGTCTAGGGAATCCTCTGCAGTCCACTTGAGAAGTGAAGCCTGGATCTGGACAGAGTCCCCAGCTTCTGAATCCAAAACTATAAGGCTTTTAGGCACTCAGAAGAAGTTGCCTAACACATACATGTATGCGTATGCACTCGTCAACACACTGCATGTGCTTTCCATAGCCCTGGCTCTAAACTAGGTGCGGAGGTCATACAGAAGAAAAAATGTTAGGATCTTTTCTTCTAGAATTCAAAAGAACACCTGTAGAGCATACTACACAATTAAACGTCACTCGTGGTTTACCATATGAACTGAACACTGTGTACATGGTGTCTTTATTTGGTTCTGAGCTTACAGGAGGGAGGGGAAGCTCACTTTGGGCTGGAGTGGTCAGGAAAATTTTCTTTGTGAAATTAGAACCTGAGCTGAATCTTAAAAGATAGATGCAATTGACCCAGAGTGGATGGAGAGGCTTTGGAGTTGGACCTGCGCTGGGGTTCGGACGTGGAGATGTGCCAAGATGAGTAGACAGGCCTGGCTGAACCTGAGCATGGGGGCAGGGGTGGGAGAGCCCTGGGAGGCGGGAGAACATGCAGATGTACAGAGCACTGAGCAAGAGAACCGAGACTTTGCCCTGAAGGAAATTCTGGATGTTGGAGGAGGAAAGCAATGGCCTACAAAGATGATTCTGAAGGCTTTGAGGATGAAGCATTAGCATGCGATACAGAAGTAGAGCATGATTCAGGCTTTGATCCAGGTGGTAACAGAGGAAAGAATAGTTGAAATGGGAAAATAGGGAAAGATAGGAGAAATATCAAGATTCTTTTTTTCTTTTTAAACAATTAGAAGGTCTCAGGGGAGGACGGGATTGAGAGGTGACATAGGGAGAGCAAGAGAACCGGGTGCACTCTAGCAGGACTCAAATGTGAGTCCCAGAACCACAGAGGCCAGCACAAGAACACAGGGGAGGAGTTTGGGAAGTGGACTTCGGAGGAAGCAGGAGAGCGTTCTGTCAGTTACTGAGACAGATTTACAGTGAATTTTACAACTGGACATTATAGTTGGATATGGAATATGAGGGTTGAGAACTTCCAGGGAAAGAGAGTGAATTATATTTTAGAGTGATCAATTTCAGCTGGACGCAGTAGCTCACACCTGTAATCCCAGCCCTTTGGTTGAGGTCAGAAGTTTGAGACCAGCCTGGCCAACGTGGCAAAACCCCGTCTCTACTAAAAATAAAAAATAAAAAGAGAGAAAAGAAAAATTAGCGGGGCATGGTGGTACATGACCGTAGTCCCAGCTACTTGGATACTGAGACGGGAGAATTGCTTAAACTGGGAGGCAGAGGTTGCAGTGAGCCAAGATCACACCACTGCACTCCAACCTAGATGATAGACCAAGACTCCATCTCAAAAAGAGAAAAATAATAATAAATTATACTGAAAGGCATGAATGTGGTCTCTGAGAAGAAACTCATTTAAAGATGATGTCTCATCACATACCTTGACATCTGTAAGTCTGTGCTGAACAAATGAAATTTATGTTTGGCCTCTATTCTTGCAATCCATCCTCTTTTTTAGGGTTGAGTCCAGATACTGCAGGAAGGACAACAGTGGTGATGTGGATGCTAAGTCAAGTGGACCTCCACTTACCTATGGCTTTGCCTAGACATTTGCAAACTTGTGACAGCCTACCCATGGTGTCAGTCCCCATCCTTTCCAGCTCATTGCTGCTACACTTACAGACATTTCACTCATTAAGTGTCCTTGACCTTCCTGGAATGCAGAGACTATTAAGTCAACAATTATTTATGGATCTCTGACTACGCACCCAACACAGTACTAGGCACTGGGGATACAAAATAAATAAGTCATAGTCCATGCTCATAATTTATTAGGGGAAGGCCACATAGGCAATTGACCATTATAAAAACGTGTAATGCAAGCACTAATCAAGTTATAAATCAATAAACTGTTGGTGGAGGGCAGCTGATGGCAGGGAGTGGATTCTGGTAGGAAGTGGTATTTGATCTGGACCTTAATGGATGAAGAAGAGTGAGGACAAAGCTTTATGGGGACAAGGAAACACATGAACAAAGAAATGAAAGCATGAAATTACGTGTAGTGTTTGCCCTCGTGATTCATGTTAAAAATGACTGTGGTTTGTTCAGACAGAGGCCGAAGTGCCCTGGGATAATCTCTGTGCTGAGCCCTGGAGGGCACCAGCATCCTATGACCCCTTCAGCTTGCCCAGGGATCAGCCGGCATTTCTAGTGTGATGTGTGTGTGCACCAGCATTCAAATCGCAAGTTGCAGCTGACAGGCTTTCATCCGGAGCTTGCTTTGTGTGGATGAGCATAAAGTATGCGAGAGCCTCAGGAGATGGCTGAATTCTGGGCCCACGAGGGAAGACTCTCATTCTTTCACGTTCTCTGGACACTTGAGACCCTTTGTAGCCCCAAAAGGGAGGAACATGAGAGCTGAGCATTGTGTGCCTGAACTACATTGAACACTGAGGAGAATTAGTGTATTCACTGTGATCTCTTAATAGCAGAGTCAATGTGGAATCAGCTTTTGTATCCCTTAATTTCTTGCCTTGCCTAATTTTTCCAGTTCATTTCGTACGGGTAACTGAGGCCGTGAAGCCCAGGCACTGGCGTTTTTCAGCACTGTGAGTCTTTGAACACGAGATCAATCTGTCTTTCTTGACTGCATTGTGGGTGCCCTTGCATGAGAGATGAAGGCAATTTGGGAGCTGCAGCTGTCAACCTCTTGTTTGAACCCATGGCCCACGTGGCTCTTTAGGCATGGGTGGAAGATGGGGTTTCTGTTATAGATAGCAGCATCGCTCCCACCCTGACATCTGGCTGAATTCCTGCTCAACTTAAAGCAGCTGCAGTTATTCCCCTGTTCTAACGACTCTCCTTATTACCTGACAATCTGTCTGAACTATCGACTCATTTCCGACCTGCCAGTTCTCTCAAAAGTTATGGAAATGGTCTTCAAACTGCAGCTTCAGCACCTCCTCCCCCACAGGCTGTCTGCTCATCAATAGATCCTCTCATCGACAGAGGAGAGAGGCCAACTGAGTGTGCCGTGCACTCCCAGGTGCTGAGCCTACAGAAGGGAGGCTGCTACCATCATCCACTCCTGAGCATCATGGCCTCCTGGGCTGCGGCTGAGTGCATCTGTCACAGCCAGCTTTGGTGGTGTTGGCCCTGGACTGGAAAGTGCAGGGGTATTGGCCTCGGTGGTTTCTATGTGCTGTAGAGCGTTCTGTCTGCCCTCCTGCTCTTCTTTCCCAAGACCCACCAACTTCACATTTTTGAAAGAGGCTGTCAGAGCTTTCCAGTTCTTCACAATCTCTTTTCCTTATTCAGAAAAATGAGGAACTTTCCCCTATCGAATGTTGGGCTCAGTATTTGCAGGCAGCTCAATCAAGCCAGGGACACGTTGTAAGTGAATATCTTAAGCGTCACCTGGCCTGAACTCTTGCAGAAGAGGTGAAGTAGGAGGGAGGGAGACCTCTGAGAGAGAAGGAGGAGACATTCAATCTCCGTGCTTCTCAGGGAGCAAAGACCCGTGAAGGCTCTGTCTCCTCACCTGTGAAAAGCCTGAAGATGCCTTTCAGCCTCCCCCATCTGTCTTTTGCATTAAGGAAGACAACATAACAGAAAGTGTTTCAAAAATTACAAAAGAAACGTTCTAAATATATATTGTTATAATTATTGGTAATATACTATTAAAGGCTTGGGTTTTGCCCTTGTGGAGCTAACAACCTAGTTAAGACAAAAGCAGGCATAGCATGAATAATCTGAGTACAATTAGGTTCTCTCTGCATAGAAACACTTATTATCATTAAGTTATCTCTGTGTAGAACCACTTATGAGTACAAGAGGTCTTTAGTGAAGGGAGACATAAATGCCTTTGAACTTCTTTTGGGGACTGGTTTAAAATTGTCATCCTTGCACTGAGACTTACTGCAGGTAAAAGGAAGTGGTTCAAAAGAAGACCAAAACTTAATGATACAAACTCCTGTCTTTGGGATATAGCTTTTACATGGTAGCTTTTGTTTCTAGACTTGCTTGGTGTATTAGTCTGTTTTCACCCTGCTAATAAAGACATACCCTAGACTGGGTAATTTATAAAGGAAAGAGGTTTAATGAACTCGTAGTTCCACATGACTGGGGTGTCTCACAATCATGGTGGAAGGTGAATGAGGAGCAAAGTCATGTCTTAGATGGCAGCAGGCAAGAGCTTGTGCAGGGGAAGTCCCATTTATAAAACCATCAGATCTCATGAGACTTAATCACTACCATGAGAAGAGTATGGGGTAAACCGCCCCCATGATTCAATTACCCCCACCTGGTCCCACTCTTGACAGGTGGGGATTATTACGATTCAAGGTGAGATTTGGGTGGGGTCACAGCCAAACCATATCACCTTGTTAATCAGAAAGCCTTAACTCATTCATGCAGTGACTTCATCAGGCCATCCCAGGCAGCCCTGGTGCTGCTCTGAGTCATGATGAGACCGTGTAGGAGGTGGAGCTGGAGGTCTGGACTCTGCAGACCCAGGCTCTGCTTTTGCTTTCAAGTCAGCTTCTCCCGCTGGGAGACTGTGGCAATTTCTGTATTCCATCTTCACATTCATCATATTGGATTACAGTTGCCTTTATAAAATATCACTCCCCAACTACAATCTGCATGACTTCAGATCAAAGAAGTGTGTATTCTTTTTAAATCTTGTATGTGTAGTTACCAACACTGCGTTCTGTGCATAATAGATAATAAATGCCATGGAAAGAAGGGGGTAGAAAATAAATGCAGGAAGTGGAGAACTCGACACAAATGAGAGAAAATCATGAATCAAGAAGCAATTCGTAAAAAAGAAAATTAAAAAACAGATTCAGGGCTAAAAGAGGTTGAGAATTGGTAGGAATATTCAGGGGAAGACAACTTAAAGTAAGTTTCAAATTGTCTATACAGTTTTTAAAAAATAACTTTTAAACTTTCATTTTGAAGTAATTTTAGACAATATAAATGTCTCAAAATTACTACATGTTAGAAATTAGCTTTGTCCACCCTTGACTCCAAAAATAATAAACTTTTTTTTGTGGCTTTTATCAGGCACATTCTTTTAAGCAGAAACTTTGGAAACACAATAAACTTTTTTTTTTTTAATCTGAGCTCAATTAATCCATTTTTATTTACTTCTGAAATTAAACACAAAACTGTGGTCAAATTATCCTTACTTTACAATAATGACTGTATTTCCAATCAAGTAGTCAAAATTATGGAAACAATAATTGTTTCTGTTAAAGAAACAATGAAGAACTTTAATTTTGTAATTAGAAAGATGAAAATGAATAAATAAAATGTAAGTTGCTGCACAGTTCTAATGCCCACTGCAATCTTGCTCACCACACTCATAGATTTCATCTTTCTATTACTGTCATATTCCACTTGCAAGGTGTGACTCAAACATAACCATCTCTTCTTACATTCCCTCAAAAGAGCAGGATAGTTTTATCAATTCAAGTAAAACTGAAGTCAGATATGCATTTATCTCTGAGAAGAAACCTCTTAAGTAGTCCCACATGCATCTTAAGCTCATGGTCTACAAAACCAAACACATGAATGTTGTTTCTTTCCTACCTCCTACTCCATGTTTTTTATGCGAATTCATGCATTTATTTATTCATTCATTCCATAAAGATTTAAGCAAACCAGGCACTGGCGTGAAGCAGTGAGAGAGACAGATACCAGCCCTGCTCACGGAGCTTATGTTCCCGTAGATAAATGGGAAATTAAATAACTGGACTTTTAACTCCCTTCTTGGAAAGCCTACAAAGAAAGAATGGAAAGATGCGATGAGGGTGTCTTCACAGTGCACTTTACCTGGCCTTTCTGAAAGCGGAATGAGCACCTGTGAGGTGTGAGTTGAAACACTGCTGAGTTGAAAGGATAACTAGCCATTCACGGAGGTGAGGTTGGAAGGGGTGAGAGAAGCAAGAAGTTGCCGAGGGTGGAGGCCCAGAAGGGAGACTCCACCCAGCGTCCTTACTCTCATGTGTAACTCAAACCGGTTTCCAATGGGTGGATGCATTTTATATTCTCGCCAGCGATGTGTTGGAATTATGGTTACTACCTGTGTTTGCCTTTGCTTGGTATTAGCAGATTTTACATTCTAGCTGTTGCAGCAGGTTGACGGTGTTTCATCCTGGTCTCCATTGGCATTTGTCTGATGATCAGTGCTGCTAAGGATCATTAACAAGCGTATTGCTGTTTGTGTATATATTGTTGGAACGATCAGCTACTCTGAAATCATTGGGAGCATAATTCTAGGAATCATCTGGGGCATCTTTTTTTCTCCACTGCTTCTCCAATAACAGCTCACCAAGTCCTGTACTTTTTACCCAGTAAATACCTTTGAAATGTTCTCCACACTGATCTCCTCCACTGGTCCCCACCTAGATCAAGCAGAGGTCAGCTCCAGTCTCATCTGCCTCAATATAGCCTGTTGACCAGTGTGCTTGCTCTGTCTTTTCTGTCTTTTGGTACCTTCTCTGATATGCAGTGCAAACCCTCCTCTGGTCATACCAAGCCTCTATTGCAAACTCCCAAGCACGCTTCTTTGTTCCTCCTAGGAAAAGACCAAAATCATGCATAAATCCACAGTAGCTGTGTGGGTCTGGCCACTATCTCTGTTACAGCCTCATGTGACACCGTGCAACACCTCTTTTTTCGGTACCCAGTTATGCTGGCCTCAAACTTCCTCTGACGTGCCTCCATTCTGGTTCCCCGGCTTCCACATGCTAGACCCTCTGCCTGATTTCTTTCTCTCTCAATCCTTCTCTTGGTTGGCCCTGGCACATCCTTCAGAGCTCAGCATGCATCATCCTCAAGTCTTCAGGACATTATTCCCTAAATTCCTGGAAGAAGTCCAGTGCTTCCTTATGTGCTTTCATCAAGTCATGTCTCTCTAGCTTGTAGAACTTGTTGCAACTAGGACTTCATAAGTATTCTGTGAGTCTTAGGTTCACAACCACCGCCTCCACGATCTCCTAACCTATCCTCTCTGGTCCATGAGCAGGAGGATGTGCCTGCTAGGGCTCACCCTCATCTCCACAGTGCCTTGAGGAGTGTATGAACCTTAGCAGGTACTAATAAAACATCTGTTTATTAAATTAAAAATAAATATAAACATGTGTATTTAAAGATAAATCAGATCTAAGTTTTTTGTTGGAGTTGGGAAAATTGGAGCCACTTTTTAAATGAAGTGTGGGGTATTTTTAAATTTGAAGTTGCCAAGAGCCAGCGGTGGTAAGAGCAGCATCAAGAGAGCGACTGTGCTGTGGGAGGCTGACCTGGAACCCGCATGAGGGGCCCGTGGGCTCAGCAGCATCGAGAGAGCAACCGCGTTGCAGGAGGCTGGCCTGGAATCCGCCGGAGGGGCCTGTGGGCTGCAGAATCTGGATTGTGAATCTGCTTCAAATGTGAGTGCACTTCATATTTTTAAACCTCTTTTAAAGTGAGCTATCACGGAAAGGCCTTGTGAGTGTGTGAGTGAGCATGCCAGCGTAGGTTTGTATGCATGTGAGTTTGTATGTGTATGTGTTAGTGAGTTTCTCAGTGTGAGTTTGCGTATGTATGTGTGAGTTCATGTGGGTGCCTCCCATGTGCCGAGAAGGAGATGCATTCATGGGTAGTGTCTACTGAGCAGTGGTCAGGCATTCAGTCGAGGCAGGAAACTAACCGAAGGTGAATGTGTGAGTGTAAATTTCTCCCACTCATCCTTATCATGGACTTTCCAAAAATACCGAGGAGAACATTAGATTTTCCTCAATGAAATAAAATTGAGATGTGAGACAATGTTACGTAAAAGGTAAGGGTCCAGGTATTCCAGCTGACAATTTTCCCCCAACTGGACTGGGGACCTTAAAGGGTGGAGACCGTGTCTTATTCTTATTTATGTCGCTCCCTCTAACTCACACAGTGTTTGCATATAAATGTGTCCAATCAAACTGGAATTCTTTAATTTATTTCCTTGTTACAGTTTGCATCAAGGATTTCTGGGTTTGCCTTTTCAGAATGGAAATAAGGGAGTAATAGGTATGACTTTTTGATTCATTTTTGTGGGGAAAACGCCACACTTATTTTGAAATAGCCATAAGCAAACTTTCTAGACATGAAAGTAGTTTCCCCACAGTGAGAAAGAATTAGAGCTTATCACATGAGACCCATGGTATTTAAGGGGTGTTGAGTTCAAAAAAAGAGAAAAGAGCCCTCTCCATTTCCACTTCCCAGCCTGTTTTTAAAGCTGGGGCACCCCATGACTCAGTTCTGCACAGTGGAGCCTAAATGGGAGCTGGGAGCTGCACAGGTGCATGGGGGTTATGTGCAGAGCTGCTGCTCTTGGTCTCTGTCTTCCTTCTGCCTGGACTCGGAAGGACATGTGTGAAGGGCAGCAGGTATGTCAGTGGGCAAGGAGGCAGCACGCTGAGAGGCAAAGCAGCATCTGAGAAAGCTCAAGGACACTGTAGAACCACTTCCCTAGAAAAGGGCCCTTCTCTGTGGACTCACGTCAGAAACAAAAGCCAGTGCTTTAGCTGTGTTTCTGTGGTTAACTTCTTTTGATGTGCAGCTGAAAGGAAACCTAACTGTAAAATAAAAATTCCTAGGTTTTTGCTCAAGGATCCCAGCCCTTCACCACACTGCCCAGGCATTTCATGGCAAGGCCCCTGCTTCTGTGCTGTGCCTGGCTGGACTCGTGAGGTCTCCCCGCTGTTTTCCACAACACAGTCAGGAGTGGGAAAGCTCGTTAAGCAGCCTGACCAAGGTACTTGCAGGTGTGGCTTGGAAACCTGGACTAGAACCTCGTTCTCTCTCTACCGAGTGGGAGCGAGGAGGCTGGGGCCTCATCACCACCTGGCCCGCCCTTCCTGGCTGGGCTGCCAGCCTCCTGCAGGAGCTGATAGAGGAAGACAGAGCAGAGGGAATATGCATTCTTAGCTACATTAAGAATGTTTGAGGCCAGTCTGAGAGAGAAATAACATTTGCTAGGCAGAGAAAAGGGAGACAGACTTTCCAGGCAAAGAGATCCACTTTCGCAAAGACAGAAAGGCATGGCAGAGTGTGGCATCCCGAGACTGAGGAGGAGGCCTGGCACCGCTGGACAGAAGCAGGCGCTTCTCTCATTGTCCAGCTGTAGCTGCAGCAGGGGGCTCCGGCTGGATCACAGCACGTATGTAACGGGAGGAACTTTTATTTTGTTTCACTCAATGGAAAAGCTAATGGATTAAACAATCAGATTAATTTTTCACTAAAATAAATAATAATTCTGACAGCAGTTTGGGAATCCATTGGAGTGGGAGGGAGATCAGGTCATCATCATTTCTGTAATACAGACAGAGAGTGCTAGCTAGGAACTCTAAGAGCAGCCCTAGAGATGTAGTGGGGGAACATAGGGCCATCCCTGGGGACAGCTGCCTGGATTTGGTGGCACTTTCTCCATTTCCCAAACTTCTTCCCAAAAGGTGTTAAGGGAAGGGTTAACTGATAAGAGAAATTGGGGATGACAAAATTTGAAAAACATGGAGAGCTGAACCCTGAATAGAAGCCATCTGAAGCCAGGCGCGGTGGCTCAAGCCTGTAATCTCAGCACTTTGGGAGACCGAGGCGGGTGGATCACAAGGTCAGGAGATCAAGACCATCCTGGCTAACACGGTGAAACCTCATGTCTACTAAGTATACAAAAAATTAGCCGGGCGTGGTGGGGGATGCCTGTAGTCCCAGCTACTCAGGAGGCTGAGGCAGGAGAATGGCATGAACCTGGGAGGCAGAGATTGCAGTGAGCCCAGATGGAGCCACTGCACTTGCACTTCAGCCTGGGCAACAGAGCGAGACCCCGTCAAAAAAAAAAAAGAAGCCATTTGGTAAGCTATGAAGCAAAGTCTAAATGAATACTCAGAACCAAAAGGCCAGGGGCACGAATTGAGAGGGAGGTTCTGGAGCCAGAATCAGAGCGAGAAGATGAGCCAGAAGGGAGGGACCCGAGCCAGGACCTGGGGCTGCTGCCGTGGCTGGCTTCTATGTCAGCTGTGGTGCCGTTCCTCAGGAATAGAGCTGGGCTGAGCCTGGAAACAATGCAAAGGGGTCTAATAGGAGATGCAGACAGCTGGCAATGCCCTTAAACAAACAGACACAGCAGTTGTGACGTGGCCTGAGAGCAGATGTGATCTGGTTTGTGATGAATTGGACCATCTCTGAGACAATCAGGTAAAGCTGCAGGTGACCAATGTGGAATTCAGGAGAGAGGTCAAAACTGCAGACGGGGACATGAGACTCATCACCAGGCAGATGCGATTTAGGTCATAACAAGAAATGAGGTCATTCATTCAACGTTTAGTGAGAAGTTGCTATATATGAAGCACCTGAGCTGTATTCTACAGTAAGAGGCACAAAATGACCACATTCCAAGATGAGTAAATACTATCCCTGCCTTCCAGCAGCTCACAGTCTAAGGCAGCTTTAGGGATAAAGACGGGGCTCCAAACTTCACTGGGTGGGCAAAAGAAGAGTGTGTTGGTAGAAAAGAAGAGGATCGTGAGTCTATCAGTCACACATCAGTCAGGAAAACAGAAGCCGACAGCTGTGGATGGGACTGAGAGAGCAAAAGGGAGTAACAGTACTTTTGGAGGAGTAGAGAGAGGATCTCTTCTTGCCCAGAGACTACTAAACTGCTACCAACCCAGGGCTGAAGCCCTCTGCCCTGCACTCGCCCTTCATGTCTGGAATCACGGCAGCCACGCTGCTGAAGCCGCATCACTTCTGTGGGAGGAACTCAGGAGCCACACCACACTGTTGTTCTGGAAAATGTCACCAAGGCTGCTCGCACTGACATTGGCTACAGCCACGGTTAGAGCCAAGTCATCTGCTACTGTGGTTGCTGAATAGCTGGCCTCAAGCAGAAAAAAAAGTGCTGTCCTCCATCTTCCTACCCTTCATCCAATATCTCCCACCCTACGTCTTCCCAGAAGCCAGACAGTGTGAGAGTCAGGTCTATGGGTTTCCAGTCCCCAACTCATCTAGAAGGGAGGCCAGGAAAGTGGGAAGGGGCTGGTCCCAGCAGAAGAGTGACCAGTCTGCTCTCACGGCTTCTCCCCATCCACAAACATCATTGACCCAGAGATATTCTTCCAGGCATCGTCAGTGAACATGACCTCTTGCCTCTGCCTAATACCGTACGGCTGTCACCTATGACCACTGTTCTCTAAAATAAGGAGACATGAGTTTCTGCCTGTCAGCATCTCCATCTCTGGGTGGCATGAATTCAAATCAAAATCCCACCTGCATATTTTCTATCCAAAAGTCTCACTTGCAAAGTTAGCCAAATCTGCCAGCCCTTAGATAAAATTGTAGGAGAAGTGATAAAGGGGAAAGAAACAGAAAGTGATCTGTTAGGATATAACCTATAGGGATATATATGCTTATGAATATAAATATGTAAACACATATACATGCAGACACACATATGTATATATAAATACATATCTACCTATGTCTATATCTACAGCTACATGTCTATCTAGCAAGCAAAAAAGAAAATACGCATAGGTACAGCAGTCCTCGTTTCTGCAATTCGTCTTGAGGTTGCAATTATTATATTTGCATTTTCTTTGCTGCATTACCGATTACATTATCTTGTTGCCCTCAGATAGTATTTAACTGGTTGTCGTTCTTTACCCTGGGGGAGGAAAGTGACCCAAACCTTATTTGTAAATAATCCTAGTCCTTGCTGTCTTTGTTGTTTTTGAATTGCTGTACATAACTACTTTTCCTGGCAGGTGTGTTTGAGACACTGCAGAGAGTTTATCGAGGTCTATGCATATTCCTCCTTGGCTCCATTGTAGAGCAACAACTCTATTTTTGCTTGATAATTTGGAGAAATCCCCCAGACAACCCAGTAACTCCTTTCTTTGCTGGACAATTCAAAACTGTGACGAGCCCCAGATGACAATGTGGTTGTGTCACAGCTTTCGGTGTGGAGGAATCATTGTTGTTTCCACTTCTACTTTTGGGAATTGGAATTCTATACCAGGATATTCAGAGATCCAGAGATGCACAGAAAAAAAATATTTCCAGTAGGTTATTGGGAGTGGTCATGAGAAGGATCCCTCCAACTTCTTGTCTTTGACTCCACGGATCAAAATCTGCAGATTCTGTGTTCTGGTTTTGGGAGAGACAGAACCACCTGTTGGTGGCTGATTCCGAGCCTGTACCCCAATCTGTAGGACGGCACCCTGGACTCACAGGGAGCTGTGCCCTAGCTGTATGTGACTGAGTTTTGTCAAGACATCACATGGTTTCTGTAGGAACTTCTGGGTGATGGAGTGTGTGGTGTTATCTGTGAAAGGGCAGACACCCACTGCTGCTCTATTATGCTGAAGTGGCTTCCCTGGTTAGGAGAAGCATTGAGTGGGAGGATAGTGTGATAATTTTTCAGGCATTCTGAAGACTCTATTCACTATGAACATGGTGGCACGGGCACTGTGGACTGGAGGGCTATGACATGGTGGCACTGGCACTGTGGACAGGAGGGCTATGAGAAGGTGGCACGGTCACTGTGGACTGGAGGGCTATGACACAGTGGCACGGGCACTGTGGATGAGAGTGCTATGACATGGTGGCACTGACACTGTGGACTGGAGGGCTATGACACGGTGGCATGGGGCACTGTGGACGGGAGTGTTATGAGAAGGTGGCACAGGCACTGTGGATGGGAGTGCTATGAGAAGGTGGCACGGGCACTGTGGACGGGAGTGCTATGACACGGTGGCACTGACACTATTCACTGGAGCACTATCAACACGGTGGCACTGGCAGAACAGCTCGAATCTGCTACATCTCATCTGGATCCGACTCAAAACGAACAGCCTTGGCGTGGCTCGCAGGGAACCCAAAAGTGGTCTATTTTGTCTCCAAAATCCAAAGAGACTCTGAAGAGGTTTTGTTTTATTGTGGTAAGCAGTGTCAGGTGCACAAGGTGTCTCCATCATTCAGGGGATATTCTGACATTTCCCTGAAAGCTAGAACCTAGAAACAGCTGGAAGGTCCAAGCCCTTGTTTCCACCGGGCTTGTCACCCATCATCTGACTTGGTCTGTTTTGGTAACATATAAGTAATTCAGTATGTCTTCAGATATGTATATATGATCTATTTTTACATATATATCCCTATATAGCTGCACAGATAAAGCAGAGTATAAGTCAGAAGATTTATTGTAGACTACATTTAAGAGTTTGCGATGTATCTTGAGAGTAGTGGGAGACGAGAATTTAAAAATGATCAGGTTGGCGCTTTAGCGGGACCTTCTGGCCACAGTGTGGAGCATGGATGGAGGGTGTCAAGACCCCAGGTGAGTAACTGGCTTGGCTGTCTGTGTCAGACTTGAGGGCCCACAAGTCCCAGGAGTGTCCATGGGGTGAAGACAAATGGGCAGATTCTGGAGGTGTCAATCAATTATCACTAATTACCAGGCATTATTATTCTAAGTGCTTGGGAATGACATGATGAGAGGGGAGGATAGTATCCTTTTAGAAAGCTTACAGAGGTGGAAGAGACATGAATACAATCACTGCATGAATTATGGTAAGGAGCTTTGCAGGAGAGGAGCATCACGCTACAGAAACCCAAAAGAGGGAAGAAGTCTCTGAGAGAGATAATGCATGGGGTCGGAGAGGGACTTGCGTTCAGCACATAGGAAGGACTGAAAGAGACCGGGGCATCGGGCAAGAAGAGGAGTCAGAGAATCTAGCAAATGAGGCTGGTGAAGGAAAGAGGGTGGGGCCACGCCAAACAATTGAGGACATGTCAAAGATTTGTTCTTTATCTGAAAGCCAGTTGGAGGCCACTGAAAGATTTCAAGTAGGAGTATGTCTTAGTTTGCCTTGACAAAGGTGACCATTATTGTCACTGAAAAATGGAAATTGACTGTGGGAGCTAAGGTGCTAGGAGACCAGGTGAGCAGGGGTTCATTCAGTCATTTCTCCAAGGAGAATGGGGATGGCTCCAGTCTCAGGGGTCGATTTTCATACAAGGGAGGAAGTCAGCTTTATGTTGAAGTTCGAGTGTGAGGAGGTGAAGAGTAGCTGTACAGAAAATGGAGATGCAGTCATGGAAGGAGCGTGGTGTGAGGCTGGATCTGGCACAGGAAATGCGAAACCATCTGGAAAGAAAAGCCTGACATGGGGCCTGGCAGGAGGCACAGCAGAGGGTATAGGATCATCTGGGAGATGTAATTTTGAGTGGTGGTAGAGGAACCCTCTGAGGCTTCACATCTCAGACTGCAAAATATGGCATGGCTTTTATTCGGAGACTGTAGTTTGTTGACTTCCCATGACATTAACAATGACAAAACCAACAGTAAACTGCAAAATGGGTAAAAAGTTACCAAATGAAAGTCATGCATATTGTAGACCTGTGATAAAGTCACTAGAGTAACCTCGTAAGAATACATATGTTCTGTTTGTTTCCTTTTTACTGCAAGAAAGAATATCAAGGAATTAAAAAGCTATGATATTTTGAAATGTCAGCTCTAATTCCAGCATGCTAATACTAAGAACAAGTTAATGGGGTCGTTTTGACATTATCATTGCATTATTTATTTATTTTTAATGAATAAATTTGATTTTCAAGAGTAGCTTTAAGTTTACAGAAAAAGTGAGGAGAACAGAGTTCTGGCCTGCCCCCCTCTCCACCTCACCCTCACAGTTTCCACTATTGTTAACATGCTGCATTGGTGTGGTGCATTATTACAACGGAGGAACTCATATTGAAACATTATTATTAACTGAAGTCCGTAGTTTGCCTGAGAGTTTACACTTCCTGTTGTGGAATTCTATGGGTTTTGACAAATGTCATGTGACTACCATTATTATACAATACGGAATAATTCCACTGCCCTAAAAATTCCCTGTTCTCTCCTAGTTCAGCCCTCCCCTCACCAGCCCTTGGCAACCACTGAGCTTTTTACGTCTCCATAGTTTTGTTTTTCCAGAATGTCCTATAGTTGGAATCATACCATATGTAGCCTTTTCAGATTGGTATTCTTTCACTTAGTAATATGCATTTAAGGCTCCTCCATGTCTTTTCATGACGGGATAGCTCATTTCTTTTTAACACTGAATAATATTTCATTGTCTGGATGGACTAGTTTATCCACTCACCTGCTGAAGGACATCTTGGTTGTTTCTAGTTTTGGCAGTTATGAATACGGCTGCTATAAACATCAGTGTGCAGATTTTTGTGTAGATAAGTTTTCAATTCATTTGGGTAAATACCAAGGAATACGAATGCTGGATCATATGGTAAGAGTATATTTAATTTTATAAGAAAATGCCAAACTGTCTTCTAAAGTGGCTGCACCATTTTGCATTCCCAGCAGCATGAATGAGAGTTCCTGTGGCTTCACGTCCTCGCCAGCATATGGCGTTGCCAGTGTGCTGGATTTTACATTTTCTTTGGTGAGGTGTCGGTTGAGACTTTTTGGCCACTTTCTGATTAGGCTGTTGTGTTTTCTTATTGTTGAATCTTAAAAGTTCTTTGTACAACTTGGATGCCCATGATCAGATATGTGTTTTGCAAAGATTTTCTCCCAGTCTGTGGCTTGCCTTTTCATGTTCTTAACAGTGTCTTTTGCAGAGCAGAAGTTTTTAATTTTAGTGAAGTCCAACTTCTCTTTTTTTCATGGATTGTGCTTTTGCATGGAATTTGTCATAGTGCATTTTTATATGGTTTGTTTGATTTGAAAAGGATTTTCTTCAGTGTTATTATCTGAATTTATGTTAATTTTTACAGGGTTGGAAATATACAAATATGCATGTAATTTTTAAAAGTGACAAAGTCATCTATAATTATACGTTAAAGTTCTTTTGTTGTTTTTATAGATTCATATTATGTTATTTTTGTTGTTATCATTATTATTGTGCTTGTTAGTATTAAGTAGCTATTTTGGCAGAAAGAGCGGTCACATTCTTCTTTTTGCCTTTGCCATCCAATGCCTTGTGTCCTGTGAGTTAAAGAAAAATAACTTGTGTTTAGAAATTATTGATTTGCATCAGTTTTCTGCTTTAGCACAGCTCATTGGTTGGGGACTGGGTTAGTGGTAATATATCAATAAAGTCATAGTACAAACTGATATATTATTTTGTCAGTCTAAACCTGGATTGTACGGCCATCCTGTGTTTTGGCCTTGAACTGTTACATACTGGGCATTACGTTTTATTATTTACAGCCCTGTGTTGTTTCAAGACCATCACAATCGCTGGTCTCAGCAAACGGAGTTTTGCACAGTGCTTCACTTACACAGCTGTGGGGCTCCTTGCCTCTTACCCAGATGTCTGCTGAGATACTAAAACGTACTGTTTCCTCAAAGAACTTTTCCTGAGTAATCATACGTAAAATTCTTCCTGTTTTCCCTCCCTCTGGCCCTTCTCTCTGCTTTTCATCTTCCTTGTCACCTCGGATGCTCAAAAACCCTGTGGTTTTTCTGCCTGCCTGCTTGGTGTCTGACTCTCCTGGGAAACACCTTCTCCAAGAGGGTGGGGATCGCCTCTGCCTGGTACAGCAGGCTTGCTAACGCTTGATAAATACTTGTGAATTAATCTGTGTCACCAGTGTGCAAGCTACTTTGTCCAATTCCTTTTATGGGCTTATCAAGCATGTGTTTGGCACAGGCAATTTCTGTATGTTTGTTTTGGGGAATATTATAGTAATAACTGTACTGAACATTTCTGTTTGATTCTACTATCCACCTTGTGCATTAGGCCTGGCAGGTGGCTCTTTGTTCATTTCATAAGTTAGAAAAAATTATTAATATTTTTTCTCCAGCCCAGAAGATCTTCTTTTTGGTTCATAGTAATTTTCTAATACCATTCTGTCTAAGCTAATGTAAATTTAAAACAGAGAAAGAAAAAAATCAAGGAAAATCAACACCCCAGTTATCAAAATATGTGATATGCCCAACAGGCAGAGACCAGTATTTCCATCACCAGAACAGTCTGACTTGGAGGTACATTTCAAAAGCAATTGGTATAGTAAAGGTTCCAAAATGTCCACCTGGGGAAAACCAAAACAACAGCAACAACAACAACAACAAAACCCCAGTTCGATTCTGTTTAAGCCAGGATTTTACAAATTTATTTCATCTGTTTTACTTAAAAACGTATTAATGTTCCTTGGATCTAGTCTTCCAAGGAATGCTCTTTATAAAATGTTACTTTTTGCGTTGTTTGTTAATTTGTTTGGTGAGGAAACAGATAGTTTACCAGGCCAGCTGCAGTTAAAGGTGTAGGCAGTGCTCCTCTGTTATTTGAAGTGAGCAAGGCTTCACTGTAACAAGTCTGGTTATGACTCATGGAAAAACCAAAAAACAAACAAAATAAAAACAACAACAAAAAAACTTCTCTTATATCATCCTAAATAAAAGCAGAGTACAGGATATAAGGTAAATCACTAATTATTCTTATGATTTCCCCAATTCCAACTATGAATTGGATCATATCCTAACCAGATGCAGTAATACCTGGGAATGTATTCCAGAAAACATGCAGAATGAGTGGATGACAATTTAGTTCTCATCTGTCTGTCATGTGCAAATATCAGTTCTTTGGAGAGGCCTTCTCCGGTCTCTCATCTCAAATAGCCACTTCTCCCCAAGGCACTCTCAAGCTCTCACCTTATTGTTTCATACTCACAGCGTGTGACAATAGCTCCAGTAATTTTTAGTTATGCACTTGCCATTGTCTGCTTCCCTGAGCCTATCTACTCCAGGATAATTTCCTAGAGCAGTCCTGTTCACTCTTTTGTACTCGGCACCTAGAAAATGACCCAAAGCATGGCAGGGCTGTATAAATAACTGTGGTACACAAACATGAACAATGAGTTCTTGACTCAGGACACAGTTAAGCCACAACTTTACTACCTGAATTTAAAGTCTAACATGTGTCTTAACTGGGCAGAGCATGGACCGAGTACACCATGCAGATGATCAAACTGTGAAATGAGTAAGTCCTATGTCACTAATGTGAGCCTGTTGGGAATGATGTGTTTAATGTAATTGGAAGGATTTTGGTTTTTGAGTTTATCACCTATTACCCCAAGAACCATCACCTTAGTTAGACTTCCATTGAGCTGATTAGTTTTGAATAGGTTCATTTAGAAAATTTAGATTCATTTTAATGAACTGTGAGGATGGTTGCCTGTTTCAAGTAGATTCAATGGAATTTAAAAATCAAATGATTAGTGTCTAATCTAGGTTATCCATTTAAATGAAAGGAGTTAAGACAACAAACTCCCCAAAAATTGTTTTGATTCAATTAGTTAAAAAGAACTTTATCAGACTGTTCACATTTTATCTATTTTGAATCAATCAGGGATGGCAACCATCAAGGAGAAAATCCCTCCCCTACTTATTTATTTTAAGCAGGAAACATTTGACTTGGTGGGCAGGTGTGTATGTAACTTGCTTCTCTTTGTGATAGGGACTGTGTGTGAGAGCATCTCTGTCTGCATGAGACGTGTGTTCAGGTGGGGGGATATGTATGTGGAGCATTCTTTAAAAAAAAAAAAAAACAATGTAATTGAGATATAAGTCACACACCACACAACATACAAATTCATCCATTTAAAGTGTTTATTTCAATGGTTTTTAATATATCCATAGATACGTGTAACCAGCACCATCATCAATTTTAAAGATTTTCATCACCTCAAGAAAAAAACCCCATATGGCCAGGCGCGGTGGCTCATGCCTGTAATCCCAGCACTTTGGGAGGCCGAGGTAGGCGGATCACGAGGTCAGGAGATCGAGACCATCCTGGCTAACACAGTGAAATCCCGTCTCTATAAAAACACAAAAAATTAGCCAGGCATGGTGGTGGCGCCTGTAGTCCCAGCTATTCGGGAGGCAGGAGAACGGCATGAACCTGGGAGGCGGAGCTTGCAGTGAGCGGAGATCGCACCACTGCACTCCAGCCTGGGAGACAGAGTGAGACTCCGTCTCAAAAAAAAAAATTAAAAAAAACCCATACATTTTAACCGTAACTTCCCCATCTTCCAATCTCTAGACTGCCCCCAGCCCTAAGCAAGAATGAATATACTTTGTATCTATATAGATTTCCTGTTCCGGACAATTGATATGAATGGAATTACACAATATGTGGTCTTGTGTCAAGTTCATCTATGTTGACGTATGTATCAGGACTTCATTCCTTTTTATGGCCAAATAATATTATATTGTGTGGATATTCCATATTTTTTCTTCATTTGTCAAATGATGACCTTTTAGACTGTGTACGCTTGTTAACTTTTATGAACAATGCTACTATAAACATTTGTGTTCAACTTTACGTATAGACATATGTTTTCGTTTCTCTTAGGTATATATCTAGGAACAGAATTGCTGGATCACAAGGCAACTCTATGTTGAATCATTTGAGGCACTGCCAGCCTGGTTTTCAAAGCAGCTGGACCATTTCCACTAGTAGTGTGTGAGAATTCTGACTTCTCATGTATTATACTTACCAGCACTTGCTATTAGTCAACTTTTAAATTCCAGACATCCTATTGGATGGTAGTGGTATCTCATTACACTTTGATTGGTTTTAATTTAATCTGATGACTAGAAAGTTCAGCATCTTTACATGTGCATATTGGCCACTTGTATACCTTCTTGGCAGAAATGTATATTATAATCTTTTGTCAACTGTTTAGCTGGGTTACTTTTTTTCTTATTATTGAGTTGCAAGTATTCTTTGTATATTCTTATACCAGTGCCTTATCTAATATGTGATCAGTAAAATCTTTCTTTCATCCTGTGGGTTGTCTTTTCTCTTTCTTAATGACATTCTTTAAAGTGTAGATTTTAATTTTGATAAAGTCCAATGTGTCTATATTTTCTTTTGTTTTTTGTGATTTTAATGTCATATGTAAGAATTATTTGCCAAATACAGAGTTATGGAGATTTACTCCCATGTTTTTGCCTAATAATTTTATATTTATTGCATTTAGACCTTTGATCCATCCTGAGTTAATTTTTGTTTATGGTGTAAGGTAAGAGTCCAGTTTCATTCTTTTGCATGTGGCTGTCCAGTTGTCCCAGCCTCAGTTGTTGAAAGGACTCTTCTTTCCCAATCAAATGGTCTTGGCGCCCTTGTTGAAGTTTAGTTGGCCATAGATATAGGTTTATTTCTAGGTTCTCAATTTGATTCCATTGATCTACATTGCTGTCCTTCTACAGTATCCCACTGTCTTCATCACTATTACTTTGTAATAAGTTTTCAGACCATGAAGTGTGCATTCTACTTTGTTCCTCTTTTTCAAAAATATTTTGGCCATTCTAGGTTCCTTGGAATTTCTTATAAATTTTATAATCAACTTGTTGGTTTCTACCAAAAAAATCCACTGCAATTCTGGTAAGATTTGTGCTTCTATTGACATTTCCTCAAGCTCAGAGACTCCCTCCAGACAAGTCCAGTCTGCTAACGAGTCCACCAAAGGCATTCTTCATTTGTTGCAGTGTTTTTGATTTCTAGCATTTCTTTCTTATTCTTTCTTAGATCTCTCTACTTATATTACCTGTGTTTTTGCATGTTGTCAACGTTTTCCACTAGAGCACGTAGCATATTAATCATGATTATTTTAAATTCCTGGTCTGATCATTCCAACATTCTTGCTGCATCTGACTCTGGTTTTGATGTTCACTCTGTTCACTTTGTCTCTATTTTTTGCCTTTTAGTGTGCCTTGTAATTTTCTGTTGAAAGCTGGACATGACATACTTGGTGAAAGGAAATGCTTTACATCAATCTTTAGTGAAGTGGAGGTGAGGTGTGGTGGAGGGAAGCGTCTCACCGGCCTCAGAGCTGGTCTTGGTGTTTGCTGATTCTGTGACCTGGACTATGACATTCACCTGTGCTTCTCGTCCCCTCTCCTCAGGTGTGACGTGAGGGCTATAGATGCCTGGAATTGGCTATCTGCCTTCTCCCAGGCCTGCTAGGTTCTGATAAAACCCTGATAGTTTAGGTGCTGGTAAAATAGTTTCCCTGAGGCAGCCCCTGTGAAGAACAGAGTGCTCTGACATATTTCAAGAGGCTACTTTCCACTTCCCTTTGTTGGGAGCCAAGGAATTTGTCTCTGAAAATCCCTGGGAAGGCCTGGTAGGCTCCCAGAGATAAAGCTCACAAAAGTGTGGGGGGTCCCCGTGACTGCGTCTCCCTGTGTTTCTAACTGTCAGACTTGTCCACACTGTTGTAGAAATCTGTGAATTATGGCTCAGGTTATCCCAGTCTGTACTGGTTCTCTTTGAGATTCTGCTCACAGGTTTGTCCTCCAGTGAGCTTTAATTCTGTGTCTCCTTTTCTGTCTTTCCAGTTTTAGGGGCAGAAGGCTGTCCTGTGATACTAGCATTAAAAAAAAAAACCCACTAACTAAAATACTTGATGCAGAAAAAAAGCATGTTAGACATTTAAGCCAAAGAGTATTAGAGGACTGTAGCGGAATATTGGACTAGGTTTTACATCACCAAATACCTCGGCTTCCTTCAACATGGATAAGTCCTTGTCAAGCTCCATGGAATTTTCACAACCCAGGGAAAAAATTCATCTGTCATTGTGTTCTTACTTCTTTGTTCTCTCTCAATCAATTCATCAACACGTATTTAGGAAGAATCGGTCTCCGGCTAGACGTCTTTTACTCCTAGGATGACTTTGGTAATGGGCCTTCCTGCTCCTCATGAGTTGATAGGAGGAAACTCCGAGAAAGTCTTAATTACACCCATCAGCCTGACTGTGTAGCAAAATCACTAACCTCAGGACCACATCTCCAAAGAAAGCAGCTATTAATTAGAATTTGTTGGTGCAGACAGATAGGGAGCTACAATTCTCAGGTGTGCAACACTCCTATTGCTCTAGGTTAGTTTTCTCATGTTTGAAAGTTATGATCTTAAGAAGAAATAGGCATAAATTACACATCTAGTAAATCTAATAAAGGATGAAGGCTAAATACTGTCTTGTAAGAGGCTATACAGTGGTCTGAGGACATTACAAGTCAGAAGAATTTTAAATTATGTGTGCTGAAACTCTTCTTTAATAAAGAGTTTAACTAGAGATATGAAAGATGAGAACCTAAATTGTGTGGAAATGTACATACTGACCCCAATTTAAAAGGCCAGGGTTGGAAAGGCTACGCCCTGAAAGTAATGAGCCTGCTGCACCAATAGGCCTTGAAACCCCAGAAAATAAATTAGTGAAGGGAGTCTGCCAAGTGTGGAATCTGTTGAGAACGTCTTAAGAAGATTAGTATATAGTACAACCATAATTAGGAAAAAACTTCTTGGTGTTTATGTTTATCAAATTTTCTCATTAAATTAGTATTAATGAGAAGCTTTAATTTTCAGCTATTCTTAATACTTTTTAAAAGGAAAAAAATTTGTAAGGTATGTTATATGCTTTTTTCTTGAAGATTGCACATATTTTCATTTTTAGACATTGTATCTGCCATAGTTTGGACATGGTTTGTTCCCACCAATTCTCACGTTAAAATCTAATCCTTGATGGTGGCTGGCAAGATGGCCGAATAGGAACAGCTCCAGTCTGCAGCTCCCAGAGAGATCAACACAGAAGGCAGGTGATTTCTACATATCCAACGGAGGCACCCAGCTCATCTTGCTGGGACTGGTTAGACAGTGGGTGCAGCCCACGAAGGGCGAGCAGAAGCAGGATGGGACGTTCCCTCACTCAGGAAGTGAGGTGCACGGGGTGGGGAACTCCCTCCCCTAGCCAAGGGAAGCTGTGAGGGACTGTGCGGTGAGGAACGGTGCATTACCCACCCAGACACTACATTTTCCCATGGTCTTTGCAATCCGCAGACCAGGAGATTCCCTCAGGTACCTGCACCACCAGGACCCTGGGTTTCAAGCACAAAACTGGGCGGCTGTTTGGGCAGACACAGAGCGAGCTGCAGGAGGTTTTTTCATACTCCAGTGGTGCCTGGAACACCAGTGAGACAGAACCATTTACTCCCCTGGAAAGGAGGCTGAAGCCAGGGAGCCAAGTGGTCTAGCTCAGCAGATTCCACCCCCTGGAGCCCAGCCTTGAAATTCTGGCTGCCAGCACAGCAGTCTGAAGCCCACCTGGGACACTCAAGCTTGGTTGGGGGAGAGGCCTCTGCCATGACTGAGGCTTGAGTAGGCGGTTTTCCCCTCATGGTGTAAACAAAGCCACCAGGAAGTTCAAACTGGGCAGGGCCCATCCCAGCTCCGCAAAGCTGCTGCAGCCAGACTGCCTCTCTAGATCCCTCTTCTCTGGGCAGGGCATCTCTGAAAGAAAGGCAGCAGTCCCAGTCAGGTGCTTATAGATAAAACCCCCATCTTTCTTGGAAAGAGCACCTGGGGGAAGGGGCGGTTGTGGGGACAGCTTCAGTTGACTCAAATGTTCCTGCCTACCGGTTCTGAAAAGAGCAGCAGGTTTCCCAGCCCAGCAATGGAGCTCTGCTAAGGGATAGACTGCCTTTTCAAGTGGGTCCTTGACACCTGTGCCTCCTGACTGGGTGACACCTTCCAGCAGGGGCCAACAGACACCTTACACAGGAGAACTCTGGCTGGCATCTGGCGGGTGCCCCTCTGGAACGAAATTTCCAGAGGAAGGAACAGGCAGCAAACTTTGCTGTTCTGCAGCCTCCACTGGTGATACCCAGGCAAACAGGGTCTGGAGTGGACCTCTAGCAAACTCCAGCAGACCTGCAGCAGAGGGGCCTGACTGTTAGAAGGAAGACTAACAAACAGGAAGGAATAGCATCAACATCACCAAAAAGGATGTCCACACAAAAACCCCATCCGAAGGTCAGCAACATGAAAGACAAAAGGTAGATAAATCCAGGAAGATGAGGAAAAATCAGGGCAAAAAGCCTGAAAATTCCAAAAATGAGAACACCTCTTCTCCAAAGGACCACAACTCCCCACCAGCAAGGGAACAACACTGGACGGAGAATGAGTTTGACAACTGACAGAAGTGGGCTTCAGAAGGTGGGTAATAACAAACTCCTCCGAGCTAAAGGAGCATGTTCTGACCCAATGCCAGGAAGCTAAGAACCTTGAAAAAAGGTTAGAGGAATTGCTAACTAGAAAAACCAGTCTAGAGAAGAATACAAATGACTTGGTGGAGTTGAAAAACACAGAAAATATGACACATATACACCATAGAATATGATGCAGCCATAAAAAAGGATGAGTTCATGTCCTTTGCAGAGACATGAAGGAAGCTAAAAACCATCATTCTCAGCAAACTAACACAGGAACAGAAAACCAAACACCCCATATTCTCACTCATAAGTGGGAGTTGAACAATGAGAACGCGTGGACACAGGAAGGAGAACATCACACACCGGGGCCTGTTGTGGGGTAGGGTGCAAGGGGAGGGATAGCATTAGGAGAAATACCTAAATTAGATGATGGGTTGATAGGTGCAGCAAACCACCATGGCAGGTGTATATCTAGGTAACAAACCTGCACATTCTGTACATGTATCCCAGAACTTAAAGTTTAACAATAATAATTTAAAAATCTGATCCTCAACCTTGGGGGTGGTGCTTAATGGGAGGCATTTGGGTCTGGGGGGTGGATTTGTCAAAAATAGATTTACACCTTTACTGGAAGATGAGTGAGTTCTCCCTCCATTGGTTCCCAGGAGACCTGGTTGTTAAAATGAGCCTGGTACTCCCACCTGCTTCCTCTCACCCTGTGATCTCTGCACACTGGCTCCCCTGCACCTCTGCCGGAACTGTAAGCCACTTGAGATCCTCAGCAGATGCCCAGTCTTGAGCCTTCCATCAAGCAGAATTACAAACCAAATAAACCTCTTTTATTTACAAACTACCCAGTCTTAAGTATTCCTTTATAGCAACACTCAATGGACTATGATAATACTTATTTTGGGGAAAAAAAATGGAATAAATAAAACACGAATACAGTCCTGCCTGGTGGGAGTACAACCACTTTGAACAGTTCTTTAGCATTATGGACTTATATTGTTCCTATCTGTCTGTCTGTCTATCTATCTATCTATCTATCTATAATCTATATCATAATCGATAATTTTATTCTTACATTTATGTCCAACAGAAATACACTAAAAGACATGCACAAAAATGTCTATTGCTCCATAATTCATAACCCTAAATTGGAAGCAGTCCAAGTGTCCATCAACACTAGAATGGGCAGGTGCCTTGCTGCGTATCCATGTGCATGGCATGACGTGATTATATGACATAATGTATGACATGCCCTGATATTATGTGATATGAATGCTGTAACATGTCACACTCCAGCTCCATTTCCAGCTCCATTTACATGAAAGAATCTTAAAAGCATGATGTTCAGCAACAGAAACCAGATACCAAGGAGCACACACTGTTTTACTTATATGAAGTTCAAAAATGGGCACCACAAGACTGTGAATGAGATGGCAGAAAAGTCATTTCCTCTTGCAGTCATTGGACATGGACACACAGGAATGCTGGCAATGTTAGATTTCATGACTTGGACGACTGTTTCCAGGGAAGGTCATTTATGATTATTCATTTAACTCACCAAGCTGTACATTTATGATCTGTCCACTTCTACTTATGGCTTATGATATGCTTACTTTGGTTCAACAATGTTTAAAACAATGAATGAGATAATTAATATAAAAGGTTAAGTGAGACCAGGGCACAGAGGTTCAGAAGGATCCAGGTACGATGAGCCATTTGGAGAACTTTTGCTTTTTGCTTTGAGAAAAATGGGAGCCATTGGAGAGCCTTGACTAGAGGAGAGACATGCTCTGATTTATATTTGTTATAATGATCATGCTGGCTGATGTGATAAAAATATACTGTGGGTTGGGATGAGAGAATAGGGTAAGGTGAAGAGTGTGTGCATTTCAAATTTTGATGCATTTTGCTAAACTGCTGTTCCTAGAATCTGCAACTTCTCCACATCATCCTCTGCACAATGGGCTCTCCAGATGTTGAATATTTGTTCATTTGATGAGGAAAAGCAATAGCTGAAGGCAGTTTTAATTTACATTTCTTGTATTAGGGGTGGGATTTATCTTCTTTTCACATATTTGAGAGCCATCTGCAGATCCTTCTCCATCAACTGTCTGCATACCCATGCCCATTTTTTTTTCTATTGATTCATCAATTTGTTTTCCTTACATATTTGGACATGCCCATTGCATATTAAGGGAATTAAACATGGTCCGTGATTTTAGCTACAGCTACATTTTTTCTGGGACTAAACTTAAGAAGGGCTTTCCCACTCAAAGATCATTATTAAAAATAATACCAATAATACCTCGAAAACAAAATGTTTTCTTTTAGTACTCTTGCAATTTGTTTTTCCTTAAAACTTAAATCGTTTTATTTATAATGTATTTTTGGTATAAAGTTTTGAGAAAACAATCTGAGTTTTTTTTCCAAGATCAGCAGAGTATTAAGGAACATAATGCATTTTGGAAATCCATTGCCTGGTTTCAATTCTAACTCTGCCAATCTCTAGCTCTGGAGCTCTAGGCAATCACTTAACGGCTCTGTGCTTCTTGTTAACTGGAAAGTGGGAATAATAATAATATCTACTTTTGAGGGTTGTTTTAATGATTAAATCAGTTTACCTACATCAGTTCAGACACACAGAACAGTGCCCAGGCATATAAACATTCAATGAACATTAATTAATATTTCTATTAATTGAGTTAATGAGTTAATTGTGTTATCCATCTCTCCCCACTTAATTTGTTGTGCTATTAATAGCAAATAATAGCTTTATAGTAAGTTTTGGACTTTTTAGTCTCTTTTATTGATCATGATCACTAGTCATGAACTTGTATCACATTATTTAACTTATTGTAGCTTTAAAGTGAACTCTACATTGATCATAACAAGTAACTGCCTCCCCCATTGTTTTCTTCTGCAAAATGCTCATGGACATTGCTACTTGTGTATTTTTCCACATCCTTTAAAACAAGCCTGCTAACAAAAAACAAATCCTGATGCTATGTTATTAAATCCTGTTGTTTTTGAATTAACATGGGAAAAATTGAAATGTTTCTGACAATGATAATTTCTGGCCAAGTATGTGCTATATCTTCCAGAGTCTCTCAAGAGGGCCTTCTAGATTTCCACATATTGAAATTGTATTGGCCACCTTAATTTCATTCCTCGACATTACAGTTTCCTGTTATCAAGAGAAGCAGAGTGTGCATCATGATGGCTGCCCAGTGCCTTTGTGGGCACTGCTCTGTGGGCCAGCCTACCCTCCCACCCCTCCTGGCCCTCCCCAGGGCTCTGTCACCTGCCTTACTCGCGGCCTGGTTTGTATTTGGCTTTGCATAAGGAGGAGTGTCACTGACAGGTGACTGCAGGGTCCCTGTATTTCCCCTGCAGTGACCTGGTGCGAAGATTAGGGAAGTGACTGAGCACGGCTATGACTAGAGCTCCCTGCTGGGCAGCCCTTTTCCTTGACCCACGCTCCAAGGACATTCTCTCCTCCTGCTCCCTCGGGTCCGGGGTGGAACAACTTCTCCTTCTTATATCTTAATGTTCCTTGTTGGTTTATTTTTGCTCTCTGAATCACTCCTTCATTACATTCTCTCTGAAACCTCAGCTGATGTGTCCTCTGCTTCTTGTTAGTACCCTGAAAGTCACAGGGATTTTTTTATACTTTGTCTAAACAATTTTTTGAAAACACAAAGTATATTCATATCTGTAAGCTAACTTTTTATTTAGCCCCCTTGACATTTCTCATTCTTTAGAACATTTGTTCTATTGGTCTCTAGTTTTTCTGATAAGATCATTATCAAATAAACATAATCTTTCTTCTTTCTTTCACTTTTATCTTTTCTTGGTTTATTTTTTAAGTCCCTCCCCTCAATTCCAATTAGATTGGCTAATATCTTCACATAAAATCATGTCATATCTTCACATAAAATCACGTAATACCTTCACATAAAATCACGTAATATCTTCACATAAAAATCCCAGCTCCTGAGTAGCTGGGATTACAGTCATGTGCCACCACACCTGGCTAATTTTGTCTTTTTTAGTAGGGACGGGGTTTCTCCATGTTGGCCAGGCTGGTCTCGAACTCCCGACCTCAGAATAGACTAGAAGGGATAGTGTCCATTCTTGCTTTTGATTTTACTAAACGTGCTTCCAGTGTCTTCCCATTAGAGAGATCACGGGTATGGCAGCTTGGATCACCCAGTGCCAGCCCAGATGCAGGAAGCCTTTCACAGAGTGCTGCTGGGATCAACGCCTAGGGAAGGAAAAGGAAGGCAGTGGTACTGAGCCAAGAAAAGCCCAAAGACCAGCACTAGCCAACTTTATGGAGGCATTCTGGAGCGACCATGGGTCCTCAGAGTTGGTTCCCATTGAGGCAAAATGGTTGGGCTTTTGCAGCAATCATTCCACGGGAGGCACTGCAGAAGCCATGGCTGGGCGAGTATGTCTCTGCTACTGCAGGAGGCACTGCCTGATGGACTAAGAGGTGTCAGCCTCCCGCAGCTGGAAGCAAGAGCTTCCTGGCCGAAGCTCTGAAGAGCATCCTCATGCCCCACAGTCTACTCCTTCCCTTGTTTGGATCCCTTTTTCACACACATTCAGGAGCAGCTCCTTTGCAATCCTGGTGTGCCGCCTTTCCTGGGAAAACACATGTCATGACAATTAGTAGGATGGCACCAAGCACCTGCCCCTGCAGCTGGCCTTGAGGCTGCCACGGATGCTCAATATGTCCCTGCCCCACCACCTGTTCTGGATCCACCCTCACTTGCAGCCAGCACTTCTGGTCCTAGTGACTTTCCTGGGAGAATGAGCAGATCTTCAGTCCTGAGTATATGAACACTTGGTCACTCTGCTCTTCTGAGCCTGGGACTGGTGTAACTGTCTATTTTATCATTGCTATCAGGCCAGGGAGAACCAGGAAGCACAAGTGTGGGTCACCTGGATTTTAACCACATCCTATCTCACCAATGGAGCAGCTGAATCCCCTCCTGATGATGAGGAGCAATTTCCCCGGATGGGATGGCAAATCCTCTTTTTGACTGCTGGTCCCTGGAAATGAAGAACCAGACCTAAAGTGCCCAGACAGCAGCCATCACTTATGTGAGTTCAGTGGAATGTTTACTCTCCCTTCCTGGATGTGTTCTTTCTTTGGAACCAGGATCTTTATTCATGCACAGCTCGGAGCTGAGAAAATGGGAATATGCCTCTCCCGTGCAGGTCATTGGGCGTAATGATAAATAGGGTTGTTCCCGTTTCAGAACCCCGGAGGCCTACTTCATTTTACCATGGTGTTAGCCATGAAATTAACATGGTGTCTGCTCCCACTTCTAATATATATATATATATTTTTTTTTGAGACAGACTTTCGCTCTTGTTGCCCAGGCTGGAGTGCAATGGCACGATCTTGGCTCACCGCAACCTCTGCCTCCCGGGTTCAAGCAATTCTCCTGCCTCAGCCTCCCAAGTAGCTGGGATTACAGGCATGTGCCACCAGCCTGGCT
>NW_012118821.1:11290915-11345259 GCF_000951035.1 Colobus angolensis palliatus
TGGGGTTTCTCCATGTTGGTCAGGCTGGTCTTGAACTGCTGACCTCAAGTGATCCACCCACCTCAGCCTCCCAATGTGCTGAGATTACAGGTATGAGCCACCACACCTGGCTCCCACTTCTAATATTTTTAATACTCTTTAGTCTGTTGGATCATCTGGCCCAAGTCTCGACTACACCATAGCCTGAACCGTTGCTTACCTTTTCATTTTGCGGCCCTACTAGAAGCAGGAATCCTTTTGCATTGCCTGAAATGTGGGCTGAAGGAGTATTCTCAAGTATGGCACATGCTGTTTCAAAAGACAAACAGGTCTGCCAGGTGGTGCACTTTCTTATGGTAGAAAAATGAGATGCCACAACTTGTCCTTTATTTTGGATAACATGTCCTGACCCCTAGACTCCTAAAAGTTTCACTAAAGTGGCATGCTTCTGGATTTATCTAGGGCTTATCTGCCACACTCTGGAGTGTGTGTGGATTACCAAGGCATCCAACACTGTAGTCTCTTCTTGTTGGCCTGATTAACACAATGTCATAGAGAGTTGACCTTTACGATGTCCAGATGGCCCAGATCTCTTCTGTCCAGAAGGCAGAAGACATAATATTGCCCTGAGAAGAAACTGTAAATATGTGCTATTGTCAGTTTCATGTGCATGCAAACTTTCTGATTGCTATGGTTTCCGCATTTGTCCCCTCCAAAACCCATGTTGAAATTCAACTGGCCATTGTGATGGTATGAAGAGGTTATTATGCTGTGAGGGCTCTGCCCTCATGGGTGGAATTGGTGCTGTTCTAAAATGGCAAGTCTGGCCACCACTTGCTCTCTCTTACCCTCTTGTCTTCCTCCAGGTGATAATGCAGCAAGAAGGCCCTCACAAGATGCCGACCCCTCAACCTTTGACTTCTCAGCCTCCAGAACTGTGAGCCAATAAAATTCTGTTCATTATAAATTATCTAGTCTCAAATACTCTGTTAAAGTAACATAAAATGTACTAAGACACTGATCTAGTTTTCTGATCAAGATGGGAATGCATTGCTAGATGGATGATCTTTTATGATGCACCTGCAGCCATGTTAACCTGCTTGGGTATGGGCAGGGCACAGCACTTGGGGTCATACTGCATTAAGCTTGCAAGAATCTGATTTTTCCTCAGGCCCAGAAAGGTAAGTAAACACAAACAAGGTAGGATCACTACTGTGGCATACTTTAACTCCTTAAGTGTGCTGCTAATTCCTGCCATCCTTGGGTGAGATAGATAGATAGATAGATCTATATATATATATCCCAATTATATAAATTTATATCTTGTCTGAGATGAGGGTGGAGTAGTTTTACAGTCTCCCATTTGGTTTTTCTGTTATTATATCTCTGACTATACATGCAAAAGACCCAATGTGGGGTTTGCACCAGTGGTCTAGTATGTCTTTGCCAAATATATACTAGGCACTTGGTGGGTCTGTAGAATCAATGAATCTGTTTCAAGCAGGACATCAGCCAAAGTTCTATTCATCACTGATCCCATAAATTCGAACTCTAACAGAGGAGTGAAAATGACTCTGCAGGGCTCCAGGTGTTGTTGTCAACTCTAAATCTCTGTCCAACAATCCTAGAAACACTTGGATATTTTTCTTTCCCTTGTGTACAGTGACCCAAGGAAATTACATACATCATTTTGTGGAAGGGCTGGGGAAATCATTGCCATGCATACTTTCCATGGTGTTTCACCATCCTTCCTCCTGGGAACATGGTCTCTTCTTCAATCAATAGGTCTTAGGTCCAAACACTGGCTCAAATTCAAAACTGCACCAGGAAGCTACTGCTCTCAGCAGAAGCTGCAGGAAGCAAAAAAGGATCCTCCCCTACAGATTTCAGAGGAAGCAGCCTCTGCTGGTAACAGAGTGATTGACTTCCCAGACTCTAGAACTGGGAGACAGTGGATTTCTGCTGTTTTAAGTCACCTAGTTCATGGTACTTTGTTATGGCCACCCTAGGAATCTAATATGAGTACTCCATAGTGCAGCTTATTAAATCTGAGGGCCACAGCTGGTCCTGGGAGGAATCGTTAGGTACATGCCTCTTACTCTTTGAAAAAGTGAGTCTGGCTACTCCCTTCTACTCTCTATACTTCCTTTTATTTTTATTTTATTTTGTTTTATTTTATTTATTTATTTATTGGGACAGAGTCTCTCTCTGTCGCCCAGGCTGGAATGCAGTGGTGTGATCTCGGCTCACTGCAACCTCCACCTCCTGGGTTCAAGCAATTCTCCTGCCTCAGCCTCCCGAGTAGAGTAGCTGAGACTACAGGTGCATGCACCATGGCCAGCTGATTTTTGTGTTTTTAGTAGAGACAGGGTTTCACCAAGTTGTCCAGGCTGGTCTCAAACTCCTGACCTCAAGTGTTGCGCCTGCCTCAGCCTCCCAAAGTGCTGGGATTACAGGTGTGAGCCACCGCACTCAGTCCCTTTGCTTTTAGAAAGACCTTTTCACCATTTACTCATTAGTCTCTAATAGTTTTTGGTCTCTATTTCTTGAAACATATAAAAACCTACTTTCTCCAGTAGCATTCCAACATTTCAATTTAATCCCTTCCCCTTTCCCTATCACATTTTTAACCTCATATATATCTATCTGAAAAACAGGACTTTTTGACAATTGCATTCTTTCAACAGACTATACAATATTAGTATCTAATAACTTGGCATTTTATAGATTAAGACAATTTAACTAGTTAATGTTGATGAATTAAATTCCATAAAGCATATTAAGAGCCAATGTTAGTACCACATTGCTTCCACCCTGGACCAGCCACCAAATAAAAATAAAAATAATTTTATTTTATTTTAAAATAATATTCTAGCAGAGTAATATCTGAAACTAAGTGAGTTAGTATTAATTGCTTAATGTCAACCTTTGGCTTCAAGGATGTCAGATGATAAAAAGATAATTGGATAAACCCCTATTCAGCAACAGTGCTGCAATCAAAGTATTTAGGTGACAATTCATGACCTAATAATGCTATCCTGTTATCCTAGATTGCAGCTTCAGAGTCTACACAAGGTTTGTTGAGAGAGATGCGTGTGCACGCACGCAGACACACACACACACACACACACACACACAATGATTAGCAGTTCTTAAAGATGGGATGATCTACTTTCTGACTTGGGGACCCTGGTAACAACAGATAATGCACACAAAGTCTAGAAGGTAAAACAGAGTAGACTTTTTCATACATAAATCTGAGAGATAAGATTTGTCTAAACCCAAACTTCTAATCCTAGATTCTGTTCTATTAATAATTACTGGTGTTACCACTTCTGTAGTCTTCTGGGTCTGCCTTACATGCCTAAGAGGGATATGAAAAGTCTTAAAGTATTTAGCTATGTATGCAGAGACAAACACCCTTAATTTTAACCCACATTTTCTCCAGCTATGGTCACTACTGAGTAATGTTCACTTTGGAGGTCTAGGGATGAGGAGACTTTG
The DNA here is from genome assembly GCF_000951035.1 of Colobus angolensis palliatus. Classification (NCBI taxonomy): domain Eukaryota; kingdom Metazoa; phylum Chordata; class Mammalia; order Primates; family Cercopithecidae; genus Colobus; species Colobus angolensis. The sequence continues at coordinate 11,294,399 of NW_012118821.1, forward strand.
CTTACAGTATTTTATCTTTGATTTTAAGGCACAGGAATTGGTTAAATTAAATTAAAAGCATGTGATTTTTATGAAAAGAAATTCTAGGAATTTTTCTTTCCTGTCTGGAGATGTTTAAACTTGGAATAAAATGTTAAACTATATGTAGTCTTGTCTGTTAATGGAGGAGGCATAGTGCAATCTATATCACATCTGTATATTACTTTTTGTTATGGAATATTAAAATACTGATTATTTAATATTAAAACATTACTTTGCCATTAAAGTTTGTGAATTAAAGTACATTTTTACCCTTGGATGCTGATCTTTTTGGCACATTTTGTTTGTTAGGTAATTAAACTTTTATTTTTCTTCTTTGATTAACCTAAAAATATAACCTTTGTCTGAGTTTCTCAGGATTCTTACACTTATTGATCTTATAGGACGAAGAAAGGATAAAGGTGGAGATTGGATTAGGATGGAAACATTACTTCCTTCCTCACTTACTTCAAATCTTGAAAAATTATAAAAATAATGTTGAATGCCTATGCCTGGGACTAGCAAGCTCATTCATCCTGACTACAGGGTGTTTTGTTCTGCCTCTTCAATCATAAAATGCCAGTAATGATAAAGACAAACTCCATAGACAGAGGAACAGGGAATTAGGAAGATAATCTAAGCAAAAAACAAGATCGCCAAGTATTTCATAAAAGTTAGTAACAAAAATTAGCAAGCAACACAAAGTAAACACACAGCAAAACATATCCCTGAGATGACAGGGTGGAAAATACAGGGACAGGAGAAGACATTGCATCCATAACGCAAGAATAGGGTATAATAATTTATACAAAACAGAGCTCTTGAAGAAATTAGAAACATGATTATCAAGATAGGACAGCCTATAGATAAAATTAGAATCAATGCAGCTGGAGAACAAAATCATAAACAATAGATTAAGCTGAAGAATTATTTAAGAGCACATTTTCAGAATCTGAACATTTATTAACACCACAGGGCAAGAAATAAGCCTCAAGAAATCGTAAAGGCAGAAAGTATATAAGGAGCTTTTTATTCTAATATCAAATAAAACATTATACCACTACCATACTGCTTAATTACAGTAGTGTTGTAATGTATGTTGGAATCAGGAAGTGTGATGACTACAGCCCTGTTCTTCTTTCTCAAAAATGCTTTTGCTATTTGGAGTTCTTTCAGATTCCATATGAATTTTGGTATTTTTTTTTCTATTTTTGTAAAAAATGTTAGTGGGATTTCAATAGAAATTATATTAAATCTGTAGATTGCTTTAGGTAGTAGAAACATTTTCACGTTAAGTCTTCCTATTCATGAACATGGGATGTTTTTCTATTTATTTGTGTGTATGTTAATTTAATTAATCAATGTCTGTAGTTTTCAGAATACAAATTTTTTCATCTTCTTAGGTAAGACTGTTTCTGGGAGTTTTATTCTTTTTAATTGTACAATAAATGGGGTTGGGTTCTAAATTTAATTTTCAACTTGTTCACTGTTAGTCTTCAGAAATACACTACTTTTTATATGCTGATTTTAAGTTCTTTATTTGCTGTTTCCAACTGAATTAGCAGTTGCCCCTCTGGAAGCTAGACACTTTCCTACTCCTAGGAGTACAAGTTTTCTGTCTCTAAAATTAAATTATTAAAAGTGTTTTTTTCTATGTTATACTTCTTAAGTGTGACATATCCCCAAAGTAAAATAATTATTAGTATACTTTTGTATATTTTTGACCACACCTGAAACATTGCCTTATGGCGGTGTCCAGTGCATTTTACCCTATTAAATTTTTAGTCCAGCCAGCCTGCTCTTCCTCCAGCTGCTTATCCTGCAGCCTTGCCCACATAACCTCTGTTCTTTGTTTTCTCTGCTTTCTGTTCCACCCTAGTCCCTTCCAGCATGAACTATATATTCATTTTCATGAGCTAGGACAAAAGTAGAGATAGTGCCTCAATAAAAATATAAGCATACATTAAATACAATGTAAAATCAAAAGTGTTAAAACTCAGTAAATTCAATCAATAAAATCAAAACCATATTTTCTTAAAATTATTAAAAACAGAGAAATATTTTACAAATCTAATTTTTAAAAAGGTTTGGAAAAATAACTAGATAATATTAAGAATACCATCAAAGAAATTAGGACTATAATTATGGAATTGACACATACTTATAAAAATAAAATACATACCTTAATGACAACTTAACAATTGAGAAGAGAAAAATGATTTTATAAGAAAAGATACATTGCCAAAATTAACTCAAGAATGAGTGAAAAATATGAGTAAATTATGCATCATGGGGAAAAATAAAATTGTAAGTGAATCATCACCATCATCATCATCATCGTCATCTGGATCACTATCCTAGCCTGAAAATTTCTAGGCTGAAATAATTTTTCAGAACCTCAAAGACCAGAAAATGTATATTCTATGTAAACTATTCTGGAGAATAAGAAAACCAAAAACCTTCAAAAGTAATTTAAGGAATTAAAAATCTTGATACCAAAACTAGACAGTGATAAAACAGGTAAATTATAGGACATTTCCACTTATGGACATTGGCACAAAATATGAAATAAAATATTTGCAAAGAGACTACAAAAGTGTACTAATAGAATATGACATTGTAACTGTAATATTTGTTTTGATATTAAGGGAGCTTCAAATTTAAAAAATCACCTTTTGTTCAATACTAGAAAATCTATCTCAGGAAATTAATGGATTAAAACAATACAATTATCTTAATGTTATAAACATTTGATACAATTCAACACTGTAATAAAAGCTCTTCTGAAACTAAGGTATAAAAAAAGTCTTTAACTTGATAAAAGATATGTACCAGAAATCGAAGTCAACATTATAAAAAGTAGTAGAATAATAGGAGCATTCTCATTAATATTAGGAATAAAATCAGGCTTTCATTGGTTGATTCAATCTTGTACGTTTTTCCTTATCAATGCTGTATAGTAGTCCATCGTGGAACTATTTCACAATTCATTCATTCATTCCATTATTGGTGGGTATGTGGTTACTTTCCAGTTTAGGGCTACTAGAAATATTTCTGTTATGAATAACAATTTATTTATTGGTGAACAAATGTATACATTTCTGTTGAGTATGTATCTACAAGTGGAATTGCACATGCTGTTTTAGTAATATTGCCAAAATATTTTCAAAGTTTGGTAGGTTGCACCAATTTACATTCCCACCAGCAGCACATGATGGTTCCAATTTCTCACCAATACTTAATATTTTAAATTTCATTTTAGATCTTCTGGTAGGTGTGTAGATTATCTTATTTTCATTTGCATTTCCATAATTGATGATGTTTATAATTGATATTCCATTTTATAAATTTATAGTTTTCAACTTACATAGAGTTTATATGTTTGTTGAATAATAAGAAATAGTTTCTCCAGGCATTGAGCTTTAAAACAATAGCATAATACTCTGCATTCTTTCATGGTTGGTTTCTTTTACTCAGTTTCTGTTTCTATTGTTAATGTTATGTGCATTAATTGTGATCCATTGTGGCTTAAAACTTTTGGTGGGCATTTGGATTATTTCTGATTTGGGGCCATTATGAACAATGCTGCTACAGACCTCATTCGTACGTGTATTCTAGGATGCATGTATATGACTTTATACTGGAGTATGTATTTTTTATATGTTTCTAAATAGTAGAGAACTCAATTATTATTAAGTTATCCTGCTTATCTCTTAATGCAAGATACCTCAGTCACTTTTGTATTTACTGACCCAGCCAGACTTTCCTTTAACATTTCAGTTATACATGTATATAGTTCAATGCTTTTATTTTCAATAGCTGTGTATTCCTGAGTTATAAATATTTCTCATAAATATCATATAGTTTTTAATTCATTATTCTAAACTTTTTAATTAAATATTTGGCCTTTTAAAGGTAATTTTAATGACTGATTATACTTTTGCTTTCAACCATGTCTTTATATCTGTTTTCTCCTTTTGAAACTTCTATAGAACTGGTTAATTTTTATCACTCTAACTTCTGCCAGTTTGAAAGTTAAACACTCTGTCTTCTTCATTTAGAAGGATTTATTGGCCCTTTTTGTATATCCTCCTGTGTAAAATGTCTGTTCAAATATTTTACTCATTTTTCTTATTGGCATGTAGAATTTCTTTATACATACCGAATACATGTCCTTTGTAGGATATATATGTGGCAGTATTTCCCTCTTTTCTGAAGTTGCTTCTTCACTTTAATAGTACCTTTTGATGATCAAAGTTTTTAATCTTAGTATTGCTCACTATTATTTTTTGCCTATTTTAAGGACATACAAAAAATTAAAAACTTCAATGCCTTTGAAGATATGTTCTTCTAAATCTCTATGGTTTACCTGTCATATGTAGACCTGCACTGTATCTGAAGTTAATTTTTGTAAATACTTTAAAGTAAGGATGCAAACTGGTTTTACGTATAGAAAATCCAAGGAGCCCAGCACCACTTCCTGAAATGGCCCCCTAGTAAGTATGATCTCTGTAATTACCCGAGTTCATGTATGTGTATGAGTCTATTTCTGGACACTGTTCCACTGTTACACATTCATCTTGTTTACCAAAGCACATTGTAACGATTTCCATTACCTTTATAGGTCCCAATATGTGAAGTGTACGTCCTCTAGCTTTGTTCTTCAATATTATCTTAGCTCCTCTTAGCAAACTGCATGGCCATATCCACTTTGGAATCAACTGGTGGATATGCACACTAAAAAACTCACTCACACAAACATAAATCCTGCCGGGGGTGAAACAGTACTGAATTAATAGATACATTTTGGGGCACTGACTTCTTTAAAATATTGATCTTGCAACCCTCTAATACGATACAGAGAGCCGTTTTTAGGTCTCTTCATTTTTTCGCAATAACGGTGATGCGGTTTGGCTCTGTGTCCCCACCCAAATCTCATGTTGTACTTCCCATAATTCCCACGTGTTGTGGGAAGAACCTGGTGGGAGGTGATTAAATCACGGGGGTTGGCCTTTCCCTGTGCCGTTCTAGTGATGGTGAATGGGCCTCACGAGATCTGATGGTTTCACAAACGGGAGTTTCCCCGCACAAGCTCTCTTTTTTTTTGCCTGCTGCCATCCACATAAGATGTGACTCGCTCCTCCTTGCCTTCCGCCATGAGGACTCCCCAGTCATGTGGAACTGTAAGTCCAATAAACCTCTTTCTTTTGTAAATTGCCCAGTCTCAAGTATGTCTTTATCAGCAGCATGAAAATGGACTAATATAAATGGTTTGTATTTATCAATACAGAAGTCTTTTATCCCTTTTGTTAAACTTATTTCTTGGCATCGGATATTTATGAATGCGATTTTAAGTAGCATTTTACTGTTAATTTCATTTCTTACTTGTTTGTGGCTGATATGCAAATATACAGTTCATTGAATTTATATTGATATTGGATCCCATCTTTATTAAATTCACTTATTAATTCTAAAAATTTGCCTTTAGATTAATTTAGATTTCCTAGCTATATAATCATGTCATTTGAAAACAGTACTTATTCATTTCCATTCTTATGCCTTTTTAATTTTTCTTGCTTGATTGTTCAGGTACAGTATTGGATCAGTCTAACTTTGAATGGAAATGCTATGAGTAGGCATCCTTGTCCTGAAAAGGGAAATACTTTCTGTATTTTACCACTGATCATTTTACTGCAAGTTCTGTTCTGTTTTTTGTTTGATATTCTTTATCAGATTAAGAAGATATCCTTCTATCCATATTTGCTGAGAATTTTTATTTAAAATCCTTCTAATGAGTATATTGAAGTAATGATACATGTTATTCCTTTTCCTGTTACTGACATAAATGAATTTTGTTAAAATTTTATAATATGATCAATATATTCACATATATATTTCATATCTATATTCAAATCTGTATAAATATATAGATGAAATATATAAACATATATTATCATATATAAACACATATAGCATATGTATCAACAATTTTTTAAATATAAAATTTAGGTAGGCTTCATTTAACACAAACTACTTAAGAAATATTTTATACTTTTTTATCTGAAAATTTTTGAGTGTTTAGTGTTATTTCTTTTACAAACTGTTTTAAAAATTCACCTATAAAGCCATGTGGGCTTGGAGACTTCCTTGTTAAAAAATATATTTAATTTTGTAATTATTAAAATTATTCTGGTATTCCATTATTTTCTTCATTCAGTTTGGTAAATCTTATTGTGAGGAATTTTTACGTTTTACTCAAAGTTTTGGTTTTCTAACAAAGTGTACAACCCTATCTCTACAAAAAATGCAAGAATTAGTCAGGCGTGCTGGTGAGAGCCTGTAGTCCCAGCCACTCAGGAGGCTGAGGTGGGAGGATCGTCTGAATCCAATTGGTTGATGCTGCCATGAGCCGTGATTGCACAACTGCATTCTGGCCTGGATGACACATTGAGATCCTGACTCAAAAAAATAAAATAATATAAAATAAATAAACAAAAGGTATCCAAAATGTACCCAACGAAAGCTTCTAGCTTGCAATTTTTAGCATATAATACTCCACTTTTAACACAAAACTTGGAAACTACAGATAAATAAAGGTACTTGTCTTTATTTTCCCCCACAGATAAAATGAAGACATGGCCATTGTAAATTATAATTAAATGATGGATGCTTCTAGGATATTTTTAAAAACTTTTCCTCTATGTTGATATTTATCTATGCTGTAACCATAGGGACCTCAATTAAGAAAGTTAAGTGAATTCTGCAGGCCTTGATATTTTTAGCAAGTGAAAAGTGTAATCAAATTTCACAGACACACTCACAACCAGCATGACCCCCAGATAGACCCACTGAAATATATTTCAATGAATACAACCTCAAAATGTATTACTAGTGGGACAGTAGTATAGCACTGTGTTTAGTAGAGTATTTCAAGTTTATGGGGAAAGATCCATTTTCAAAAACCTCTTATGTTCATATGTTTTTCATGTTGTTTTGAGTATGGCAGAATGAACAAAATATTAAATGGTTTAAAATTTTTGAATGCATTTTGCAATGTCTACTGATCTTTCATATAGTAAACATGCAATAACTCTTCATTGTTTATGTTCATAAATTTATATTCTTTGTCTCAAGAGGAGACATTTATTAGCCAAGATATTGGACACATGTCAGTCCTACCACTGACTAAATCTATGTTCTCATGTGCAATTTACCATATATCTCACTGACTTTGTCTGGCGTTTAAAAAATAAAAATAAAGAGATAAAGACATATAAATAAGTGTTTTTAGTTACTTTTGGGTAAAACAAAGTATAAGGTCATTTCTGTCCACTTATTTATGTGCTCAAAAATATTTATTTAGCATCTATTATGTTCCAGACCTTAGATTATTTACAGTGTCATAATAACAGCAATGTTATTTGTTACTGTCTCCCCTCCTTACCTCCCAATCCACTCTTCAACTCATTCCTGTCTTCCTTACCCATCACTCCATTGATACTTTCTTGAAAAGGTCTCTGATGATTTGCATGTCTCCCAATTCAATGGTGATTTTTCTGTTTTAGTCTTGCTCACCTTTTCAGTCTGTTCTTACAGAGCTGAAATTTTTTGAAACACTTTTTTTTGTTTTCTGACTCCAGCTCTCTTGGATGTCTTTCTACTCAGTTGACTAATTTCTATTTTTCTTGGCTGCTCTTCCTTTCCATCCAAACCCACCTCTTAAAATCACTGAGGATTTGAACTTGGACTCTGTGTTGACCTCTCCATGCTCTCTTCTCCTAGATATTGCATCCATTCTAACATGCTTTTCATGCCATTTTTATGCTGACGACTTTCAAATTTGTATTGCCCACTCAGACATCTCCTTGGAGAATCACATTTATATACATCCAGCTGCTTACCTGACATTTCACTGATAACTTCCTTCTATGTCTGAATTTAAACATGCTCAGAACAGTGTTCTCCATGTGCTCTGCAAACCTGCTTCTTCCCTGGCTTCTTCTCAGCACCACTTTCCACCCAGCTGTTCAGACCAGAAGCCTGCATCTCACCTGCATAGGCTGTCAAATAGCACTAAACATAGATTCTCCTTTAAAATAATGTATCTTGATGCTTTCACTGCCATCACAGTGGTTCATTCCCCATCACATCTTGCCCAGCTTTCCGCATCAGGCTTCTTTTCATTCCCCGTGCTCCTAGTCGATTGGAAACATATGCAACGTGGGAAGCATAATCACAACACCAACACCCATGAACCCAGCACCAAACCTCATAACTGTTACTAATATTGAAGAATGTAGCTGAGCACCCCTTCCCTAAACTCCGTCCTGTAGCCTTCCCCACACAGTAAACACCATTCTCAATTGTCTCATCCTGTAGCCTTCCCCACACAGTAAATACCATCTAAATTATATCCTTCTCTGAATTTTAAGGAGTTGTTTTATGACTAGGTAATATGCCTAAACTATATATCAATATTGATTGATTTTGTAGACGTTTTATTGAATTATAACATACGTAAGAAAAGGATGTTATAACTATAAGTGTAAAGCTCAAAAACATTTCACAAATGAGCACAGCTTTGTGTCTAGAACCCAGATCGGTCCAAGAAACAAAGCATCAGTCATGCCTAGAAGCATCTGTGAAGCCCCTTTTCATCACCCGGTCCCCAAGGGGAGCCATTATCTGAATTTCTAGCACCACAGATTACTCTCATTTACTGAGTGTGCACTCTCTGCGCCTTAGTTATGTCATTCAACACTCCGTCTGTGAGATCTCTCCACGTTGTTTCATGTGGTCGCACACACCCTCTCATCGTTACACAAGGTTCCATTGTGGGAATATGGCATGCTATACTTCTCCACTCTAGTGTTGGTCATCATTTGATGAGACTCCAGTTCTGGGAACCTGTTTGTACACATCATTTGGTGACCATATGCACATATTTCTGGGTTATGTGCCCAGGAGAGGAATTCTGGGATGTGAATTTCTGGAAGATGAATGTTTACCTTTGGTAAATACTACTAATGTGCTTTCCACAGTTCCTGCAACAATCTATACTCCCGTAAGTAGGGTGAGTGAATTCAGTTCTTCTGTATCATCACCAACACTTAATATATTCATTCTCTTGTCCTGTCTCTATTTTTAATCGATTTAGGGAAGGAATGTAAATAATATTGGGTTTTATTTATTTATTTATTTATTTTGTATTTTCCTAGTAAAAAATTACATTGAAGGAAAGTGGTGGGGCAAGATAATGGACTAAGAAGTCTCCACTGATCACCGCCGCCGCCCCCCCCCACAAGGATACCAATTCAAGAACGATTTACATGAAAAAAGAATCTCTTTAAGAGCTTGAAATCAGGTGAGAACTCACAGGATCTGGTTTTCACTTCATTTCACCGAACAAGGCACTGAAGAGGTAGGAAAAGCAGTCTTGAGTCACTGATGCCACCACTCCTCCTTACCCTAGAAGCAGCCTCATGGTGCAGAGAGTGTTTCTGTGCCCTGGGAAGAGGGAGAGCCAGCAATTGTGAGGCACAGAGCTCAGTGCTGCCCTTGTTATAGCACAAAGCAAAACTGGATCAAACTCAACTGACACCCACCCATGGAAAGAGCTTTTAAACCAGCCCTAGCCAGAGGGGAGTCACCAACCCCAGCTGTCAGAACTTGAGTTCCCACAAGCCTCGCCACCATGGGCTAAAGTGCTCTGGGGCTCCACAGAAAGGTATCCTAGGCCACAAGGACTGCAATACCGAGGTGAGTCCTAGGGCTCGACTGGGCCCAGAGACAGTAGACTACGAGGGCATGCGACCCATGGAGACACCAGCCAGGGTGGCTAAGAAAGTGCTGGCATCTGGCATCACCCTTCCTCTAACCACAGGCTACACAACTTGTGGCTCCAAAACAGACATCTTCCTTCCACTTGAGGAGAAGAGAGGGAAGGGTAGGGAGCACTTTGTCTTGCATCTTGGATCCCAGCTCAGCCACAGCAGGATAGGGCACCAGTCAGAGTCATGAGGCCTCCTTTCCAGGCCTTAGCACCCGTCCCCCGACATTTTTCCCTAGCCCCCAGACTTTTTTTTTTTTTTTTTTTTTTTTTTTTAAGGACGGAGTTTTGCTCTTATTACCCAGGCTGGAGTGCAGTGGTGCGATCTCGGTTCACCTCAACCTCTGCTTCCCAGGTTCAAGCAATTCTCCTGCCTCAGCCTCTCGAGTAGCTAGGATTACAGGCATGCACCACCATGTCTGGCTAATTTTGTATTCTTAGTAGAGACGAGGTTTCTCCATGTTGGTTAGGGCCCCCAGACATTTTTAGATACACGGTGGGCTGGAAGGAAACCAACTGTCTTGAAAGGAATGACCCAGTCCTGGAAGGATTCGTTACCTGCTAACTAAAGCGCCCTTAGGCCCTAAATAATCAGCAGCAATACGCAGGTACTATGCTGATACTTGCTGGCTTCAGGTGAGACTCAGCACATTCCCAGCCATGATGGCTAAGAGGCAAGACTCCTTTTGCTTGTTAAAAGTGGAGGGAAAAGTAAAGGGGACTTTGTCTTGCACCTTAGGTACTACCTCAGCCACAGTGGGGTACAGCACAAGGCGAGATTTTGGAGTCCTTGATTCCAGGACTTGGCTCTTGGATGGCCTTTCTGAACCTGCCCTGGGCTGGCATGGGGAGCACTCCCCTGAAGGGTGAGTTCACGGCCAGACAGCATTCACCACAAGCAGACTGAAGAGCCCTTGGGCCTCAAGGGAACCTTGGGAGAGTCTGGCAGTACTCCTCATGGGCCTGAGGTGGCAGTGGCCCGAGGGTGACACTCCTCTGCCTTTGCAAAGGGGAGGGAAGAGTGGAAAGGATTGTGTCTTGTGATTTGATTGCCAGCGGAGCCACAGGACAATAGAACACAAGGTGGACTTCCAACTTTTTAACTCTCGTCCCTGGCCCCTGGATGGCAACTCTGTATCCACCAAAGGCCTGGAGAAACTTGCCATCATGAAGGGAAGGCCATAGGCCTCCCTGAGTATGTCACCTGCTGACTGTTGAGCCCCAGGGCTTTGGGCAAACAAAGGTGGTAGCCAGGGAGTGGTTACAACGGGCCTTGGGTGAGACCCGTGCTGTCCTGGCTTCAGGTCTGATGCAGCACAGTCCTAGGGTTGGTGGCCTCAGGGTTCCTTGTGTCACCCTACCCCCAGCTCCAGGAGGCTCAGTGCAGAGAGAGACAGAGACTTTGTCTGGGCAAAAACAAGAGAGGAAGACAAATGTCTCTGCCCAGTAATCCAGATAATTAATTCTTCTGAACCTTGTCCAAGACCATCAAGGTGGTACCTCTAAAAGTCTGTAAGAACCACAGCACTACTGGGGTTAGGATCCCCTCCAAAGCAGATACGGCGTAGATCACAACACCTGAGTCTTTTCGAATATTTGGAAAGCCTTTTCAAGAAGGATGATACAAACAAGTCCAGACTTCAAAGACTACAATAAATACTTAACTCTTCAATGCCCAAATACAGACAAACATCTATGAGTATCAAGACAGACCAGGAAAACATGACCTCACCAAATGAACTAAGTAAGGCACCAGGAACCTATCCTGGAGAAACGGAGATATGTGACCTTTCAGAGAATTCAAAAGAGCTGCTATGAGGAAACTGAAATTCAAGATAACACAGAGAAGGAATTCAGAATTATTTCAGATAAATTTAACAAAAGATTATAAAATAATTAAAAATAATCAAGCAGAAACTTTAGAGTTGAAAAATGCAACTGAGACTTTTTGGTTTTTGTTTTGTTTTTGTTTTTGTTTTTGAGACAGAGTTTCACTCTTGTTGCCTAGGCTGGAGTGCAGTGGCACGATCTTGGCTCATTGTAACCTCCGCCTCCTGGGGTTCAAGCAATTCTCCTGCCTCAGCCTCCTGAGTATCTGGGATTACAGGTGCCCGCCACCACGCCCAGCTAATTTGTTTGTTTGTTTGTTTGTTTGTTTGTATTTTCAGTAGACACAGCATGTTGGCCATGCTGTTTGCTGTTCACAAACTCCTGGCCTCAAGTGATCCACCTGCCCTGGCCTCCCAAAGTTCTGGGATTACAAATGTGAGCCACCATGCCTGGCCCATCAGAGACTTTAAGTAGCAAAATTAATCAAGCAGAAGAAAGGGTTAGTAAGCTTGAAGATAGCCTATGTGAAAATACAAAATCGGAGGAAATTAAGGAAATAATAAAAAACAACAAGCACACCGACAAGATCCAGAAAACTGCCTCAAATGGCAGATGTAAGAGTTTTGGCATTAAAGAGGAAGTAGGGAGACAGAAATAGAGAGTTTATTCAACAGGATAATAACAAAGAACTCCTGAAGTTTAGAGAAAGGGATCAACATCCAAGTACAAAATCGTCATAGAACATCAAGTAGATTCACCCAAGGAAGATGACCTCAAGACATTTAATACAAAATCATCATAGAACACCAAGTAGATTCACCCAAGGAAGATGACCTCAAGACATTTAATAATCAAACTCCCAAAGGTGAACAGTAAAGAAAGAATTCTAAAAACAGCAAGAGAAAAGAAACAAATAACATACAATGGAGCTCCAATACATCTAGCAGCAGACTTCAGTGGACACCTTAAAGGCCAGAAGAGAGTGGTATGATAGATCTAAATGGCAGGAGGAAAAAAACTGTTACCTCAAGGTAGTATATTTGGTGAAAATGTACTTCAACATGAAGGCAAAATAAAGACTTTCCCAGACAAACAAAAGCTGAAGGATTTTATCAACACCAGACCTTTCCTACAAGAAACGCTAAAGGGAGTACTTCAATCAGAAAGAAAAGGACACTAATGCACAATTAAGAAAACAATTATCTAAAGGTACAAAACTCACTGGTAATAATAAGTACACAGAAAAACAGAATATTATAACACTGTAACTGTGGTATGTAAATTACTCTTACTTAAGTAGAAAAACTAAATGATGAACAAGTCAAAAATATTAACTACATCAACGTTTTAAGACGTAGGTAGTACAATAAGAGAAATAGTAACAACAAACTGCTAAAAAGGGGGGAAATTAAGGCATAGAGTCTCTATCAGTTTTCTTATTGCTTATTTATTTGTTTATGCAAACAGTGCTATGTTGTTATCAGCTTAAAATAATGGGTTATAGGATAGTAAGTGCAAGCCTCATGGTACCCTCAAACCAAAAAAAAAAAAAAAAAAAAAAAAAAAAAAAAAAAAAAAAAAAACATGCAAAAGATAGACAAAAGATAAAAAGCAAGAAAGTAAATTATATCATCAGAGAAAATCACCTTTACTAAAAAGAAGACAGGAAGGAAAGGAAGACCACAAAACAACCAGAAAACAAATAACAAAATCACAGGAGTAAGTCCTTCCCTATCAATAATAATATTGAATGTAAATGGACTAAACTCTCCAGTGAAAATCATAAACTGGCTGAATGGATTGAAACAAAGGACCATTAACCTATTGATTGCCTACAAGAAACACACTTCACCTATAAAGACACACACAGAATGAAAATAAAAGGATGTAAAAAGATATTCCATACCAATGGAAACCAAGAAACAGCAGGAGTAGCTATACATACATGAGACAAAACAGAGTAGATTTCAAGAGAAAAACTATGAGAAGAAACAAAGAAGGTCACTATGTAATGATAAAGGGGTGAATTCAGCAAGACGATAAAACAATTTTAAATATATATGCACCCAACACTGGAGTAGCCAGATATATAAGGCAATATTGTTGGGGCTCAAGAAAGAGATAGACTCCAATACAATAATAGCTTGAGACTTCAACACGCCACTTTCAGCATTGAGCAGATCTTTCAGACAGAAAATCAGCAAAGAAATATCAGACTTAATCTGCACTATAGACCAAATGGATCTAATGAGACCACTACAGACCAAAGGGATCAAAGAAACATCGGACTTCCGCACAGCAGATGAAATGGACCTAGATGTTACAGAACATTTCATCCAACGGCCACAGGATACACATTCTTTTCTTCAGCGCAGGAATCATTCTCAAGGATACAGCATATGTTAGGTAACAAAATTAGTCTTAAAACACTCAGAAAGATTGAAATAATATCAAGCATCCTCTCTGACCACAATGGAATAAAACTAGAATTAAACAACCAGAGGAATTTTAGGAACTATGAAAATTCATAGAGGCATAGTTTCTTTCATGATATAATTATCACACATTGCATGCCTATATCAAAATATCTCAAATACCCCATAAATATGTACACCTACTGTGTACCCACAAAGTGTTTTTTAAGTTAAAAAACTTACCTTGAAAACCTTTAGAAATATTTATTGGCTATTTTTGCCAAAGCAGCTAATCAAGTATTTTGGTTTTTATTTGAATTATTTGTCTTGTTCTTGTTGATTTTTCTTATTGATTTTTTTGAAATTCTTTTTATGTTCTGGATAGAACTTTTCTGTCAAGATATAAATCATATGTATGCATGTGTATGTACATATTTACAATGTGATGATCAGAAGCTCTTCTATTCCAATTAACCAATTTTTCTTTTATAATTGGCATTTGTAAATTTGTCTATTTTTCTTTATTTCACCTTTTTTGTATTAAATTATCTATTTTGTACATATGTGTGTACTATATATATGTGTAAAATATGCACACATACATACACATATACATACACACACACACACACACAATCCAGCTTTACCCAAGATATTGTCTTAGTTAAGTTGCCATCACATGGTGTCATATGCTGGGTGGCTTACAAGTAACAGCAGTTTCTTTCTTACAGTTCTGGAGGCTGAGAAGTCCAAGATCAAAGAACCAGCAGACTCAGTGTCTGGTGAGGGTCCTCCTCCAGTTGCAGGCTATCCTCTTCTCCCTGCATCCTCACAGGGTGAAAGGGGAAAGGGGTTTCCCTGGGGACTCTTTAATAAGAGCACTAAATCCATTCATGAGGACTCTGCCTTCATGACCTAAATACACTGCAGAGGCTCCATTTCCTAATGCTGTAACACTGGGGGTTTGATTTTCAGCATATACATTTTGTGGGGACAAAAAAAATTAGTCCATAGCAGATACAATTTATATCATGCAATGTATTCATTCAAAACATGCAATTTAATTTATTTCTTTCAAATACACAGTTGCGCAACCATCACCACAGTTAATTTTAAGTCACTCCTCACTCCCCTCAGTGTCGCCAGCCTTAGTCTGCCACTGATGCTTTTTTGTGTGTGACTGGCTTCTTTGATTTTATGTGATGTTTAAAATACATCTACTAAACAATATTCCATGTGGAATCAAGTGCATATACGACATTTTATCTATCTATGAAACAATGTATTGACACTTGAATTGTTTCTATTTATTTGTTTTTACAAACACAGTTTATATGGACATTCATGTACAGACTTTTGTGTAAAAATGTGTTTTCATTTCTCTTAGGTATGTCCCAAGGAGTTCAATAGCAGGGTCATGTGGTATCTCTGTGTTTAACCTTCTGTAGACGGCCGAATTGTTTAAAAAGTGGCTGTACCTTTCTACATTCCTTCCAATAATGGGTGAGGGTTCTGATTTCTCTGCATTTTCGTCAACCTTTGTTATCATATTTTCGATAATAGCCATCCTAGTGGATGTGAAGCTGTATTTCATTACGGTTTTGATTTGCACTTCCCTGATGACTAATGATGTTGAGCATGTTTTCTTGTATTTCTTGGCTATTTGTATATCTTATTTGGGGAATGTTTATTCATATGTATTTTCCCATTTTTAATTGTGTTATTTTATTTCTATTACTTTTTATACAATTGACCCTTGAACAATACAGTTTAAACTGTATGGGTTCACTTATACGTGAATTTTCTTCTACCTCTGCAACCCCTGAGACAGCAAGACCAACCCGTCCCCTTACTCCTCCTCAGCTGACTCAGCATGAAGATGAGGGAGATGAACGCCTTTATGAAGATCCAATTCCATTTGATAAATAATATTCTCTCAATAAGTCCAACTTAATAAATAATAAATCATATTCTCTCAGGAATTTCTAGACATTTTCTTTTCTCTAGCTTACTTTATTGTGAAAATACAGTATATAATGTATAACATATAAAATATGTGTTAATTGACTCTATCAGTAAGGCTGTCAGTCAATAGTAGGATATTAATAGTTAAGTTTTTGGGGAGTCAAGGTTTTATGCAGATTTTTGACTGTGTAGGGGCATTGTTAAAGGGTTAATTATGTTAGTCCCTAAGATAGGGTTTCCTAATATTTTCTTTCATTCTGTGGTTGTCTCTTATTTTCTTAACGGATTCTTCAAGGCACACAAGTTTTTAATATTGAAGAAGTCTGTTTCATCATTTTCTTTCTTTCTTTGTGTTTTTAGTGTCATACCTAAGAAACTGTAGTCTATTTCAGAATTACAAAGAAAGGCACTGGTTTTCTTCCAAGAGTTTTATACTTTTAGCTCTTACAGTCAGGGCTTTGATACACTTTTAGTTAACTTTTTATACATAGTTTGAGGTGAATATCCAATTACTCCAGCATCAGTGGTTGAGAAGACTGTTCCCTCCCCTATTTAATTATTGTGGCACTGTTGTCAAAAATGAATTGACAATTAATGTGAAGATTTACTCATGGGCGCTGAGCTGGATTCTATTAATCTGTGTGTCTCTCCTTACACCAGTGCTAGCTGCCAGTGCCACGCTTTTCTGATTACTGCAGCTGTGCAGGAAGCTTTGACATTGGGAAGCCCGAGTCCTTCAGCTCTGTTCTTCTGTTTTAAGACGGTTTTGACTCTTCTGGATCCCTTGAATTCCATATTAATTTTTGTCTTGTCAGTTTCTGCAAAAATAATAGCTGGGATCATGACGAATATTGTGTTGAATCTTTAGATCAATTTGGGAAATATCATCTCAATAATATTAAATCTTTATATCTTAGTTCAACTGATATATTTTTATTTATTTAAGTCTTGTTACATTTTTTTCAACAATATTTTATGGTTTTCAGAGTAAAGCTTTACATTTATTTTGTTAAATTAATTTCGATTTGATTAATTTCATTTTGTCAAATTGTTTTATTCATGTTGATGCTTTTGCAAATGGAATGGTTTTTTATTTAATTTTTGGGCTTCTCATTACTAGGGCAAAAAATACGATTGATTTGGGATGTTGATGTTCACAAAATTCTTTATTAGCTCTAACAGTTTTCAGAAGTTTCCTCAGGATTTTACATACATAAGATGATGTTGTCTACAAATAAAGGTAGTTTTACTCCTTTCTTTCCAATCTAGATGCTTTCCATTTCTCTATCCTGCCTAACTGCCCTGGCCAGAACCTCCAGCACCATGGTAAATGGAGCGGCTGAAAGCAGAAATCCTGAGTGTTCCTGATGTTAGGGGAAAGTGTTTAATTTTTTCACAGCAGAACCTGATGTGTGCTGTGGGGTTTTCATGGCTGCCCCCTTCACCAAGTTAAGTTTTCTTCTACTCTTAGTTTTACAGGCTTTATAAAGTTATTATTAAGGGGTAGTAGATTTTGTTATTTGTTTTATTCTTCATCTATTGAGATAATCACATATTTTTGTTATTTATTCTATTAACATGATGAATTACATCATTAGATTTTCACATGGTTAAAACAACCTTTTATTCCTGGGATAAATCCCACTTGCCCATTGCATATAATCCTTTTTTTATGTTTCTAGATTTAGTTTTCTATTATTCTGTTGATGATTTTTGCATCTATAGTGTAGATAGGATTTGTTTTTATTCTATAATTGATGC
Source organism: Colobus angolensis palliatus (assembly GCF_000951035.1). Lineage (NCBI taxonomy): Eukaryota > Metazoa > Chordata > Mammalia > Primates > Cercopithecidae > Colobus > Colobus angolensis. Next base: position 11,312,216 of record NW_012118821.1, read on the forward strand.
AAAGGGAGACTTCCAGAAGTTCAGCACATTTCCAAGCTCATGCAGGTAGAAAATGAAGGAGCAAGATTCAAGCCTGAGATTAGTTGCAATGACGACTTTCAGTTTAGGTGACGTATTTAGCTACTAAAACTAGGAATTCCATATTAGAAGAAGAATGCTGTTTATTATTGTGACCTCATGAGGATTTAGTACTCCCCCAAGGAAAGACCATTTTCTCAACTGCCTTCTTTAAAAAAAAAAAAAAGTCAGATTGTTTAAAAAAAAAAGTTCTAAATGCTAAAAATATCAATCAAGCCTTCTGCCTAGCTCTGCATAGGTAAAAATGACAAAGCTATATAAGAAAATAAATTAAATAATTATCTGTACCATAATAAAGAGGAATCTACCCATAGTCTTATAGAGAATTCTTTTTGGAGTTTTTCAGGTTTCATTTCAGATTCCCAGTGGACAATTAACAATTTGAGATGTGCAAGTTACATAGGCATGTCACTCAGGACCGATAGATGTTTAAGTCTTGCAAATAAAATAAATGTTTCTACATTTTAAAAAGGTCACTTTGATTTCATGAATTATCATATGTCTGTTACCTTTGGGTTTACAAATAGTGCCAATGTACAGCATGGCGACTGTAGTTAGTAATACTGTATTATGTATTGAAATTTGCTAAGAAAGTAGATTTTATGTGTTTCTTACTCCACACACAGACACACCCACAAAACGGTAACTATGTGAGGTGATAAACACGCTGGCTAGCTTGATTGTGTAATCATTTCACAATGTATACATATAGCAACACCCCACTTGTACGTCTTCAATATATGTGATTTTTAATTTGTCATTTATGCCTTAATAAAGCCGGGGGGAAAACAGTGCCATGGAGCCACATATCAAAATATCTTTCTTATCTATTGAGTATCAAGCTAGTATGTGAAGAGTGGATGGAATACGTTCTAGCATTACTGATGTTTGGCTTTAATTAAAACTTCTCGATAAAACTTCTGTTTGGCATTATTTCAGTTAGCCAAGCCACTTTTCTATGTCTCTTAAATTCCTTCAGCATCTGGTACAATGCTGGGTATATGTTAATCTGATTAAAATTAAAGAATGAATATAAAATTACTCTATAACTTCTAACATACCATACAAATATGAGATGTCAATAATTAAGAATATAGTGATAAGAATGCAGTAAATATGTATTAAATTTAACGGCATTATAATTCTAGATTATCTTATGATCAAAGTCATGTTAGTACACACAGTATAATATAAAATTGGGTTCTTAATCATCTTTTGAAGATCATGATGAAGTCTAAACAAGACACTTAAATGTCTGTTGATCTAGAAATACCAGGTAACAGGTAAAAGCACAAGTAGAATGTATTTTTATTTATGTATTTATGTATGTATGTATATATTTATTTATTTATTGAGGCAAGGTTTACCTGTGTTACCCAAGCTGCAGTGTGATTATGGCTCAGGGCACCTTGACCTCACTTGATCAACAAGTAATGTTCCCACCTTAGCCTCCTCAGTAGCTAGAACTCTAGACACATGCCACCATGCCTGGCTAATTTTTTTGGTTTTTATTTTTTGTCGAGATGGGGTCCCACTACGTTGCCCAGGCTGGTCTCAAACTCCTGTGCTCAAGCAATCCTCCCACTTTGGTCTCCCAAATTTCTGTGATTACAAGCCATGAGCCACTGCATGTAGCCGTAATTGATACAGAATATTAGGGACAGTGAAGACTCATATCGTCAGTGAGACTTTTTATGTACTTGTTCTAAGGAGAAACACTGATGCTCTATGAGCCCTATTCAGAACGAGTTTGAAATGAAGTGTGAAATTAACAAAAAACACTACTCAGGTTGAGTGTAGAGAGTAATACAAGCACCTCATAGACTTAAGGACATTAAAGTTCGAGTTGCTCAGGGAAACAAAGTAAGTGGTGGTGATTGAACCACTTGAAATGTTCCTTCCTTTGTGCAAACAATGGTGGATTGCCAGTTTCCCTGATTTGCTAATATACAGTTGCTAAGTCTACTATTTCTTTTGGAAAAGAAGATGGTGCACCTTCTGTGGCAAATAAAAAGTTATTTTATTAGTTTGATGTTTTTACTGCAAGCAAATGCAAACCCCAACACCAAGCAACTTAAACACTATTTTCACAAATCCAGAGGTAAGATGGTTATGTCAATATTCCAACCATATCATTAGATCCTGGGTTTCCGCACGTCTACTTGGCCTTCCTCAGGCACTGGCCTCCCACTGACTTTACCTGTCTTCTTTATTGGAAACACCCGTCAGGCCATCTGATTGGCCAGGATTGTGTCAGATGCTCAAGCCTAAACCCATCACTAGGAAGGGGACTGAGAACTCTCCTGAGTGGCTTAACTGGAGGAGGTAGGGACACGCTTAGCGACATCAGGGCTCTGCTCGCAGGAAAGAAGGGGAAGGATGTCGGGCAGACGTCTGCAGTAATGTTACGGTTCTCTACTTTAATGAATGTCTTTTTCTTTTCTCCCAAACAATAAATACTGATGTAATATTTTCAATGTGTTTTCTTCTCACCTGAAAGTTTAACTTTGATTTAGGATTTTTCTGACCCTTGGAGATAAGGATGACAGAAGCCTTGGGGAGAATAATGGCGGCACGATAACGAACTGGAGCTTTGTAATCAGAGTAATTTCATCTCTGGATTCGATTCTCAGTTAACGTGTGTGACTGCTATCTAAACTCCTCTTTCCACACGTCCACCCTGGGGCCTTTTCTGATTGCAGCAGTTGTTTTTCGTATTATGCCTGCATTAAACATGAAATTTCAGCTGCCGGAACTGAGCTTGCCTTTTTCTGACAAGATTGCAAACAGCTTAGCCGCAGCCATTAGGATCAACATAAACAGTCTCGTGAAATGGGTAAATGAGTTCATGTGCGCAGGGCAGAAACCTCTTCAAATGCGGAGGCCACTACAAGAGGAGAAGTTAGTAGAGTGCCATCACTGTATACAAGAAAGGATGCAAGAAGTATGGCTGGGTCTTGTTCAGAGAGACTGGAACATGTCCATCGAAACACCAGTCATATCCTTGGGCTGACATTATTCCCTACCCCCTTCTCAAGGGTTAGGACTGGCTTAGATGGAGCAATGAGGATGGGAAATAGTTTTGGTGACCCCATCAGTGAGGTCTTCTTGATCCTCTCTCAAATCTGTCTCAATACGACGTCACAGCTGCAAAGACTCAAATTTGACTTCCAAACACTTGAAAAGTAATACACCTTAAGTAGTGAATTGGCAGAAAAAATAACATTGACTAACATGAAAGACTTCATTCAGATCCTCTTTGGAAAACCGTGTCTTGTTCCAGTCTGTGTGATAGCTACTCCAATCCCACTTTTGTGGCAAGCAGTTAAAACCTGTAAGGACCTAGCCCACCACCTGCTGTTTGCTGAAAGCTCACCATCTCCTCACTCTCTCCCCACTTGCCACTGCAATTCTCCAGTCTGGGTTTCTCAACATGAGTGCTGCTGACGTGTGTCACCAGAGAATTCTTCATTGTCAGGGGCTCTCTTCATTGTAGAAGGGTAATGAGCTTCTATGGCCTTTACCCACTACACACAAATAATATTGCCAAATTCTCTGAAATTGCCAAATTCTCAGAATTCTCTGGTGACACGTGTCAGCAGCACTCATGTTGAGAAGCCCAGACTGGAGAATTACAGGGGCAAGTGGGGAGAGAGTGAGGAGATGGTGAACTTTCAGCAAACAGCAGGTGGTGGGCTAGGTCCTTATAGGGTTTAATTGCTTGCCAGCAGAGTGAGATTGGAGTAGCTGCCACATAGATTGGTACAAGATAGGGGTTTCCAAAGAGAATCTGAGGACAAATCACCCCAATTAAGAACCACAGCTGTAAGTAATCTGTGCCTTCTTTGGGTTTCTGGATCTATCCTTTTCTGTAACCTATCCCATTTATTTTTCCATCTCCCACATCCTCCACGCAAAACAAACAAAAATAAGTAATCAGAACACATCCTATTTAGAAGGTCATCAATTAAAGGTTATTTTTCTCCTTTTCCATGTAGAGTCAAACGGAAATCAAGACAAGAATTCCAGCGTGTATACCAGGGGAGCAGTATGTTTGGATTTCCAAAACAAGGGGCCAGAAGAAGAATATCAGGTGTAAAGCAGGAGATAAGGGTCCAGAAAATTAGAAAAGTGGAAGCAGAGAGCAAGATGGAATGAAACAGAAGATTCAGGTCTAAGATCTGAAGCAACAAATGAATTGTGCCAGCTGCTGATTCTTTGTGAATGCTCCCCACAAGCAGTAGGGGCGCTGGGTCATTCTGGAGGGGACTAGGGTGGGACAGAAAGCACTTAGGAAGTGTAACATTAAAAAAAACTTTTACTAATTTAATTTTAGAGAAAGAAACTATACTCATGGGAGGAGGAAAATGTCTAGCTTCAGTTGGAAACAGCAAAGAACTTAAAAAGATTAAAAATAAAATCAAATAAAGAATATCACAAGTCAATAAATGGCTTACAGCAACAACAGAGAAAGAGGAGTATCAGGAGTATGGTTCTGAGGGAAATGGTGGTCACCAGCTGGCTTGGTGTGTCGGTGGCCTAGAGGATGAGGGAGGCGTCGGCTGAGCACCTGTGCTATATCAGGTTCTTGCTCAGCACATTGCATTGGATAGCTCACTTAACACCCACAAAAGCCCCAGGAAAGATTATCTGCCCCATGTTACAGACGAGGAAACTGACGACTCCTACTTGACCGAGGGGATGCGATATCAAGCAGCAGAACCAAGATGCAAATCTTCATCCCATTCTTCAAAGGAGCACTCTTATCCTTAACCACACCTTTTCCTTTCAGGAGGTTTTGTTGTTTACAAATATACCTGTATTTATTTTTCTGTATTGGTTTATTTATTCTGAGACAGGGTCTCACTCTGTTGTCCAGGCCCCAACTTCCAGGGCTCAAGTGATCCTCCCACCTCAGCCTCCTGAGTAGCTGGGACTGCCAGCATGCACCGCCATGCCCAACTAATTTTTGTATTTTTAGTAGAGTTGGGGTTTCCCCATATTACCCAGGCTGGCCTCGAACTCCTGGCCTCAAGTGATGCTCTCACCTTGGCCTCCCCAAAATGCTGGGATTACAGATGTGAGCCACTGCACTCGGCCTCTCTGTATTTATCTATTGCATAAAACTCTTCTCTTTTGGGATGACAGAGAAGAAGTATTGATTAATCACACTATTTTGAACTTCAGTTTAATATACTTCTGTAAAAAGTAGACAACTCCTAAGTACACAATTCAAGAAATAATATCCAAGTTGTTATATGCACTAAACTACCACCAAGGTCAAGAAATAGAACATTATTAGTCCACCAAAATCTCCCATATTGTCTTATTTCCCTTCTCCTAGAAAGTACCCATTATTCTAACTTCTAAAATCATAGATGATATTTCTTTTAAAAAATTTTAAGTATATATAGAATGATACAGTATCAATTATTTTCTTTTGGTTTGGCTTCATTTGCTAAAAATTTTGTTTGTAAGATTTATCCATGATCCTACATATATTCACCAGACAGTCCTCTGTTGTGTCAGTATGCCACAATTTATGTGTCTGCTCGATTTTGGAAGGACATTTCATAAAATGAGTTGGGGCTTAATACATTTAGTCCTCCTATGAGCATTCTATGTTTTTCCTTTTATAAATCCACTTCCCCATTTCTGTTGGGAAGTAAAATTGCTGAATATGTATGTGCACAGTTTAAAGTAGAGACTGCTAATTTTCAAAGAGTTTTCAAACTACACCAATGTAATGGTAGTTTATTTTATTTGTTGTACAGTTTTTTATCATGTAGTATTCCATGGATATATTAGGTTGGTGCAAAAGCAATTGTGTTTTTTGCCATTACCTAGTATCTATGAATTCTACTTTTCATGTTTTTTGTGCCCATGTACAATCATTTTATACAAACACACACACGCACATACACAAATTTAATAGATCACACCAACAGTATTCTAGAATAGCTGTACAACTCTGTGTATGAGAGTGTTCAATTGTCCCTTACAAACTTTCTTGGAGACAATTTATTTTCAATTCGTTGTTGCAGATCCTCAACAATTGTCTTAGATGCAGCCTACTGTTGTGGTTACCATGACAGACTTTGGGCCTAGAGTACTTGAGTTGAATTCAAGTTTTGCCACTTACCATAGGATCCAGCAATCTCATGATGGAGTTTATATCCCCAAAAAATGAAACCAGTATGCAAATAAATACTGAATACCAAATACTGAACACTATAGTATTGCAGCACTATTCACCATTGTCAAGATATGGAATCAACTGACGTGCCCGTGAATGGATGAGTGAATAAAGAAAATGTAGCATAGAAGAGAATGAAATCCTGTCCTTCGCAGCAGCATGATGAGCCTGGAGGACATTATGTAGAGTGAAATAAGCCAGGACCAGAAAGATAAACACTGTATGTTCTCACTCATATGTGGAATCACTTAGTTTTTTAGCACTTCCCTCTGTTTCTCCATATGAAAAATGGAAATGATGATAACAAAAATACCTCATAGAATTACTAAATCAACAAATGAATTAATACCTGTAAGACATTTAGAATATTACTTGGCATATTATAAATTATATGTTAAATATGAAGTTAAATGTTCTATTTTTCTGATATGTGTCTCTATATAAATATAGTGGACATTATAAAGATGCATAATAAATGCTTACTTAATATGATTATACTGCTTTCTTAATTTATCAAGTTCAGTCATTATCTACAAAATGTATTTTATAATAAAGATGTAGCAGTTTTACATCCCACATATCTCTGCCAGCATGGTTATGTCATAATCTTTGTTTAAATTAATAAATATTAATTACATCATGTATTTGTTTTTCTAGGGATATTTGCTGTAGCAAAGTACCACAAACTGCATGGCTTCAAGCAACAGAAACGTATTAACTCATAATTCTGGGGGCTACAGTTCCAAAATCAAGTCATCAGCAGGGCCATGCTCTGTCTGAGATTTCTTACACACTGCTTGATTACTGGCAATCCTTGGCATTTCTTGGCTTGCAGCTATGTAACTCCAATCACTGCGTTCTTCATCACATGGTGTTCTCTCTGTGTCTCTCTTTCCACTCATTCTGTAAAGACACTCATCACATTGGATTAGGGCCCATCCTCATGACCTTATCTTCACATGATTACAGCTCTAAAGACCCTGTTTCCAAATACGGTCACATTCTGATGTATTTTTAAGGTTAGGATTTTAACATATCTTTTGTGAGAACATAATTCAACTCATGACACGGTATTATGTAAATACTGTTCATGGCAATAGCAGTAGAAATCTTTGCCTGTATCACTCTATATATTTTTAAAAATCGTTTTTCCAGTGATCCATCAGATATGCAGTACTTTTAATCACTTTACTCCAAATAATCCATTGTAGCAAATAATTGGTCACTTCATGTCGTGAATACTTCCTTTCCAGAGCTTTGTATTCTTTTTCAATTTTTACTTTTTTTGTGTCTAGACCTACCATATAGCTGTCATGCAGAAACTTAGTTCACAATTCTTTTGTGTTAGAGTTAATGTTTCCTGTTTTCTATATCTTACTGTTTCATAACTTACTTTCACCTTCCATTGAAACATATTCTTCCTTGTATTACTAAGAAACAAGACATGATGGTCAAATTTTCTGAATCCTTAAATTTTTGAAAATTCTTTTATTATTCTATTTCCATAGTCATTGTATAGCTTAGCTAGGTATAAAATTGCAAATATTTTTTCTTCAAAATTTGAAGGTAAGGCTTTTTTTTATTATCTAGCATAATATATCTTCCTTAAAAAGGCCAATGTCTTTCTAATTCTTGATCTCTTGGATGGAATTGAATGCTTTCCTCTCTGTCTTTATGGTAGTCTTAAAAGTTAATCCTCTTATACTGTTCCTATTCATAGACATAGGTATTTAATACATATGTAATTGACTTTCTGTATTCCTAATTTTAATGTTTTTTCTTGTCTTCTGATTGTTCTATTTTCATAACATACTGCTCTTATTTTATAGATACAATGTATTTTCTTAGTATTATAAACTTTATAACCTTAAAAATTTTCTTTTCCTTAATGCATTATCTCTGTCCTCTTCATACCCATTCATTGCACTTGTCTTAACTGCATTTTGTGTGTGTGTGTGTTAAAAACTGATTGCAAGTGTAAAGAGATATCTGACTGTTTAGATTTGCACATAGTGTAGTGACAAGCTGATTAGGAGCTCTGAATGTGTGGGTAAGACTTATTCATTGCTTAGCATCATTGCAGATTGATCAGCCTGCAAGGCAAGCATTTACTTTTAGGACTCTGAATGTACTTGGGTAAAATCGGGACTATTTAGTTTCTCCAGAGAAAATTATCTAATCTCTTGTTTGGATATTATGCCTGGGGGTATATGTTCTAGGAGCTGAATTGTTAATTCTTTTAGGGGCTGTCTTTAAAATCATATTTAAAAGACCACCATTTTCTCAGCCCCACATTTTACTTTCTTTTACTATAAAATAAACCTACATTCAATTTTCTAGCTGTGTGCATGGGGATTACATGGAGGCTGATTAGTATTATTCTGAATACACACAGTCAGGAAAATGTGGCATCTCCATTCACAGATGTGCAGTTGGTGCACCTGTTTCCATCTCTACACATCATCTCCTCACTTCACTGATACCGATACCAACAATTTCTGAGATTTTTTCACATGATTTGCTTGGCAAATCAGTTTTCTCCTCTTTGATATCAGCCTATACAGATATTTTATTTGTAGCTTCATCCTCCCTGCTTAAAAAATGTGACTTCTCCATCCATATTTTGTATCATTTTGGTTGCTATAGATTTAAGTTTTTTTTTTTAATTCCCCACTATTATAGAAAGAAAATATGTAAATATATGTGGTCAATCTGTCATCATTGACCAGAAGACAATTTAGGGTTTTAATCTTGATGTTCCTCAAGAACTTTCTGTAAATGATTTAACACAACTGGAATGTGTTTTAGTGAATGGTGTGAGAGAAGGACTTACGTATTGTTCAATAACTCCAATTTTACCAGCTGCAATTATTGAATAACACTTTACTTTTCCAAAGATATGTGAGGCTTCTCTTAAGTTCTTAAAATGTATGTTGAGTTCTGTTACAGAGCTTTCTCTGTTTCCTTTTTAATAGCATTGTTTTCTTTGATATTAAAATTATACTTATTCATTTTAGAAAATTTGCAAAATATATAAAACTACAACATGAATATACAAACTACCATCTCCCCTCTGCACTGTTTATTTCTTCAGGTATTATAAAGCATATGTGCATAATTTAAGTTTAAAATAGGAGCTTGTTTATGTTATTAGGCAACCTTCTTCAGTCACTTAACATTATATAGTGAACAGTTTCTTATTGCATTAACTTTTTGTAGTATGATTTGTAATTGCTTAACAGTATTTAATCGTATAGATATATCATAATTTATTTCTTTATATAGTTTGCCAGCACTTGATATTATGCAAATTTTAAGCTGTCTATTTCCAGTTCTAAACCCATTCCTCCTCTTAGTTTGTGGTTCTTGGATACTTGTGAAATAACTTTTTTCCCTCTCTGCTTACTAGGAAAGAAAAACAATATATTGTTGGGTTTTTTTTTCTAAGATCTAAAATCTTTCTAACTAACTGACCAGTACATTCTATGTCAGAGAAATACTGATTTGATTTTGGAGCTGTATACAATTTCTACCAGCATCTTTTAAGCAGCTGTTACTATGGGTCCCCTTGCTATTTGTAGAACCTGAGCCACAATCTCTGGCCTTTGGAATGGCTGTTTTCTCCACCAGCACACTGACCCTCCAGACACCCTCACCGTGGAGTCCCACCATCCCCTTCCCCCATCTTTGCTCACACATCACCATCCAGACGAAGTCTATCCCAGCCACTCTAACCTCTGGCTCAGTACTCTTACTCTCCTTCTGCCCTGCTTGACTTGTCTTTTTTCATAGCAGTCATCATATTCAAATGCATTATATAACTTGTTTATTATACCTATTTATAATTATTGCCTCTCCATACCGGAAGGGGATCTTCATGAGGACAGGTATCTTTATTTCAATCACTGATACCTCTGAGCACCTACAACAGTTCTTGACACAGGACAGATGCTCAATAAATCTGTTTTGAATGAAGAACATACATTCTATTCTTATTCTAAAATACACTTTATTTGTATTCTTTTATTCAGTCAGCACCAACTGGGCACCTGGAGCCAGGCCCTACACAGGGGATGAACTGACGTGAGTGGCTGACCCTCACTGTCACTGTCAAAGAGGTTGCAGTCAAGGGGGGGTGATACCAGAGGGGTCCGGGGAAGGGGGTCAGGGGAGAAGAAGCTTGGTCTGTATGCAAATGCATGTAGAGGGAGTGGCTGAAAAGCACAGCTTATTAGAAAGCCCAAGTCATGAAGCCTTGCTGGCATAGGGCTGTTGACTGGGATGTGGCAGGAGGGTAGGAGTCACATGCCCCAGATCAGGGAGCATCTTCCGAATGGAGTGTGCACTGCGCTGGGTGATAGTTGGGGGTGGTTGAGGGATTTGAAGTTGCGTGATTAAATATACATTCTAAAAGGTCACTTTGAGCCTCTGTGAGGATGAATTGGAAAGCAGGCCGACAAGGGACAGGAGAGCACTTTGTAAAGTATCACGGCAGTCAGGGTGAGAAACGATAAGGCAAGAATTCACAGCAGTGCAGATTGAGAGGAGGGAAATATTTCATAAACAGTTAAGTAGTGCAGCGGGCAGGGCTTGATGGTGGAAGGATTAGAAAACAGCTTATAGGAAGAAAGAGAAAAGGTCTAGGACTTACTCCTGGATTTCTGATATTAGTGACAATTTAGACAGGGATGTTTATATTTATATGCACGAGATAAGATGCAGGAAAATACTAGTTAACATTTTAATGTGCTTAATCTTAATATATATAGCATATATCCAGGTGGAGTTTTATTGTAAATAGCTATGAAGGGGGTCTAAAATGTTAACATAACAAGTTGGAATGAAAATAAATATTTGGGAATTGCAGCCTGTAGATGGTGGTTGAAGCTATGGATAAATGAAATCACATAAGATATATATACACTGTGAGAAAACATGGGAACTCATAAGAAATCCTGAAGATATCAGCAATTACTTCCCAGGTGGGGGGATGTGAAGAAACATGGAGGAAAACAGACATCCAATGAGAATTAGGACTTGGGAGGAAAAGGACACCAAGAAAGAGGGAAAGAGAAAATCCAAGGAGAAGGACCCTTCTGGAAGGAAGGTGTGGCCAGCTACCAATGGGCTCAGTGTCTAACGTGGTTTGGATCTGTGTTCGCTCCCAAATCTCACGTTGGATTGCAATCCCCAGTGTTGGGGGTGGGGCCTAGTGAGAGGTGATTGGGTCACGGGGGTAGATTTCCTTCTTGCTGCTCTCATGGTAGTGAGTGAGGTCTCATGAGATCTGGTTGTTTAAAAGTCTGTATAGCAGCTCCCCCTTCTCTCTCTTGCAGCTGCTCCAGCCATGTAAGATGTGCCTGTTTCCCCTTCTACCATAAGAGTAAGTTTCCTGAGGCCTCCCAGTCATGCTTCCCATACAGCCTGTGGTATTGTGAGTCTGTTAAACCTGTTTTCTGTATAAATTAACCAGTCTCAGGTAGTTCCTTTTAGCAATGAGGGAATGGACTAATATAGCATTACTTAAGTTATCTGTGACTTAGGGAGAATAAATTTCATGAAATGTTTTTAATTTAATATTAAGTGACTTGAACATTTTTTAATAACAAGAAAAACCAAATAGAACAGGAGAATCAGAAAGGAGTTTGTGACCCATCTGGTCACCTTGCCTCTATTAAAACAAACATTAAGTTTCAGCAGCATAAAGTGACCTGCCCAAGATTATACAGGTGGAAGGCTCAGCTTCATGTCCTCTGCCTGCCTACTTGCTACTGGGTTTCTCCTTCTGATTAGAATGCTGAGAATACTGCTTCCTGAAATTCATCATATATTCACTTATTACAATTGTACTTTATCAACAAAATGCATCCAGATTAGAGTAACCATATATGATTGGAAAAGATTGTCTTGGTACCAGAGTTCTTCCATCGGATCCTACAGCATCTTGTGGATCAGCTATGCCTCTGGGACACCTTCCAGTCTGTGGTTTGGAGATCAGCTCCTGAGGCTGCCAGTGGGTGCCTGGGGATTGAAAAGAAGCTGTGTTGTGGTTGCTTCCAGGCATGGCCTAAATTCAGTTTTAGGTAAGTTTTAAAAGAAGCTACTTTCCTAACGTTCTTGACAAGCTGGAGAAAACTTCAGCAGCTCTTTCCTTCTGGATCACTGTCTCGGCAACAGTGCTTCTGAGGGTGTCAGCATAGTCTCCAGGAGAAGCAGTGCTGACCAGGGTGGCATTTTCTGCTTTCCTTCGCATGAGGTCCCCAAAGCCTCGTTCCTTTCAAGACTCGTCCTTCACTTAGATTTACTCATGTATGAATCCATCACTTTTTTATTTTTTACTACTTTTTCCATGACTGTCTTCTGCTATTCCATAGGCAACCATTGTTAAGCTGGGTGTCTTGTTATTTGTTGTTGTTTTTGGTCACTGTAATCCTGGAGGTGGCTGAGTACAACCCTGGCCCACCAGAGGGAGGGAGGAGCGGCCCGGGCCTCCCTCAGTTAGGAGAAGTATCTGCAGCACAATATGTAAAAACATTGCCAAAAGTGACTTACACGCCGTGTGTGGCACTGTTGTCCCTGGCTCCCACAGGAGCTGACCCAGCTAGCAGAGCTGTGACCACATCCCCACGTTTGCCAGTGAGGGTGGACGTGAGAATTGCGCCTGGCAGGCTCACTGGAGTCTGGCCTCTGAGCCTCAGTACCAGTGCCACTCTCAACACAAGAAAGAGTGTGGAAGTGCACGCTCCACTGGGGTATTTTAATTCCATTCAGATACTTGTTACCAGATCACTGGCCTCTCTGGAGACCCTTTATTTCCACCCTCTTCTGATAAAAGTCATTGCTTTTTTTTAACAACAACACTGATTAAAACCTTCTCTAGGTTTCCCTCCTTAACTGATTTTAGCAAAATTATCTCTAAGACTTTCCACATGGCGAGTGGCATTAACAGCATTTTAGTGACAGGTCTAGGCCATTATTAACAAAAGCTTCGAGGAACGCAGCACTCATTTGAACAATGCAGAAGGTGTGAGGAATTTCAAATTCGAAATGACAAAACACCCTGCACGCTCCCGCGTGCTCCTGGATTTTTACTGCATGATTGGAATGTCAAAATTCCAGCTTCTTGTCTGAATATTAATTAGTATTTAAGACTCATTACGCTGGTTTTAGTGATTTATTTCATTCTGTAATTAGATATTATAATTAGGTTATCTCTATCAGATTTTCAACTTTCCTTTAATAAGAAACTGTTCAATAAATACAGATATAAATTTATTAAATTATAACACATCATTTGAACTGGGTTATAAATCTTGTTCTGAAATAAATAATAACCTAATCATGGCATGGTATTTTTGTTTTTATATGAATACATATTTTCTAGGTGGTCAATGTGTTCTAGTGGTATTTTGGAACCTTTGTTAAGTGACATAACTATCTCATGGTATTAAATTTTGACCTTCAGAATTCAGAAGAAAATTTATGGAACCGTACCATATATACTATGCTATGTCATTTATGGCATTTCCAAAGAGTGATTTCTTCCTGTAAGGGAATAATTCCTTACAGAAAACAGCATGAAATACTATATGTAATAAACTAGGACAAGGATCAATTATCATTCCTTATTTTTTATTTGTGTTACTGTGCCATGACGGGCACCCGTGTGTCTAAACCATTCCAAAAAGCAGGAAATGATAGGAGATACTCAGATAATTGTGCTTTAAGAGCGATTAAATGTGTCCACTTTGCTACAAGTTAAGAAAAATTTCGGAGTTGGTTACATGAATCACAGAAGAATATTCAGGAAATAGTGACAGTGATTAGAATTATTCTGGTCTGCCTCCCAGAAGGGCTGGTGCACGGTCACAGCCTTCTAATTCCACGCCTGAGCACATGCCTGAGTGTAGCCTCTGCATGACCCTGGCCCCCGCTCTGGAGATGCTGCTCTCTGTGTGGGCCCCAGGGGAACACTGAGAATTTACATTAGACCTTTCGTGTGGCGAGGAGGAGCCATTGAGATTCAGGAGTGGTTCTTCGAGATTTGGGCCTACTTTCTCGTTAAAGAAATGAATACTGTATTTTCTTAAACATAAATGTGGACATATGGTCTGAAACATGCTCTGAAAATGGGACAGAATATTTGATATCAGGTCTGTCCTAGACAATCTGGGACATATGGGCGCTGTACATAGCGATGATGAATCTGAATTTCGTATTAATTTTCTGAAGCCCAATGGCCAGTCTGTCTTGGGCTGTACGTGTGAGCTCACTCGTCCACAGAGACCCCCTGAGGCCTGCTCACTACCTGCCAAGAGCCAACTTAGGCACTGGGAAAAACTGTAAAAAAAAATAGAGAAATCCCCTGCCCTGTAGACCCTAGCCCAGCCTCTTTTTTAATGCGAAAATATATGACATTTAATTGTAATTATTACTTACTCCATCTGATAGAGGCACTTCATGAGGGTGTGTGTGTGTGTGTGTGTGTGTGTGTGTGTATGTGTGTACTAAAACTTTCCATCTTGATTTTGGCAAGAAGTTACTGGTGAGAGCGCAGCTGATGCCCCTTTGGAACTGAGGAAGGTGGGGAGGAGGGGCAGGAATACAGGCCCTGAGCCCGAGGCCTGGAGCCGCCCTCCGCTGTGGAGAGGGGCGTGAAACGACCAGGCCGGGAAATACGGCGGGAGAAAAACGGTTCAGTTACGGAGTCAATTATTGGAAATGTGACAAGAAACGGGGTGGGTGGGTGGGTGGGTGGCCTGAAGTCCAGAGGAAGAGTCCAGCTTTCTGAACCAGGGAAGCCGCTGACGTAGGACTGACCGCACACGAACGCTGTGAGTACTTTACCTGCGGGGTCTGGGACAGGGTTTGTTCTCATGCCTGGGGAAGAAAGAAAAGCACAGCCAGGCTCAGAGACCTCCTCCCAGGTTTGCGGAATTAAAAGGAACGGTGAGACGCACAGGCTCTCTGCGACTTTTGTTGGAATTTGAGACTGAGCCACGCGGGCTCTGCAGATGCGCCTTGGGGAAGCGTGGCTCGGGGGCCAGACACAGCCTGGGTAGAGGCTGCACAGTGGTGGTTGACAGAACTTGGTTAGTGTTTTTGCTATTTTAAAAAGAGGCTTTTTTTTAAATTTAATATATTTTTCTGACCAAAATGTAATTGATTTTTATATATGGAATTTTATTTCAGCAACTTGCTCACCTAACATTTTAATTATTATAAACAGAATAGAATCGTTGAGACTTTATATGCATAAAGTCAGCCGTAAATAGTGATGTTTTGGATTTTGTTCATACAAATACCTTCTATTTGTTTTTCTTAATTTACTATCCTGGGCTAGAATTTCCAATAAGATGTTAAAAAGACGTAGTGATAAGCAGGAAAAAAAAATCTAATTTCTAATCTAAAATGTAAAGCTTTCAGGCTGGGCATGGTGGCTCACACCTGTAATCCCAGCACTTCGGGAAGCCAAGGTGGGCAGATCTGATGAGGTCAGGAGTTCAAGACCAGCCTGGCCAACATGGTGAAACCCCATCTCTACTAAAAGTACAAAAATTAGCAGGGCAAGGTGGTGTGTGCCTATAATCTCAGCTACTCAGGAGGCTGAGGTAAAATAATTGCTTGAACCTGGTAAGTGGAGGTTGCAGTGAGCCGAGATCGCGCCACTGCACTCCAGCTTGGGCAACAGAGTGAGACTCCGTCTCAAAAAAAAAAAAAAATTAAATTACATTAGATTAAAAAATAAAGCTTTTGTTGATTCACCAGTTAGTGTTACAAAAACGAGTCCCCAGAGAAATTCAGCTTCCAGCTAGACAGCCTCAAACCACCGCCTTCTAAAAGAAGGAAAGTCATGCCCATTTGCAGGTAAAACAACCTATTCACCTCAGGCTCTGCAGTTTTACACATGATATCTGTAATTCCACAAAAAATATGGAGCATAAAAAAGGCCAGGAAAATATTCATTCTGCAAAGAATCGAAACGAGCATCAGAATCATGCACAGAGATGATACAGGTGCTACAGTCATCAGACCAGGAATGTAAAATAGTTGTGCTTCTGTCTCTAGTCTAAAGGGTGGACAATATGCAAGATCACGTGGTTGAATTTTAGCAGCAAACCAACAAGATAAGGAAGAATCCAGCAAAAATCCTCGACATACACATGAAAATGCAGTAAGAGCAATGGGGAATGCTTCCTTCCCAGTGGACAGGCTGTAGACTTGAGAGACAGAGGAAAGAATCAGTGAACTCGAGTATAAGTAGGTAGCAATCTCCCAACCAAAATATAGAGACAGAAAGACGTGACCAAGGAGAACAGAACGGCTGAGAACTGCAAGATGCCATCAGAAGGGCCACATATGCATAACTGAAATCCCAGTGTAAGGAGAGAATGATAATGGGACAAAAGACATATTTTCAGAAGAAATGGTTGAAAATGTTCAAAAACGATTATGGACACCAAACCACAGATTTAGAAGTTAAGAGAACACCATCAAGGTAACTACTGAAAACAAAACTTCCTGAAAACAGTTAGAGACAAATTCCCAGTCACGATGGAATATTTAATCACACTTTTGTTTCCATTCTAACTGAACAAGAACATTTTTTTAAAGCAGTGTTACAGATTCAATGTTTATGTGCTCCCACCATGTCAGATGTTTATGTTGAAGCCCTAACTCCAAGTGGGGCAGTATTTGGAGATGGAGTCTTTAAGAGGCAATTAAGGTTATAGTAGGTCTTGAGGGTACTGCTCTCAAGATGGGATCATAAGAAGACAAGACAGCCTCCGCTGTCTTCACCATGGCAGGACGATCCAAGAAGACAGCTCCCTGCAAGCCAGAAAGTGGGAAGTGGGCCGTCTCCAGACACTGGGTGTGCTGGTACCTTGATCTTGGACATCCAGCCTTCCCTCTAGAACTATTAGAAATGAGTGTCTGTTGTTTAAAATCAGCCAGTCTGTGATATTTTGTTATAGCAGCCTGAGGTAAGACGAGTAGGAATTTAGAAGATTACCACATAGAGCAGTTGTAGAATGTGCATGATCTTTAAGTGCTTGTGGAATGTTCACCAAAACATATGATATGTTGAGCTATTACATGATAGCTCACTCCTATTTTATAAAAGTCCTGTTTAATGCATATAGTAACGGTAGTAGAATTAACTTGGGATATATTTTGTTACTAATTTTAGCCTATTTATTCCATGCTCCGTAATTCTCCTATGTATCTTATTCACAGATTTTCTAGTTAACCACAAAATCTAGGATACATAGGGGCTCCAAGATGGACAAATATAATTGCTACCATTAACATAGAGTTTCTAATATAGTCCCTTTAATCATTAATCACTGAGAGGACCATCTTTCCAGAATACCCACCACCCCCCAACAAAAAATTCTCACATTCTATTACTTTATTTGGTGCTGTATATCTTTTGAAATAGGCCAATTCGGCCGGGCGCGGCGGCTCAAGCCTGTAATCCCAGCACTTTGGGAGGCCGAGACGGGCGGATCACGAGGTCAGGAGATCGAGACCATCCTGGCTAACCCGGTGAAACCCCGTCTCTACTAAAAAATACAAAAAACTAGCCGGGCGACGTGGCGGACGCCTGTAGTCCCAGCTACTCGGGAGGCTGAGGCAGGAGAATGGCATAAACCCGGGAGGCGGAGCTTGCAGTGAGCTGAGATCCGGCCACTGCACTCCAGCCTGGGCGGCAGAGCGAGACTCCGTCTCAAAAAAAAAAAAAAAAAAAAAAGAAATAGGCCGATTTTCATTTAAGGAGGGAGATCAACTCAATCTTCATTTGCAGCTTCCTTGATTACATTTCTTCTGGCTCCTAGGAAGCTCTGAAGTTATTGTTAACTGAGATCTCTGACTAGATGCCTTGGGCTTTGATGGGATTGCTTACATCTGTTGAGCATAAGTTGAGGGCTTGGCCAAATACTGTTGGCCATTGACTGACAGTAGTTGACGAATATCCAAGTGACATTCGAGATGATCTCAAATAGTGCTGAGACACTGACAGTATCCAGACTTTCAGTATATCCTTTGCTCTGGAGGATGCACACAGCAGCCCTAAGTTCCTGAGTCCTGCTGGGGGCCTACCTCCAATTACACATTACCCCACATTTTCCTGTCTTTTGCCGTATGAGGGAGTTTCTCCTCAGTTAGACATAGTCTGTAATTACATGTCCAACCTCCCCATGGAGGTAATGAACGTGAGAACTGTTGTGAAAGAAGACCTTGTAAACTCAGCCAGCCACTTCCTCTACACATTCTCCACTGCCCCTAAATGTAAGGTTGGCGTGTTTCCAGCTTACACTGCCTTAGTGTGATAGCCACCACACCAACCAGTGTCTCTTTGACAGTTTGCACCCAAGAGGATGTACACTTTCCCTTAGACAACACCCCAGAATAGCCACTCCATTCTTCTTTTGTTTGTGGGTGTGCTCAGTTTCCTACAGTTTGGACTTTCACCCTCTTTTCTCCAAATTCACATTAATAACATAGAACATCCCAACAGCCTTCAGAATGTGGAGCAGCCTGAAATTGGCAAGCAGAGCTCAGTCATAAACGTGGTTCCTCCAGAAGTTGCTTCTCCTTCCCCTGCCTCTCTGTTCTGTCTTCCCTATGCATTAACCAAATTATTATTTGAAATTTCATCTCCAAGTGGAAAGGCATTTAATAGTCTCTTGGTCAACCATGGCTTGACATCTAAGAACACAGCGTTACTTCCTCTGCAGCTTCGCTTTAGAGCCAGCATCCAGTCCACAGCAGGGGCAAAGCGAGCCTTGATGTCATTCTTCCTCAGCACTTCTAAGATGAGACCACCTTGCACACATTCCATCACCTGTCTATGCTGCTTATTCTCCCAGATGCCTTAATCTGGCTTGGAAGGTCTGTCTCTACCACCCTTCTACAACTTAAGATGCTAAATTTTCAGCACAAGAAAGTGTCCTCATCTGTTTTGTGTTGCTACAACAGACTACCTACAACTGGGAAGTTTATGAAGAAAATTGGTTTATGAGGTTGATGATTCTAAAGGCTGGGAAGTCAAAGAAGCATGGTGCTGCCATCTGCTCAGCCTTTGATGAGGGCTTCAGGCTGCTTCACAGAGAAGGGGAAGAGGAAACAGGCGTGTGTGGGAAGGAATCAAACATGAGAGGCAGCCTTGCTTTCTAACAACCTGCTCTTATGGGGGCTAATCCATTCCCGCCGGAACTAACCCAGTCTCTGGAGAAAGACATTAATCTATCTTAATGACTCAGTCACCCTTTACAGGCACCATGATTGGTTACATTGACAATTAAATTTCTTTAAAAATCTATTTTTAAAAAACCCTCTGTTTTGTTTATGTTTTTGTTTTAAGATGGGGGAGGGGTTCTCACTCCATTGCCTAAGCTAGAGTGCAGTGGCATGATCACAGCTCACTGCCTCCTCGACCTCTTGTACTCAAGTGATCCTCATGCCTCAGCCTCCTGAGTAGCTGGGACTACAGGTGCATACCCCCACAGCTGGCTCTCTTTTAATTTTTTTTGCAGAGACAGGGCCTTTCTATGTTGCCCAGGCTGGTCTTGAACTTCTGGACTCAAGCAATCCTCCCGCCTCAGCCTTCTAAAACAATTAAAATTCAAAAAGAGTTTTGACAGGGAAAACCCACATCCAAACCACAGTACTGCCCCTTACAGGCTGTTTTTCTCATTCAATTGCTTATCTCAACATGAGCAGTGATGTTTCTGTTGCTGACTTAGGTCTTCTCAAGAAGACTATATTTTACAGTTTGAACTTTCACCCTCTTTTCTCCAAATTGACATTAATAACATAGAGTATCCCAACTATCTTAATTTTTGTCAAAATTGCATGTCCTGAAATTTAGAAGTGTTTTATGAAACCCAAACAAATTATCTTCGCTTTGGTCTTTATCAGTAATCTTGGTTGATTCTCTAACTCCCCAAGCTTTCACCAAGGCACCTAACACAGAACACAGAGAGAAAGTCCCCGCCACAGCCCTGAGTTCCTAGGGCACTCCATCTAGGAAGGATGTTCATGAATACATTGGCTGACACAACTTGGTCATGCAATTACATGTTATTACCCAAACCACCCTTACCACTAGGTCTACAATACCCAGAGCATCTTTGGTATTAATCAAGCTCAATTCACTCTTCTTTAAAGGAGGGAGTGAGGAAAAATTCATCTTTTCAGCCTACTTCTAGTTAAAATATCTATGAAACTAGAAACACTCATTGTGTGCTAGGTAGCACAATCTAGTGTACTATCTATTTATTTATTTTTGAGATGGAGTCTCACTCTGTTGCCCAGGCTGGAGCGCAGTGGCGTGATCTCAGCTCCCTGCAACCTCCACTTCCTGGGTTCAAGCGATTCTCCTGCCTCAACCTCCTGAGTAGCTGGGATTAAAGGTGCCCATCACCATGCCCAGCTAATTTTTATTTTTTTGGTAAAGACAGAATTTCGCCATGTTGGCCAGGCTGATCTTGAACACCTGACCTCGGGTGATCCGCCCGCCTCAGCCTCCAAAAGTGTCGGAATCACAGGCATCAGCCACCGTGCCCAGTCCATCTGGTGCATAATTAAACAAAAATCTCTGAATATTGTCTTTTTCTTACCAGTCTCTTCTCCTTTTTGCATTCTATTTAACATAAGCCTGGAATCCATGAGGAGAAAAGCAGGTGAGAAGCTAAGAAAGGTTTGGGATGGGAAAAAAGCCACTTTGCTAAGAGCTGTGTTATTATTGACAATATTTGCCTCCATCCCTACACTATAAACTCCTCGAGAGCAGGTTCCCAGATTATACTCACCATTAGTACCTCATAACCTACCTATTATGACCCACGGGAGATGTAAAAAATATTTGTTGAATGTATGAATTGGTACGTCCAGAAATCTAGAGAATTGTCATTCATTAAAGATAAATTTGTTGTCTCCATGGAAACTAATCCTTTTCTCCTATCACTCTTCCTCCTTCAACATCATTACATAAAGTGCATTGCTACAGTAAGACTGCACACTCCCTGGTAGCTGACAGCAGTCTTTCAGTTGCAGAATCTTTGCAGGATGATAGAAAGGCTCCTCTCACTGTAAGACGTCTATGTCGGGGTTCCCATATAATTCTTCTTTCCTTGAAACATATTCTAAATAAGAGATTTCATGAACACTGGCTTATGATTTCTGGACACATATAGTGTAATTATTATTCTCTGACAACTCACACTATTGGCCTTAAAAACTAAGAAAATATTTCCAACTTTCTAGAACGTTCAGCCAGTTCGATTTTCTTCTATGAAGAAGCATTCGTAGAAAAACTGAGAAAGGTCAGTATTAATACAAACCAGGCATGCACTGTGATGTGCCCGGATGGGGAGCATTGAGCATTTCGTGAGCAACTGATAAATCTTAGCCGCTTCCTCCTTCTTACCTGCTTCATGGAAACCACAAGCAGTCTAGCAATGTTCCTCCATTCAGACAGCTAGAGACCCGGGGAAAGAATCAGCGAGTCAGTTTATTCGAAGGAAATAAAAATGTTAGTCACAAGGAGGCCAGACCCAACATCTTCCACTTTACTTTGGATTTCAATCTCTGTGAAAATCGGCTGATAAAAAGTGTATGATGTGGTTCAGGGCAAGTTCACTGACTAATAAAGGTTCCTGATCGGCCACGATTGAATTATGAAAAGAAGCCCTGGCGTGGCTTATTCTTCGGAGACCTCCTTGAAAGACAGATGAATTAGCGTATGCTCAGCTATTTGTTTGTGGGCAGTTCTCAATGGTGCCCTTGTGGACTTCAGCTTTTATAAAATAACCCAGTAAGTTCTATGAAAGCCAAGGGTTACTGAGATGCCTTCTAATTCTGTTCATAGTTTATTGCCTTTTGAAAACACAATCTTCATGCTGAAAGAAATGTTAAAGATCACACGCTCTAAACCTCTCTCTTTATAGAAGAAGAAACTAAATACTGAGTTCAATATACTTGCTCTAGTTTACACAGCTGACCTGAGAGAGAGGAGAGCTGGAATTAAAGACACCTGACTTGTAGCTCCCTGAGGTATCCAAAATAAGTGCTGCCTTGGGTTCACTGTGAGGGAACCCCATCATGCAGGGAGAATTTGTCCCACAAATTTGTTTGGAAACTCATGACTTGGTACTTACAAATGTATTATCCCATAAGCACCATGTTGAAATGGAAAATACATTCCTCCAAGTCCGTCTACAGAAGCTAATTTAGTCTGTAATGTGGCCAGAGTAGCACAGACAGGCTGCAGTGCAGGAAGATGTGATCAGCAGGACCCTGTGGGACATGTTATTCTGAAGAATTGGACTTTCCAGAGAGCCAAAGATTTACTAATTCTAAAATACATTTTAAGCTGTATTCATTCATTCCACAGAAATATTTTGAGTACCTATTATGTGGTGGTCACTCATCTGGGTACTGGGATGTAGCAGTGAACAAAAGAGGCCAAAATACCTGCCTTCGTTGACGTTCCATTCTAATGTGGTGAGCAGAAGCAAAACTAAATTACATCATGTGTTAGAATGTGAAAAGCATTGTGAGGAAGGTAAAACAGGAGAAGCGACACCGATGAACTCACAAAGCAGAAAGTATAATTGTAAATCAGATGAGGAGCATCCATCACTGGGGTGGATGGATGATGGAGACATCCATCACTGTGAAAACGTCTGAGCAATGGCTTGGATATATCTTGGATCTGTGTCCCCACCCAGATCTCATGTAGAATTGAAATCCCCAGCCAGGCATGGTGGCTTACACCTGTAATCCCAGCACTTTGAGAGGCCGAGGTGGGCAGATCATGAGGTCAGGAGTTTGAGACCAGCCTGACCAAAATTGTGAAACACCATCTCTACTAAGAATACAAAAAAAAAAAAAATTAGCCAGGCGTGGTAGTGGGCACCTGTAATCACAGCTACTCAGGAGGCTGAGGCAGGAGAATTACTTGATGCTGGGAGGTGGAGGTTGTGGTAAGCCTAGATCACGCCAGTGCACTCCAGCCTGGGCAACAGAGTGAGACTCCATCAGAAAGAAAGGAAGGAAGGAAGGAAGGGAGGGAGGGAGGGAGGGAGGGAGGGAGAGAGGGAAAAGAAATCCCCAGTATTGGGGATGGAGCCTGGCGAGCAGTGACTGGATCATTGGGGTGGAGTTCTCAGTTCTCAGGAGTGGTTTAGCCCCATCCCCTTGGTGCTGTCCTTGCAATAATGCATTTTCACAAGACCTGATTGGTTAAAAGTGTGTGGCACCTTCCCTCTCTCTTGCTCCTGCTCTTGCCATGTGACGTGTCTACTCCCTTCACCTTCCATCATGATTGTGTTTCCTGAGGCGTCCCCAGAAGCTGAGAGATGCCAGCGCTATGCCTCCTGTGCAGCCTGCAGAACCATAAGCAAATTGAGCCTCTTTTCTTTATACATTACCCAGCTTCAGATATTTCTTTATAGCAATGCCAGAATAGGCTAATAGAGAAAACTAGTACTACGAAGTGAGGTCTTGCTATAAAGATATCTGAAAATGTGGAAGCAGCTTTGGAATCGGGTAATGTGCAGAGGTTGGAAGAGTCTGGAGAACTCAGAAAACAGGAAGATGGGGGAAAGTTTGGAACTTCTTAGAGCCTTGTTATGTGGTTGTGACGAAAAGGCTGATAAAACTATGGATAGTGAAGGCTAGACTGATGAGGTCTCAGATGGAAATTAGAAAATCTTTAGGAACTGCAGCAAAGGTCATGCATGTTTGCCTTGGCAAAAAGCTTGTCTTCATTTTGTTCATGTGATAAGAATCTGTGGAAGGTTTAACTTGAGAGTGATGACCTAGGGGATCTGACGGAAGAAATTTCTAAGCAGCAAGTGTTGAAGAAGTGTCATGGCTGCTTCTAACAGCCTATCTCAGATGCAGGAGCAAAGAAGTAAGTTGGAACTTATATTTAAACAGGAAAGCAGAGTGTAAAGCTTTGAAAAGTTTGCAGCCTGGCCATGTGACAGAGAAAGAAAAAGCTTTTTCAAGAGAGGAATTCAAGCAGGTTACAGAGGGATACTTGAATAACAAAGAAGAGGCCAAGTGCTGATAGCCAAAAAAATGGGAAGAAAGTCTCAAAGGCATTCCAGAGACTTTCACAACACTCCCTCCCATCATAGACCCAGAGGCCTCAGAGGGAACTCACAGGGCCCAGTTACAGCTTGAGCTGCTGCTTCAGAGGGTACAAACTATAAGTCTTGGAAACATCCACATGGTGTTAAGCCTGCAGGTGCACATAATACAAGAGTAAATGAGGCCTGGGAGCCTCCACCTAGATTTCACAGGATATTTGGAAAAGCCTGGGTGTCCAGGCAGAAGCCTGTTGCAGGGACAGAGCCCTTATGGAGAACCTCTACTAGGGCAGTGAAGAAGGGAAATGTGGGGTGGAGCCTCCACAGAGAGTTCTCACTGGGGCACTGCCTAGTGAAGCTGTAAGAAGGGGTCTATCTTCCTACAGACCCCAGAATGGTGTACCTATGGATAGCTTGCACCCTGCACCTGGAAAACCTTCAAAGACTCAGCTTGTGAGAGCAGCCATGGGGGCTGAACCCTGCAAAGCCACGGGGAAGAGCTGCCCAAGGCCTTGGGAGCCTCCTTTACACTGGAGTGCCTGGATTTGGAACATGGAGTCAAAGGAGGTTATTTTGGAGTTTTAGAATTTAATGATTGCCCTGTTGAGTTTCAACCATGCATGGGGCCTGTAGCCCTTTATTTTTGCCGATTTCTCCCTTTTGGAATGGGAATGTTTACTCCCACTGCATCTTGGGAGTACTAACTTGTTTTGCATTTCATAGGTGGAAGAGACTTGCAATGTCTCAGATGAAACTTTGGGTTTTGGACTGTTGATTTAATGCTTGAAGGAGTTAAGACTTTGGGGGACTGTTGGGAAGACGTGGTTGTATGGTGCAATGTGAGAAGGACATGAGATTTGGGAGGGACGGGGGCAGAATGATATAGTTAGGGTCTGTGTCCAAGCTGAAATCTCATGTAGAATTGTACTGGAGGTGGGGCCTGGTGGGAGGGTGATTGGATTTCTCATGAATGGCTTAGCCCCATCCTCGTGGTGCTATCATGATAGTGGATTCTCACAAGATCTGACTGTTTCATAGTGTGTGGCGCCTTCTCCTCCTCTCTTGCTCCTGCTCTGGCCATGTGATGTGCCTACTCCCCCTTCACTTTCTGCAGGATTGTAAGATTCCTCAGGCCTCCCTGGGAGCCAAGCAGATGACAGCACCATGCTTCTTGTACAACCTGCAAAACCATAAACGAGTTAAACCATTTTCTTTATAAATTACTCAGTCTTGTGTATCTCTTTATAACAATAAGAGAAAGGCCTAATACAGACATGAAGGAAGGGTCATGCCACATGTACACAGGTATGTGGATATCAGCAGGAAGAGCATTTCAGTAAGAGGGAATACAAGCTCCCATTCCACAAAACTCAGTTGTGTCAATGACTCGCTGCTGGAGGAACATCAAGGAGACTGTAGTGCTGGAGTGGGCAGAGTGTGCGCAAGAATATGTGGATGTGAAATCAGACAGGGAAAATGAAGCCAGGTCATGTGGGATCAACTTCTTTATTTGTAATAAAAAGAGAAGCCATTTTATAACCTTGAACAGAGTGTAACATGATATGATGTAAGATCTTAAAAGGATAGCTTTGGGTGTTTTGTTGAGAGTAGACTTTGTCAATCAAACCAACAAAGGTGGGAGATCCTTTACAAAGCAACTGGAATAATCAGGTGAAAAATTACAGTAGTTTTTCTAGGCTGGTAGTAGCTGTGAAAGGATAAAGAAAGTGTGGCACATATATACCATGGAATACTAGGCAGCCATGACAAAGAAAGAGTTCATGTCCTTTGCAGGGACATGGATAAAGCTGGAAACCATTATCCTCAGCAAACTAACACAAGAACAGAAACCAAACACTGCATGTTCTCACTCATAAGTGGGAGTTGAACAATGAGAACACATGGACACAGGGAGGGGAACATCACACACCGGGGCTTCTTGAGGGGCACGGGAAAGGGGAGGGAGAGCATTAGGACAAATACCTAATGCATGTGGGGCTTAAAACCTAGATAACGGGTGGATAGGTGCAGCAAACCACCATGGCACATGTATACCTATGTAACAAACCTGCACATTCAGCACATGTATCCCAGAACTTAAAGTAAATTTTTTTTAAAAAAAAAAAAGGAAGGAAGGCATTGGGTTATGGATTTATTTTTGACAGTATGTTTATTGATATGGATTATAAGAAAAAGAGGGGTTTTGCCTCTGAAATAAGAAAACATGGAGTTGCCATTTACAGAGGTGTAGAGGGCTGCAGAAGGGGCAGACTATGGAAAAAGACAGAGTTCACTTTGGATGTGTTAATGTCATGTCTGCTAGACATCCAATTCGAGGCGTCATTCTGGCTACTGGGAAATGTGGATACTAAATGTAATCAACTGACACAAAAATCTCTTTAAAGTCCAATGCATTTGTTCCAGCCCTTCCAAATAGAGAGTGTCCATGATGTTCTACCTTTTCCGTGATGATTCAAGGAGATCATTATCTACATCTGAAGTGTGGGAGGTCTTCAGACGCTCTTGTTACATTGAGGGCTCTTCATTCCACAGATGGTGTAATTCTGTAATTTTTAAGACATTGACTCACCTTTCATCTGTATTGTTCTTTGCTGGTTATTGTCATATGCTGGTGCTGCCAGAGCATGTCCTGCTGGAAATCCCAGAGCAATATTTTCAAGTGAGGATTAAAAACAAAACAAAACAATAGGAGTTCAACCATCAGGCACAATAATACTTTGCATTTGGAAGGAGAATAGTTTTCCAGTAAGAGACTGAACAGAATGGTCAGAGAGGTCCCAGGAGAATAAAATGAGTGTGTCATCATTGAATGAGGGAAGGAAGAGTGTTCAGAAGCTCATGTGAGATGAGAAGTGCAGGGCCTTTGCTGGACTTGGCAATCAGGAAGTTATCGCTGATGTTTGCTGGAACACTTTCCTTCCTGGCATCATGGAATAATGATTTTCTAAATGGGAGAGATAGGCACACAAGGAGTTCCAAACTAAGTTGTAAAGACTTTCCAAGGAAAACAGAAAAAAAGACCTCACCGTGACCAGCCAAAATTCTGCACCTGTCAAAAGTCTTTCAATGTAAATTCCATTAAAATTCCAAGGAGGTCAACTGGAGGCTCCCTGTAGAAGAGATCCAAGGTGTCTAAGTTCCACCTGCATTAAGGCAATGCTGGATATCTTCACCTGTAACCTTAAAGACCATCAGTGCTCATCCTTTTCCTCACAATACTAGGTCCCAGGCACAATATTATTATTTTTTCTTTTTTGTCTTCTTTTCCTGGATGTTTCAGATTCTCTTGGCATGGCCTTTAGGTATCACAGTAATAATAATAAAAATCGTTTATTGCTGAGACATCTCAATGATTTCAAATGGTAAATTAATTTGCAGCCCATCTCCTTGAGGCTGGGAATGTTGAATGACTTGCTAGAAACCAACATGCCAGGCTGGTCACTGAAGAGCTTGCTGTCCTTGTTTTGGCTTCTTCAGGGTTTTTTGCCTATTTTTCCTCCTCTCCTATTTTCCCATTTCCTTTTTCCTCACTCTCCTCATCTCATGGCCATTTTTCTACTTAATCTCTACTGGGGGAAGCACAGGCAAAACAAGAATTGTCTATTTAAGTTGTTAGCCATACTTTATCAACAGCTTTTGTCTACTCAACCTCCCCTCCCAGGTATTTAAATGTGAGCCTCTTCTGATCCTGTCCTCATTTGCTGATCGGTTAGCGATTCGGCATCTCTATTTCAGTGTCCCAGAGTTGCTTCAAACTGAAACCCAAAACTGACCACGTGGTCTTCCCTCTTGAACAGTTCTTCCTGCCACGTTTGCCACCTTCAGGGAGTGTTTGCTCCATCTCCGCAATTGCACAGGCTAGAAATTTAGGAGTCACCTTTGAGGTCTCTTTCCGCTGTATTGATTCAGTCTTCACATTCTGTTAATTTCACTTCCTTTGTGTGTCTCTTCATATCTGCTTCTCTCTACTTAAACAACCTCTATTCTAGGCAGAGACTGTCATCTGTTACCTGGGCCACTGAACCAGGCTCATGGAGGCTTCTCCAGTCCAATCTCTATACTAAAGCCAGAGCAGCCTCACTAAGATGAAAGTCCTATTGTTCTATTCCTTACTTCAACTGTTAGGACTTCTCTTTGCTCTTACATAAGGATGAAAATCTGTAACAAGGGCTGGAAGCTTATTATACTCTGTGTGTTTCCACCTGTATCTCTAACTCTTTAAAGAAGACTCCAAGCCTCACGTGAGAATGCAACTTTGGCCTGATGAGACCCTCAAGAGAAGACCCAACTAAATCAAGCCCAGAATCCTAACCCAGGATAGCTGCAAGATAATAAATGTATGTTGTTTAAGCTGCTAACTTTTGGTAATTTGCTAAACAGCTGTGGAGACTCCATGTGAAAACCTCTACTTGGCTCTCACCAGACTATTGGCTCTCAATTTTTGCTGGAGTTGAAGGTGGGCAGCGTTTGGGAAGGATTCTGGGGATGTGGGAGGAGGGGAGGATTTGCCGGCTTCTTGTTTAAATTTAATTCATTCCAAACATATATTTGAAATATTTACTGGATGTTTACTAAATATCAGGCATTATTACAGACTCTTGAAATGTGGCAGTGAGCAAAGCAGAGATCCCAGCAATCTCAGAACTTACACCATGACCAAGGGAGATGGATCACAAATTATAAACATATTTTTAAAAATAAGTGACATATAGGGAATCAGGTTTTAAGTACAGGACAACAGAGGACAGCAGGGTAAGGAGCATCAGCAGGGGAATGGGGATCAGGTGTTGTAGGTAGGGTGGTCAGAGCATGACCAATTGAGAGGGTGACATTTGAGTAAAATCTTGAGTGAAGTAAGGGAGTGAGGTTTGTGTTTGGATTGTGGGGAAAGAGCGTGCTAAGCAGACAGAACATCTTTTGTGAAGACTCTGGGGTGAGAGCATGGCTGGAGTGTCAACAATGGAAGGTGGCCAGTGTATTTGGACTGACGTTAAGGTTAAGAGGGGTCAAAGTGCATGTGTATGTAGCTGCATGGATCACATAGGGCCCAAGAGGTCACTGCAAGGATCTGAGGTTTTCATCTAAGTGGAATAAAGAAACATTTCCAGATTTTTCAGAAGATGAGGGGCATGCTTTTACCGACATGCTGTGAAGATCACAGTCAATTCTGCACTGAGCATGGACTCTAGGGGAAGGTGAAGTGGGCGACTGATTTGGAAGCCAGGTGATGATCCAGAGCGGAGGATGCTGCAGCTCTGTTGGCTTGGTACAAGTGGAGAAGTGACTGATTTCTAAAAGTTTAATCATCTCACTGCTGCCTTTTACAGGAAGCTGATGCTGCCATTGCCTGAGACCCTGGAGACTCAGAGACATAAATTAAGTTAATTTTCCTTCTTCCTCATTGCTGCTTGGAAGTTAGTTTTCTCAGATAAGATTCTTCACTTACTTACTTAAATCTGCTTTCCAGTGAATGCATTTATTTTCCCTAATCCTCATAACCTGTGAACAGCGAACACAGTTTTGTTTTGCCTAGGCATAATGCAGTAGTTTATTATGTAGGCTAAAGGCCCAGTGATGGTGAAGTGGACAGCGATTGGTAACTGCGCTAGGGCCACATAGGTGTGTGCAGTCCCAGGCAGAGTGGGGCAGATGGTCACGAACTGTGGTCTCCTCTCCTGCTGCCCCTGGAACTTTGTGTTTATGCCGATAAAAAAGACCCTTTAGGATTATTTTGCGGTATTTTAGGCAGAAGCAAAAAATGAATATACTTGATTGATTTACTTGCTCACTCTGCTAAGAGTATTCTGTTGTTTTAAGTTTCTGAAAGATGACTAATATTAAATTTTCTTCATCATATGACTTTTTTAAATTAAAAATTATTTTGGTGAATTATTTTATTTGATTTGTAAATGTTTATATAAGGATCATCTCCCTAGGAAACAGCTAACTTGACGTTAGTTTCTGTATGAGTCAGGGTTCTCTAGAGGGACAGAACTAATAAAATAGATGAATCTATGAAGGGGAGTTTATTAGGAGAATTGACTCTTGATCGCAAGGTGGGGTCCTACAATAGACCATCTGCAAGCTGAGGAGCCAGAAAGCCAGCCCAAGTCCCAAAACCTGAAAAGTAAGGAAGACAACAGTGCAGCCTTCAGTCCGTGGCCGAAGGCCTCAGAGCCCATGGTAAACCCCTGGTGTAGGTCCAAGAGTCCAAAAGCTGAAGAACTTGGGGTCTGATGTTCGAGGGCAGGAAGCATTCAGCACAGGAGAAATAACGGAGGCTGGAAGACTCAGCCAGTCTAGTCCTTCCACGTTACTCTACCTGCTTTTATCCTAGCCATGCTGGCAGCTGATTAGATGGTGCCCACCCAGATTGAGGTGGGTCTGCCTCTCCCAGTCCAGCGACTCAAATGTTAATCCCCTTTGGCAACACCCTCACAGACACACCCAGGAACAATACTTTGCATCCTTCAATCTAGTCAAGTTGACATTCAATATTAACCATCACTGTTTCTGACACATAGACATATGCACAGGAGGATGTTGCTGGATCTTTTGCTAAGAGTTTATTTAAAATTTGTTACCTATTATCCTTAGCAAAATTGGGTCTTTTCCTACTGCTCTTTCCAAGGTGTTTTTGTTTTCGTTGTTGTTGTTGTTGTTATTTTATGTTGTTTTTAATCAAGGATTTGACAGCTTCAAAAGTGATCTGAAGTAATTCTCTCCTTTTATATGCTCTGAAATAGTTTGGTTAAATTTGAGATTATTTACTTGCAAGCTGAGTATAACTCGCCTGTAAAATATTTGACCCTAGAATTTCTTTTTAGAAAGATATTTAGTGATTCAATTTTGTAATGGTTATAGGACTATTTTAGTTTCCTGCTTCTATTTGAACCAATTTTGGGAAATTATGTTTCTCTAGGAGTTTAAATATTTCATTGAAGTTCTTAAATTTATTGGCATAGTTGTTCATAATGATTCCCACCTCTGATTCTCTTTAGATTTAGGTGTTATGCACATTTTATCACTCCTAGTTCTATTTATCTGTGCCCTATTTCTTTTTCTTAACCAAAAAAGTATCTTTTTTTATTTTTTAGCTTTTGGCTCATAATAATCTCTATTACAGATTTTTTAAAACGGTGTTAATATTTGTTCATACCTTTAGTTCCTTTCTTTATCCTTTGTTTGTGTTTTCACCCTATAGTTTTTTCTTTAATTTAGAAGCTTAGCTCATCAATCTTAAGTTTTTCTTCTTTTCCAGCATTAGCATTTAAGGCTACAACTGTCCCCATAAACACTGCTTGGCCTGCAATCCCTGGACAGCCTCTGTGTCCTGTGAGGCCATGGAAACCAAAACCCCAGGTCTGCCTCTCAGCATGTAGGAATGTCTGTCTCTGAGTTACAGGCCTGTTTCCTGAGTTTTTAGTTTCTGCATATTTCTTATTTGCCAGCTCATTGACAAGTGAAAGAGGAGCTTTAAAACATATATTTGAGGTTTTTGGTTGCTTGCAGTGATGGTCCGGCTAGTCAGGGCTGCAACCACATTGTCACTGAGGGTGGTCTTCTGCCTGCACCTTTGCTGTTTGGGAAGTTGGACCCACTTGGCATTCTGCTTTCATGGGAAAAGGAGAAGGGCCTTCTCTCTCTCTCTCTTGTTTTGTTGTTTTTGTTTGTTTGTTTGTTTAATTTTTGAACCTGCACTATTACTTAATTTATTTCAAACATGAAATTTAAGTGTTTGAGCCAGGATGTTTTCAGGGACCCTGGCATGATTATAAATTTCTGCCTCAGAATGTGTTATCAAGTCAACATTCAATGATAGGTTGGCCAATAAGCCAAGAAGACTTCTGTAACTCTGCAGTCATGGTTCTCAGTGCTCACCAGTGACCCCAGTTAGATATAACTTACCATGATAAAAGCCCCAGAGTGGACAAGGTTTGAATTTTATAAAAGGAATGTGCCTCATGAACACCTTTGCTCTGGTTCCCAACAAGTTCCTCATCTCCCTCTGAGACCACCCCAGCCTGGGCTTCATTGTCTATGTCACTATCAGCATTTCAGTCAACACCATTCAACAAGTTTATAGGAAGTTCCAAACATTCCCACATCTTCCTGTCTTCTTCTGAGTCCTCCAAACTGTTCTAAATTCTACCTGTTACCCAGTTCCAAAGTTGCATCTGTATTTTCAGGTATCTTCATAGCAGCACCCCACCCTTGGTACCAATTTACTATATTAGTCCGGGAAAACTGCTGCCGCTATGATTCAATTACTTCCACCTATTCCTGCCCATGACACTAGTGGATTATGGAGATTACACTTCAAGATAAGATTTGGGTGGGGACACAGAACCAAACCGTATCAGCATACGTACAGCTATTTTTCTCAACACAAGGAAGGAGATACCTTCTGCTTTTTAAAGAAGGGCTCAGAGACTTTATGAGCACTTTAAGATTATGAATGTGCTTTCAAAAGTCTTCATTTTTAGGACAGCTCTGAGGAAATCGGGAGTTAATATTATTAATAGGTTGTAAAGGAAAACAAGCAAACAAACAAAAACAAGGATAGAGACATGAAGTGACTTCTCCAAGATCATACAGCTACTAAACATCAAAGATGACTTTCAGAGACCTGAATCTTGTTC
>NW_012118821.1:11345309-11350199 GCF_000951035.1 Colobus angolensis palliatus
TTACTTCCACCTATTCCTGCCCATGACACTAGTGGATTATGGAGATTACACTTCAAGATAAGATTTGGGCGGGGACACAGAGCCAAACCGTATCAGCGTGCGTACAGCTATTTTTCTCAACACAAGGAAGGAGATGCCTTCTGCTTTTTAAAGAAGGGCTCAGAGAGTTTATGAGCACTTTAAGATTATGAATGTGCTTTCAAAAGTCTTCATTTTTAGGACAACTCTGAGGAAATCGGGAGTTAATATTATTAATAGGTTGTAAAGGAAAACAAGCAAACAAAAACAAGGATAGAGACATGAAGTGACTTCTCCAAGATCATACAGCTACTAAACATCAAAGATGACTTTCAGAGACCTGAATCTTGTTCACTTTTCTATACAACAGATCACCTGGGACCTTTTTATATCATAGTTTGATGCACATAGTTTCTGTTTGTCTATGGTCATAGCAGTGGACATAGTCTCATTGTTAAGTTGCTTTCTGATAATGGGCTATCTGGGGAGAGCACCACTCACTCCACTGTGACTGGAGGTGGTGCACTTTGGAGGATGGAGCAGGGAACACATAGCAGACAGATAGCCACTGCCCGATCAACCATGATAAGGATTCAGTCTTTATCCTAAAAGCGAACAACAAGAAGTCAGCAAAGGCTTTGGACTGGACTGCATGTTAGTGCGCATTCAAATATAATTTTGATTTTCAAATATAATTCAAATAGAATTTTGATTTTCATGTGCAAAACGGCTTGAAGGACATTGGAGCCCTTGAGAAGGCTTTTGCAGGTGTCCCAGTGAAAGACTTTAGCTAGGGAGTGGCAGTCGAGATAGAGGAAAAATAGATGGAGAAACATTTTGCTGGAAAAATGTTTGAGAAGGTTATAGGGACTGAGGAAAAGAGGATTCAGGAAAGACACCTAGTTTTCTGCTTCACACAGCTGATGACAGTGAAGCTGTCCTTTGAGTTAATGAATGGACAGATCAGGGCACAAGTACCACTGACGTCTTCTGAAACAACAGATGTTCCCCCACCCACCCTATTTGACTCAGTAGGTGTGGCCCACATGGCACCTGGATGGGCCTGGAAGCCTGAATTTCCAATGCATTCCAGTGACACTGAGTTGCTGGCCTGACAACCAGATTTTGAGCAGCACTGCAGAAGAGGACCAGCTTTTAAGAGAAAAATCTCAAGTTCCGTTCTAGTCATGTGAAGTGTAATATAATTATACTCCCCTCCCCCTGGTTTTACTCTGAAATCGGTGGGCACCTCCCACCCCTTCTGTTTCCCCTTTGGGAGAGGCGCCGTTTTTAGTGGAAAGTACATGGTGCGTGGTAAGGAGAGCCCTTGCCAGGTGGACTTGGTAGTGGGCGTCTGGCTGCTGTTGTGTCCCACGCTCCTTCCCACCCAGTGCACTCCCTCTAATCCTAACAGAATGGCTGCTGCTGGCACCAGTGAGCCCGTTACCAAGAACCAACTCAACACTGAGACTGAAGCCTGAGCTCTAATATCAGCTCTTTTAGTTTCTCTCAGGGTGACTTTATACTAGTTATATAACCTTCATAAATGTCAGTTTTTAGTCTGTAAAATGCCTATACCCAAGGTATTTACCTAACAGGGTTGCTGTGGGGCAGAGGGAGGACAATGTGTGTAAGGGAAAGTGTACTGGAAAGTTCACTGTAAATATTGGTTACCATCTGTCTATCTTCTCTGACGGAGGGTGAATAGCATTGCATGCCTGCTAGCCTCTGTTGTGCATCACAGAATTACCTGCATATTCCATTGTGGAAGCCTCCTACGGGCAGTGTACTCATGCCTGTCCACAGGTGGAGCTGGCTCAGGCTTTGCTCATTTTAGGGGATTGGTCAACAAATATTAATTTCATTTACCTAAACATAAAGTCCCTTAATACATTTAGTTCATGTTCCCATTTCTTCATTTCCAATCCTTCTCTAGACTTTAAAGAACAAAATGTTATCTAGCAGACTTAAATGTCCCTGCCTGCTGGCTCTCTGCAGTGGATCTCCCAGCACAGTCCTCAAGCTCTGCTAAGGGTCAGACCGCCTCCTCAAGCAGTCCTTTGACCCCCATGTCTCCTGACTGGGAGACACCTCCCAGCAGGGGCTGAAAGACACCTCATACAGGAGTGCTCTGGTGGGTTACCATCTGGGACAAAGCTTCCAGAGGAAGGAACAGGCAGCAATCTTTGTTGTTCTGCCATCTCCACTGGTGATACCCAGGCAAAGAGGGTCTGGAGTGGACCTCCAGCAAACTCCAGCAGACCTTCAGCAGAGGGGCCTGACTGTCAGAAGGAGAACTGACAAACAGAAAGGAATAGCATCAACATCAACAAAAAGGACATCCACACAAAAACCCCATCCAAAGCTCACCAACATCAAAGACCAAAGGTAGACAAATCCACAAAGATGGGGAGAAACCAGCACGAAAAGTCTGAAAATTCCAAAACCAGAATGTCTCTTCTCCTCCAAAGGATCACAACTCCTCTCTAGCAAGGGAACAAAACTGGATGGAGAATGAGTTTGATTAATTGACTGAAGTGGGCTTCAGAAGGTGGGTAATAACAAACTCCTCAAAGCTAAAAGAGCATGTTCTAACCCAGTGCAAGGAAGCTAAGAACCTTGCTTCCTGAAAGAAGGTTAGAGGAATTGCTAACTAGAATAACCAGTTTAGAGAAGAAGATAAATGACCTGATGGAGCTGAAAAACACAGCACGAGAACTTCGTGAAACCTACAAAAGTATCAACAGCCGAATCAATCAAGTGGAAGAAAGGATATCAGAGATTGAAGATCAACTGAATGAAATGAAGCATGAAGACAAGATTAGAGAGAAAATAATGAAAAGGAATGAACAAAGCCTCCAAGAAATATGGGACTATGTGAAAAGACCAAACCTACCTTTGATTGGTGTACCTGAAAGTGACGGGGAGAATGGAACCAAGTTGGAAAACGCTCTTCAGGATATTATCCAAGAGAACTTCCCCAACCTAGCAAGAGAGGCCAAAATTGAAATTCAGGAAACACAGAGAACACCATAAAGATACTCCTTGAGAAGAGCAAGCCCAAGACACATAATTGTCAGATTCACCAAAGTTGAAATGAATAAAAACAATCTTAAGGGCAGCTAGAGAGAAAGGTTGGGTTACCCACAGAGGGAAACCCATCAGGCTAACAGTGATCTCTCTGCAGAAACCCTACAAGCCAGAGAAGAGTGGGGGCCAATAGTCAACATTCTTAAAGAAAATAATTTTCAACCCAGAATTGCATATCCAGCCAAACTAAGCTTCATAAGCAAAGGAGAAGTAAAATCCTTTACAGACAAGCAAATGCTGAGAGATTTTGTCACTCCAGGCCTGCCTTAGAAGGGCTCCTGAAGGAAGCACTAAACATGGAAAGGAACAACTGGTACCAGTCACTGCAAAAACATATGAAATTGTAAAGACCATCGACACTATGAAGAAACTGCAACTAATGGACAAAATAAAGAGCTAGCATCATAATGACAGGATCAAATTCACACATAACAGTACTAACCTTAAATGTAAATGGGCTAAATGCCCCAATTACAAGACAAAGACTGGCAAATTGGATACAGAGTCAAGACCCATTGGGTATTCAGGAGACCCATCTCACATGCAAAGACACACATAGGCTCAAAATAAAGAGATGGAGGAATATTTACCAAGCAAATGGAAAGGGAAAGAAAAAACAAAA
This sequence comes from Colobus angolensis palliatus, assembly GCF_000951035.1. Lineage (NCBI taxonomy): Eukaryota > Metazoa > Chordata > Mammalia > Primates > Cercopithecidae > Colobus > Colobus angolensis. Next base: position 11,349,040 of record NW_012118821.1, read on the forward strand.
AGCAGGGGTTGTAATCCTAGTCTCTGATAACAGACTTTAAACCAACAAAGATCAAAAGAGACAAAGAAGGACATTACATAATGGTAAGGGGGTCAATGCAACAAGAGCTAACTGTCCTAAATATATATGCACCCAATACAGGAGCACCCACATTCATAAAGCAAGTTCTTAGACACCTACAAAGAGAGTTAGACTCCCACACAATAATAGTGGGAGACTTTAACACCCCACAGTCAATATTAGACAGATCAACAAGACAGAAAATTAATAAAGATATTCAGGAATTGAACTCAGCTCTGAACCAAGCAGACCTAATAGACATCTACAGAACTCTCCACCCCAAATCAACAGAATATACATTTTTCTCAGGACCACATCGCACTTATCCTAAGATTGACCATATAATTGGAAGTAAAGCATTCCTCAGAAAATGCAAAAGAATGGAAATCATAACAAACAGTCTCTCAGACCACAGTGCAATCAAATTAGAACTCAGGATTAAGAAACTCACTAAAAACAGCACAACTACATGGAAACTGAACAACATGCTTCTGAATGACTACTGGGTAAATAATGAAACTAAGGCAGAAATAAATAAGTTCTTTGAAACCAATGACAATAAAGGCACAACATACCAGAATCTCTGGGACACAGCTAAAGCAGTGTTTAGAGAGAAATTTATAGCACTAAATGCCCACAAGAGAAAGCAGGAAAGATCTAAAATTGAAACCTTGCCATCACAATTAAAAGAACTAGAGAAGCAAGAGCAAACAAATTCAATAGCTAGCAAAAGACAAGAAATAACTAAGATTAGAGCAAAACTGGAGGAGAGAGAGACACAAAAGAACCCTTCAAAAATCAATGAATCCAGGAGCTGGTTTTTGGAAAATATCAACAAAATAGGTAGACTCCTAGCCAAACTAATAAAGAAGAAAAGAGAAGAATCAAATAGATACAATAAAAATGATAAAGGATATATCACCACTGATCCCACAGTGCAAACAAATTCAAAAGCTAGCAGAAGGCAAGAAATAACTAAGATCAGAGTAGAACTGAAGGAGATAGAGACACAAAAAAACCTTCAAAAAATCAATGAATCTAGAAGCTGGTTTTTTGAAAAGATCAACAAAATAGACCACTAAGACTAATAAAGAAGAAAA
>NW_012118821.1:11350306-11351151 GCF_000951035.1 Colobus angolensis palliatus
AATCCCTGAATAGACCAATAACAAGTTCTGAAATTGAGGCAGTAATTAATAGCCTCCCAACCAAATAAAGTCCGGGACCAAATGGATTCACTGCTGAATTCTACCAGAGGTACAAAGAGGAGCTGGTACCATTCCTTCTGCAACTATTCCAAACAATGGAAAAAGAGGGAATCCTTCCTAACTCATTTTATGAGGCCAGCATCATCCTGATACCAAAATATGTCAGAGAAACAAGAAAAAAAGAAAATTTCTGGACAATATCTTTGATGAACATTGATGCAAAAATCCTCAGTAAAATACCAGCAAACCAAATCCAGCAGCACATCAAAAAGCTTATCCACCATGATCAAGTCAGCTTCATCCCTGAGATACAAGGCTGGTTCAACATACACAAATCAATAAACGTAATTCATCACGTAAACAGAACCAATGACAAAAACCACGTGATTATCTCAATAGATGCAGAAAAGACCTTCAGTAAAATTCAACAGTGCTTCATGCTAAAAACTCTCAATAAACTAAGTACTTATGGAACATATCTCAAAATAATAAGAGTTATTTATGACAAACCCACAGCCAATATCATAATGAATGGGCAAAAACTGGAAGCATTCCCTTTGAAAACAGGCCCAAGACAAGGATGCCGTCTCTCACCGCTCCTATTCAACATAGTTTTGGAAGTTCTGGCCAGGGCAATGAGGCAAGAGAAAGGAATAAAGGGTATTCAAATAGGAAGAGAGGAAATCAAATTGTCTCTGTTTGCAGATGACATGATTGTATATTTAGAAAACCCCATTGTCTCAGCCCAAAATCTCCTTAGGCTGATAAGCAACTTCAGCAAAGTC
>NW_012118821.1:11352236-11419616 GCF_000951035.1 Colobus angolensis palliatus
ACATATGAAAAAAAGCTCATCATCACTGCTCATCAGAGAAATGCACATCAAAACTGCAATGAGATACTATCTCACGCCAGTTAGGATGGTGATCATTAAAAAGTCACGAAACAACAGATGCTGGAGAGGATGTGGAGAAATAAGAATGCCTTTACACTGTTAGTGGGAGTGTAAATTAGTTCAACCATTGTGGAAGACAGTGTGGTGATTCCTCAAGGATCTAGAAGTGGAAATACCATTTGACCCAGCAATCTCATCACTGGTATATACCCAGAGGATTATAAATTATTCTACTATAAAGACACATGTACACATATGTTTACTGCAGTACTGTTCACAATAGCAAAGACTATGCCCAACCTAAATGTCCATCAAGGATAGACTGGATAAAGAAAATGTGACACATATACACCGGGGAATACTATGCAGCCATAAAAAAGGATGAGTTCATGTCCTTTGCAGAGACACGGATGAAGATGGAAACCACCCAGCTTTTCAGCAAACTAGCAAACTGGCATTCTCAGCCAACTAACACAAGAATAGAAACCAAAACACTACATGTTCTCACCCATATGTGGGAATTGAACAATGAGAACACATGGACACAGGGAGGGGAGCATCACACACTGGGACCTGTCGGGGTGGGGGGCTAGGAGAGGGATAGCCTTAGGAGAAATATCTAATGTAGATGACGGGTTGATGGGCGGAGCAAACCACCATGGCACGTGTATACCTATGTCACAAACCTGCACGTTCTGCACGTGTACCCCAGAACTTAAAGTATAATTAAATAAAAAAGAACAAAATGTTCTCATTCAGTTCTAGAATGTAATACTGCCTTGGAATTATCCTCATTGGAAGAGCAGCACAGGAGTTCAGCCTCCTGTCGTCAACCCTACCTATTTTCAGTGGCTCCAACGTCTAATGTCAAAAGTGTTACAAAAAACTAACATTTTACCTGAATATTTATCATTTCAGTAATATATATTCCCATATGTGTGCAAAATAACATAAAATCCGACTTTGGCTTTAATGGCTTTATTGGCACTGATTTTTATCTTTTTGTATCTGATATTTCGTCTGAGTCTATGGTTCACCTGAAATACTGATTGTAATGCTGGAATCCTTCTAATTAATCGTATTTGATTTCTGATATTGCAAATAGTTCTTTCGTTTGATCCAAGTTCTAATACAGTGAAGTATGAAAAAATTCTGAAAGACTTGAAAAGGTTTGTGCTACCCATCTGAGTTTTCACCACCTGTCAAAAATCAGGAGGTTGTGATGCTGTTTGCCTAGTAATCAGAAGACTACTGTTGACGTGGGGCTTACTTTAAACTTCAGGACTAGGTGAAAAGCCTTGTTACTTGCTTAGGACTTTACCCAAATCAAAGGAAAGTGAAATTAACATACAATAGGATATGTTTCCACAAAACCTGCACATGGACATTTATGGCAGCTTTGTTCATAATTTCTAAAACATAGAAGTAACCAAGACATCCTTCAGTAAGTGAATGGATAAGCAAACTGTGGTGCATCCCGACAAGGCAATATCATTCAACAGTAAAAAGAAATGAGCTGTCGAGCCATGAAAAAACATGGAGTATCCTAAGATGCATATTACTAAGTGATAGAAGCCCAACTTAGAAAGCTACAATACTATGTGATTCCAACTATAGAACACTGTGGGAAAGGCAAAACTATGGAGACAGTAAAACATTCAGTGTTCGTTTTGGGTTGGGTTAATGGCTAAGAATTTTTAGGGCAGTGAAAATACTCAGTATGACGCTACAATGGTGGATACATGTATTAGTCTGTTCTCATGCTGCTAATAAAGACATACCCAAGACTGGGTAATTTATAAAGGAAAGAGGTTTAATAGACTCACAGTTCCACATGGTTGGGGAGGCCTCACAATCATGGTGGGAGGCGAATGAGGAGCAAAGATCTTTTACATGGCGGCAGGCGTGTGCAGGGAGACACCCCTTTATAAAACCATCAGATCTTGTGAGACTTATTCACTATCACAAGACCAGCATGGGAGAGACCTGCCCCCATGATTCAATTACCTCCCTCTGGGTCCCTTCCATGACATGTGGGAATTATGGGAGCTACAATTCAATATGAGATTTGGGTAGGGACACAATCAAACATGTCAATACATGTCACCATACATTTGTCTAAACCCACACAATGTACAACACCAAGAATGAACCCTAATGTGAACTTGGGAGTCTGTCAATTTGGGTTCATCGATAGCAACAAGTGTGCCTTGGTGGTGGGATACATTGAAAATGGGGAGGGGATGGGATTATAAGGGATATATCTATCTGCATCTCAATTTTGCTGTGAACCTAAAACTAGTCTAAAAAATAAAGTTTTTTAAATAAAAAAAATAGGATGTCTTTTTGGAGGGTTGCTTCTAATAGCCTACTGCCAATTGTGCATGCAAGATGATTAAAAATATGGCAGGTGACATTGAGCTGTAAAGTGCACCAAACGATATGGTTTTGCTTTCTCTTTATATGAGTGACAGACTTCAACATTGATAAGTAAAATTATTTAAGTAATTTGCAGACTAGTCTGAATCACATACATCTCAGAAGAATGAAAATTTAGTTATGGCCGTAATGAGAAATTCTTTGCCAGTGAGTACCTACTATCCTACATGAAGTCGAGCCACATACAGTATTGTTATGTGTGTGTGTGTGAGAGAGAGAAAGACAGAGAGACAGAGAAAGAGAATGAGAGAGTTCTCTTTTGTCTGACTTCCTTTTGCATGTATTATTAGCACACTGTCTTTCTTGATGAGAAGTTCAATGATTGAAGGTGTTTATCATCCCATATTCCCCTGGCCACCTGTCCCATCTCCGTACTGCAGGTCTACTACCCACTTCCCATTCCTTTGTCGTTCTTTCTTTTCTTTTTGCCCTTTGGATTTTCCAGATGGCATGTCTAGCACTTCCTTTAGTATTTTAAGCGGACCCTCGCTTGCAGCATTGCTTCCTAGTGCACTGTCTTTTATAACAGAGTTAAAAATAATTTAAAAGCGGAGTAGAAGCCACAGGATTGGACCAAAGCCAACGCCTCTAAACTCACGGGAGCTCAGTTGTTGCTTTAAATTTTGATGTTCGTGTTTGAATATGACTCAGACCTCTGTGAAATGGCAAGTCTCGAGTTGAACCCCCTGATAATGAGCGCAGAATAGATCTTGGTGCATAAACCTGGTAAGCTTCATTCACTCTTGAGCCTAAAATCTGAAAAGTCCACCGCAGCCCAAATGTCCCGTCCGTAACTTTTTGTTTGTAATTACTTAGGGAGTTTTTGTTTGTTTTCTTATTTCCTATGGCCTGTGATCACCAAGTCAGCTGATAGTTAACAAATAATTTGATGTAGAAATTGACAATTTATTCACAAAAATAGTTTAGTTTTGCTTCCCTCCCTTCCTCTATAATTACTTCTTCCCAATAATTTTTTTTATTTTTTTATAAACAAAAAACTACATGATCTAAAAGCCGTGTTTTTGTTTGTTCATTTGATTTGCTTTTGTCTATACTGGTTTGATCCAGAAACAGCAGGTTCTGGGACACACCAACACAACTCTAGCATCAAATGATTTACGTGACTATGCCCCATTACAGCCTTGCTATTTATAGACTGACCATTTTACTAGTTTTCTTTTGCTATGGTTCCATTAATTTTGGTCAATAATTGTGAATATTCTTCTTAAATATACTTTATTTTGCTAAGGTAGTTTTCACAAAGTTACTCTTGTTTTATTTCCTGTATAAACTGGCACAACTAGAGTGTATTTAGTTGATTTTTTTACATTTTATAATTATTCTCACTCAACGAACTCACGTGCTTCTCCTAGGTTGCTTTAGTCATTGTCCTTTGAGTAATAGTCCTTATAGGACCAATGTTGTGTGTGTGTGTGTGTGTGCATGTGCTTGATTTCATCTGCTCTGCGTCCTCCTCTCCTTTGGAACTGTTTTGGGAAACTCATGAATACACACATTACTTTAATTTTTAAGTGCTCTCCCATACATAGTGGTAATAAAAGTGTAGGTCTGCAATCTGCCATCTGTGATTCAGAAGTCCAAAACACCTGAAAACCCATGTTTTGAGTATTTGTTTAGTTACTCATTTGGAGGCAAATCTTTCCTGCCCTAAAGTTGTGAGACAGACAGGCCCACCCGATGGATGGAGCACCACTGTCTTTATTTAAGCTTCTTCTTCTGGCTATCCACATACTTTAGGGCAGCAGTAGGGGGTGTTTGATTACCAGAAGCTGTCCTAGATCTTCAAGGGTGTCATAATGTATAGAACATGTACCCGATAACTTTTCTAAGATCTGAAAAATAAGTGAATTTGACACACATCTGATACAAAGGGTTTGGGGCAAGGGTTTATAGGTCTGCATTTTGAAGTAAAATTGAATTTGGGATTTTCTGGGCTGTGATACTGTTTGTTTCACTAGTTTCAGTATAAATGGTGAATTGTAAACATTGAGCCGAGGCCAAAATCATTTCTTGAGCTATGATAAAACCCTGACCTCAGTTTTTCACCATTTCAAAAAGCGTTACATGATTTCAGGAACTGGGACATTCTAAAATAATTAAATATTCACTTAATAGTATTTCCGCCACAAATCAGAGCTTTGTCTTTCATTGATAATTGGAACTACATTCACATTAGACGATGTTTGGTGTCATTCCAGAAATAACTGAGCATTCCGAGTGGGAAAATGAAGAGGAAAACATTTGCCCAAGTCTTCAAAGTTCTCCTCGATCATTGTTTCAGGATGACGTATGTAGGGCTAGCCGTATGTAAAACTCTGAAGGGGAAAGAATTCGCTTTGATCCCTACTCCCAGATATTTGTCTCCACAAGCCTCCGAAACCCCGTCTTGCTCCCAGAGTAATTTAATATTTCTTAGCTAGTGACGAATCACTCCTGAGGTTCATCTTCTAATGACATTATCATAGGGTGAGGTTCCATCTAAGGACATTTACACTGCAAAAGTTGGCACCTGGAATTTAAAAATGAAGTAGTCAAAGAATGAATCTAGAATTGTGGAATGACCAAAGTTAGGATGGGCACACAGGGAGGAACTTACGTCTGACGAGCCTTCAGATGAACCTGCAAGGTGGTTTACCTCCACTGGCCACTCAACTGCCCTCCTCTACTCTGGATATAGGCTTGACTTCTCCTGATTTGTTTTCACTTTCCAATAGGCCATACTTTCATAAGATGGAATCGGTGAAAAAAAACAACAAAGTGGCTTACAGCAGAATTTAATTGGCCCTGAAATCTAGGGTATGGGAGATGGGACAGGGGCTCTCTCCCAAGGTTAAAACATTATTCTGAAAATCATCTTCCACAGAAGGCCTGCATTTGTGCTAATTCTAAGTTACATAATTAGAGGAAGAGGAGGTATGTAATGGTGGTCCAGGTGAATATTTGATTTCTGTCACTTTTAATATTCATTTTCATTTGTCTTCACATGCTAGCAGTTTGCCATCTGTATAGTAATAGCTGTGGTCCAACCCAGTGCCAGGGTTCACTGACAAGCTGGAGAGCCATCGCAAATCTGTGGGATGACGATGACTTTAGAGAATGAAATGGCAACAAGTACACAAATGCAAAGAAGAGTTTTGGATTAGGATTATGAGGTTTGAAAATGGTATCCTTAATCCAGTTTGAGCATATTTAAGGATATTTATATTTATATATTTATGCAATTACTTGTAATTAGAATATTCAATTATTGGGAAATAGAAAAAGATATTTAATATCACTTTGCTTTAGTGATGTCCTGTAGGCAGCTGCAAGAGGGTCTCATACTTCTAAATTGTTTTTATCTACATAGTAGATTCATAACATATGCATGATTAACTTACAGGCTTTCATGTATCATCCACTACTTAATAAAAGAGAGAGACAGGAACTGAGTTGAATAATGTAAGCAAGCACCTCAGCCAGTCATTGGTCCCAGTGAGCATGTAGCCCAAGTGAAGCATCAAGCGGGAGTCCAACAAAAAGCCTGTGGAGTCTGGAAACCTCTAGAAGCAGAGATGGACCCAATGCAGAGACAGGAGCCTCAGCCTTGGAATGGCAAGCGCATTCATTCAGCCAGCAAGGAGGTTGGAAACAAACTCAACGCAGAGTCCCCAGAAATGAATGCAGCTCTGTGGACACCCCACTGTGCAACAAGCAGAATTAGTAAAGTACGTTTAAAATGGAGAAATTTGGAAAAAAATAATATGAACGTCATTCCTGCAATATTTTATATTGAAAATAATGCATATGAATTTTGTTGTTTGCATGCATCTCAATGGGACTGTTTCCTACAAGTAAGCAAGCAATCCTGTAGTCATTTTCCATAAAGGTGCATATTTCATAATTGCACATATTTATTATGCTTCAAAAATGGCAAATATTTCAGGTCAGAAAAACCACACTATTGAAATCTAATATTATCTTTCTGTGTTCTTTAATTTCATCCTCATTATTTATCACTAGGCTAGAAATATTATGCTAGAATGAAGGAAATGGGAAATTAGAGATTGATCTAAACCATGGAGAGGAAAACAACTCTTACATGTTTTTTTTTTTAAAAAAACTACTCAGGGTATTAATATAAATCTAACTTTATCACTTGCAAAATATATTTAATTTATTTTTGGCTTTACGAAAATTACACGTTCACTTAGATTAAAAAGTCAAACCATTCTACAAGGGAGAAAAGTAGCAGTTCTCCATCATGTGGTCCATCTTTAGAAGCAGCCACTTTCAAATATTGATTCTGATATTTGGCTATTATTCTGACAGTTGCTTCTGTATCTCTGAATAAGATTTGCGTATTATTGTTTCTCTTTGTTTCTGGTTGGGATAGTGTCTAGTGACTTTCCATTTCGTAAGTTCAGAATTTAGATTTGTTGCCCCCATTCTACACACATCAGCAATTCTCCTACATGCAAACTCCAAACCCAGTTATATGACAGTTCTGAGAGAAAATATTCAGTGTTTCCTTAATTGTGATCACACAGGTGATAATCACAATGGAGACTTACAGGTATAATGATTGCATCCCCTTCTTGTACAGTATTTTTGTTCGTTTTCTCTATTGTCTTATTTGGTTCTTACATAATTTATTTCAATTTCTAATCTAGGTTCAAACTCTATTAGAAGGGCAGTCTCCATCATGCAAAGTCTGCATGCCCTCCTTTTCTTGAAACATCCCTTCTAGAGCCCTTGGCCCCACTGATCCTACATGGGCCAGTTTCCCCCTCGTCCTGATTCATTGCACTTACCCAGGGAGTCCCACTCATTACTGTGCTGGCAGGTCCCTTCTCTTGCAACCTGAGTTAAATCCCTGAAACCATTTCTATGTTGGTTTACCACTTAAATTGTGGTAGAGCCTGTCCCTTAGTAGCTTTATAAGAAAGAACGCCAAGTAGCAGGTAAATTATTGAGACATCTACATTAGGGTCGCACTAGGCTGATTATAACTGATAATCTAACCTTTGTGGCATAGCCAAAGAGTTTGGCTTTTGTTTTTGTTTCCACACGGCAAGAAGCATGAAGGCAGGAAATTCAGGTCTGGTGTGGGGTCTGCTATGTCACCAAGGTCTCAAGTCCATTCCATTCTTGCTTTACATCATCCTTGGTGTTACATCCAAATTCACATCTGTGCTCCAAGAAGAAAGAGGGGAACAAAAGCTGCTCCTTACATACCTGTATTTTTATATAAGAGAGAGAAAACCTTTCCAGCAGAATTCCACATATATCATATTGACTAGATTTTTGTAACATAAATAATCCTACATGTTATTATGCTTACTTTTCTGAGCACTCTTCTGTGATAAGCAACATTGTGATGCTGTTAATAAGGAAGACGAGGGAGTCGCTAGTAGTATGCAATTTTAGTGGAATCCATCACACCATGCATGTCTGTTTGTCTATCTATTCTCTATCTATCTATCTATCTATCTATCTATCTATCTATCTATCTATCTATATCTATCATCTATCTTTTTTTTCTATTTATGCTCTCATCCTTTATTATTTGTTTAACTGAATATAGAGAACATAGAGTTCTGGGTTGGAAACTACTTTTCCTCAGAATTTGAAAGCATTTCCTATTGTGTTCTCTCAGAGACTGCTGCTACGTAAAAGCTCACCAGGCTTCTGGTTTCTTATGCTATTGATGTAACCTCCCCACACACCATCTCCTGTGTTTTGCAGTTTCAGGTTTGTGTTCCTTTGTGACCACCGGTGCAGACTCTCACGGAGGCTGCTCCATCTGTGGGTCCATGTCCTGCTGCTGTGGATGGACTCTAGCTCTAGTTCTGTGATAATGTCCCAATTCTCCTTCTGTGGGTCTCCTATTATTCGGATGTTGGTCTACTGGATGGATCCTCTTATATTCTTACCCATTTTTCTCTTCCATCTATTTTTCTTTATTGTTGTTCTACTTTCTAGGAAATTTTCACAAGATTATGTCTCAATCCTTCTATTGGAATGTTTGTACATCCCATCCCATTTTAATATGAAGAGATATTTTGGCTCTGAATCTCCTTCCTTTTCATGTAAATTCTCATCCGTATCTTCTCTTATTGTCCTGAAAATATCAGGTTTTTCAATTTTTTTCTATAACTTTTATTCTCTCCAAGTTTTGTTTGGTTTCATCTTTTTTTTAATATTAAGGGTTATTCTCATATGTCTGAAAATCCTTGGCCCTCAAAAGCTAAATTCAAGATTTCCTGCTTCCAAAATACTGTTGCTATAATCCTTGATTCTGCTGGGTTGGTCATACTTCCCTAGGCTTTGGCCTTCATTTAATCCCTTTACTGTCACTTTGTGAACTTTGAGAGTAACCAGAAATCTACCATATTTATGAGGATGGCAAAGTTAATTGTCATCTCTAAAATACACATTTCTTATTGTTTCTCTAGTCCTCTTAGCAAACCCTGCCCACTCAACCAGTGGAAGAATAAATATTTAGAACTTCCTGAAGTAAGAAATAAGAAACAATATTTCTTCCAATTCAAAATGTATCCAGGAAGTCTATGTATGAGATCAGCTTACAGTATTCACTTCAGACCCCAAATCAGGATATGTTGCCTGACAAGTATACAGGGAAATTGTGCTGAATACTTAAAATATAGCTCACCTAAAACTTTATTTATGATAGTCTGACTCATGACATCCTGACCTAGGAATTCAAGAAAGGGGTACTTTTCCAGGCTATGTATTGGAGTCCTTCAGACTCTGCCCTAACCTCACCCGTGGAAACCACATTAAAGTTGCTACAGTTGACTCGGGGAGGGGAACATCACACACCAGGGCCTGTAGCGGGCAGGGAGGTAAGGGGAGGGAGAGCATTAGGACAAATACCTATTGCATGCGGGGCTTAAAACCTAGTTGATGGGCTGACAGGTGCAGCAAACCACCATGGCACATATATACCTGTGTAACAAACCTGCACATTCTGCATGTATATCCTAGAAATTAAAGTAAAATTTAAAAAAATTAAAAAACAAAAGCAAACAAATTGCTACAACTATCTGTGCCCCTGACTGGAAAAAACCCACCCCCTCTCCTTCTTTGTTCACACTATATCCCAACTCCCATGGTTCTAGATATACCTGGCTTCAGATATCTGCTCATACTATGGTTCCATGAAGTATTTTTCACCTAACAGTCATCTAGAAACTATTCACACATTTTTGATAGAGTTTAGAAAATTGCATATGAATAATGATGGGTGTCTCAAGCCTTAGACAAAGAACCTTTACAGTCTTAATATTTTCCATAACATATACAATAAATAAAAATTTTAAAGACTGATTAATATTCATGTATGTCCACAGGTTCTGTAGAAATCATTTCAAGGAGTGGCAAATAATTTATTGAGGAGTGATAATCTCATATTTAAACAGAAAACTTGGGAAACGCAATAAAACTTCTAGTAGTAAGGAACTCCCTATCAGTTAAACCAAAGCTCCCAGCAGCAGTAGTAGTCCATTTGACTATAGCCAGCTCCCTACCAACTTCGCCTATTTGGAATTCGACTGAGGACGTAAATGCAAACATCAAAGCTCTCCAAATGGCCCCATGAGACTCTAAAACTCTTTTATCTTTAAACTTGTAATCATAAGGTTTTTCCAACTCTCACTTGGGGTCAAATTTATTTTGCAGAAAATTCAAACAAAAATTATTGTCTTATTCTAAAGCCGTATGTTGGAAAGATGAAAAGTGAACTGATATAGGTAGGTATTCTAATGAGAGAAAACTAAATAGCTAGCAAGATAGAAGACAGAAAATATATTCTAAAATGAAACTGAGAAATAAAATGAACCATGTGGTACTGAGTTAGATTTAGAGACATCAGTATGATCTCGTGTTTAACTTAATATAGAAACAGATGGATAGATACAGAAATAAGTGTATATATGTGTGCATTTATCAGTTAGTATACATACATATATTTCCTAGCTCTGTCTGCTAAGATAGTAGCAGTGACACCCAGCAGCAATAAGCTCACCCCAAATGCAGATCTTGGTTTCTAATACTATTCTCCTATAAAAGAATCCCAGGGATCCTTGGATAAATTACCAATTCCAGGGCTTTGCAGGAAGTAGATAACATGACCCCAAAGAATCTTTGAGTTCCAGAAAAAAGGAACTGCTGACACAACACAACTATGGGGACACATTAAAGGACACAGGTGCCAACCTGCTAGAGCTCCCAATGATGAAAGCTGAAAAAATTTGAGCAGCAAAATAAATAACAGAGTATTGGATTAAAACCCAAAGTATAAAATAAGTATTCATGAGTTCACACTGATATAAATAAATGATTGAATATGTAAATAAAAAAGATTTCTTAGCCTGTTTTCTGATGCCAGTACTGAATACCACAGACTAGGTAATTTATAAAAGGATAAATATATATTTCTCACAGTTCTGGAGGCTGGAAAGTCCAAGAGCAAGACACCAGCGTCTGGTGCCAGGCATCCCATGGTAAGAAACCAGGCAGGAGCGAGCAGGAGAGACAGACAGTGAGGAAGGGGGGCAAACATTAAGAGACCCCTCCTGAAATCACTATCCCATTCTCCAGAAAATGGCATTAATTACCTCATGAGAGTGCAGCCCTAATGACTTGATTCCCTTGTAAAGGTTCCCCCTCTTCATACTGTTACAATGGCAGTTAAACCTCAGCATGGGTTTTGGAGGGGATATTCAGCCCAGAGCAGTGAGAGAAGGAACAAATCTCCCTTACAGAAGAATTTCAGATAAATTATGTAGACAACTCTACCTTCAAGGAGTTAGAGCATAAAATACCACCACTTAAGTATGGGCTTGGGATAGTGACTTCCTTCCAAAGAGTACAGTATGAAAAGGAATGAGGGGAAAGACCCTTATGGAGGAGAAACTTGGCCAACACTACCTCAGTCAGGTGATCAAGGCCAACATCAGTAGCCCTAAATCATGTTGAGGGCACATACCCTTGCTAGGATGTGATGAGTGCTGAAATTTACCTCTATGGTCTTCATCTCCACAACATAGCCCTCCAGTCTAGCCTTGAGAGAAATGTCAGACAAATCCAAATTGAGAGACCTTCTTCTGAATACCTGACCAGATCAAATCTGTCAAGGTCATCAAGAGCAAGGGAAGTCTGAGAAACTGCCACAGCAAGAGGAACCTCGGGAGACAGGCATGATGACCAAATGAAATACGGGATTCTGGATGCAATTCTGGAACCAAAAAGATAACTTTAAGTAAAAATGAAGGAAACACAAACAAAACATGAACTTTGGTTGGTAATAACATATCAATATTGGTTCCTTAATTGCTTTAATATAAAGTAGAAACTGAATGAAGAAGAAACTGGATAAAGGGTATACAGAAATTCTCTTTACTAAAACATATTTTTAAAAATAAAAGGCAATAGAACTCCAAGTATTGCCAGATTGAAGTAATTTACTATACATGCAGCCAAATTTATATAATACAGTGGAGTATAAAAGTGGAAAAACCTATTTTTTACAGACTGATACATCTGAGTTTGGTTTCTGGGTAAATACTTTCTAACCCTGTATTTTTTTGGCAAGTACTTAGCCTTTGCTGAGACTCAGTTTTGTCATCTGGAAAACTGAAGTAATCATAGTATTTACATCATAGACCTTTATGAACAATAAATTATTAATTAATATACAGTTCTTAGCACCATTCCTGGAAGATAAAGATCATTCAATAAATGTTAGCTATTAATATAAAATATTAAAGCACAATACACTAATGTTCACAATAATGGTCTAAGATTTTTGTAAAAGGTGAGATTACATATAGAATAACTTTATCAAGAGCACAGAAAAGTGATGCATTATAGAAAGTCCCATCCAATGTGTTAAATGAAAAATGGACCCATTTAAGCACTGTAGAGAGAGAAGTGGGCAGTAGGCGTTGCATATGTGGGGACAAAGTGTCAGAGGTCTTCACAGGCTGTGATTGTTTTTCTGGTAGATAGTCCACTGAATGTGGGCTGGAGAGCTAGATGGTGGTGTGGGAGGCATAACATTCACGGTTGAAGGTTAGAGATGCTGCAGTCATTTTAATAATGAGGCTTCATGATACGAACAGGGAAGTGAGGACCTTTAACTAGAAAACTCGACTTCCTCAACTCAAAATACCCTTCCTTCCCTGATAATTTGAGGTAGCTGAAATATTCCTTTAGCTAAATCAATCCTTTAATTAGAAGAAACAACAGTGTTACAGGTAGCACATTTAGCACCTATCTCTCCAATATTTTGATCATAGTTACTCAACGGAGTGGATGACTTGGAGTGGTAAAATGTAAATATTGGAGGAAGAGCCCCTGTTTAACTCTTACTGGATGAACATGCATGCTGTCAGAGATTCAAATGCAGGCTTTCACTGGGTTACCTGTTAACTTGGCACTTCAACTGTCTCTTCTAAGTCTGGGAACAGATTTTGCAAATTCCCCTTCCAGGTGTGGCCCAAAGTTAGAGCTGGCCAAGGGAGCAACTCCATGAATCTGGGACATGAGTGAACTGGAAGCTTCTATGCCACTGGCTGGAATTTTTCTGACCAGGTTTTGAGGAGTAGAAGTACTCGGAGACTGAGCCAACAAAAGCAGCAAATAGGCTCTTTGTTGTCTCTGTAATCTGTCTTTAATCATTCCACAATTCCCTGGTTTTCTTTATAATCTGTGGCATGAGTTTACTCAATCTGCCATTTGCCCATTAATGGCAAATGCTCAGAAGACAGTGACCCTGCAAGCTCCTGCAAGGTCAGAGAGTTTGTTGCACTTTAAAGAGCCCCAATAAAATATCCCCCATTTGCCTGGAACAGTCCCGGTTTATTTCTTTTTATTTCAAGCAAGAAAGAGTGGTAAAAAGTCAATTTATTAACAAGAACTATTTATTTTGTATATTCATTTTTATTTTTATAAATGTACGGGGTACAAGTGCAATTGTGTTGTATGTATGTATTATTAATAGCCATTCTAACTGGTCATTCTGACTGGTGTAAAGTGACATCTCATTTGTGAAGTCTGAGATTTTTGTGTATCCATCACCCAAATAATGTACGTTATATACGCTAAATCATCTCTCATCGTCTACGCTCCTTCTACCCCATGACCTCCCAATTCTCTAGTGTTTATTGGTCCACACTATATGTTCATTTGTATAAATTATTTAGCTCCTACTTATAAGCAAGAACGTTTGTATTTGTCTTTCTGTTTCTGAGCTGTTTCACTTAAGACGATGGCCTCCAGTCCTATTCATGTTGCTGCAAAAGGCATGATTTTATATATTTAATGCTCAATAGTATTCCACTGCGTATATATATCACATTTTTATTCAATAATTCGTTGATACACCCTTGGGTTGATTCCTTATCTTTGCTATTGTGATTACTGCTGCAATAAATGTACAAGTGCAGGTATCTTTCTGATATAATTATTTCTTTTTTCTGGCTAGATACCTGGTAGTGGGATCACTGGATCAAATGGTAGTTCTGTTTTCAGTTCTCTGAGAAATTTCCATAGAATTTTCTACAGAGGTGGTACTAATTTACATTCCCATCAACAATGTTTAAGTGTTCCCTTTTGTCTGCATCCTCCCCAACATCTACTGTTTCTTATCTTCTTAATAATAGCCATTCTGACTGGTCATTCTGACTGATGTAAAATGATATTTCATTGTGGTTTTGATTTGCATTTCCCATATGATAAGTGATGTTGAACATTGTTTCATATGCTTCTTGGCCATTCAAGTGTCTTCTTTTGAAAAACATCTATTTGTGTCCTTTGCTATCTTTTTAATGGGATTATTTGGAGGATTTTGTTGAGTTGTTTTATTTCCTTTTAAATTCTGGATTACTTTCCTATTAGATGCATAGTTTGCAAATATTTTCTCCTGCTTTGCAGACTGCTCACTCTGTTGATTACTTCTTATGTTGTGCAGAAGGTTTTGAGTATAATCAAGTCCTATTTGTCTTTGTTTGTTTGTTTGGCGATTGTTTTTGCTTGTGCTTTTGAGGTCTTAGTTATGAATTCTTCACCTAGACCAATGTCCAGAAAAGTTTTCCATAGATTTTCTTCCAGTATTTCCATAGATTCAGGTCTTATATTTAAACCTTTAATCCATCTTGGGGCGATTTTTGTATATAGTGAGAGATAAATCCAGTTTTATTGTTCTGCATATAACAATCCAATTTTCCCAGCACCATTTATTAAAGAGTGTTCTTTCCCCATTGCATGTTCTTATCAACTTTGTCAAAGATCAGTTGATTGTAGATATGTGGCTTTATTTCTGGGTTCTCTATCTTATTTCCTTCATATATATGTCCATTTTTATACCAGTACTATACTGTTTGTTTACTATAACCTTTTAGTATAATTTGAAGTCAAGTAATGTGATACTTCCAACTTTGTTCTTTTTGCTTGGGATTACTTTGGCTATTCAGGTTCTTTTTTGGTTTCATATGAATTTTAGAATAGTTTTTATCTAATTCTGTGAAAAAATATGTTGGTATTTTGATTGATAAGGATTACATTGAATCTGTAGATTTGTGGATGTTTTTCTATTTGTTTGTGTCATCAACAATTTCCTTCAATAATCTTCCATTTTTTTTCTTATAGAGATCTTTCACTGCCTTGGTTAAACATATTTCTAGGTATTTTGTTTCAGTTTTCAGCTACTGTAAATGGAATTACCTTCTTTACTTAGTTCCCAGCTTAATAATTACTGGCATATAGGAATATTACTGATTTTGTACTTTATTTCATATTCTGAAACTTCTTTACATTTATTTATTAAATTTAAGAGATTTTTGGTAGCGTGTTTAGGGTTTTCCAGATATAAAGTCATATCATCAGAAAACTCATAATTCAAATTGCTCTTTTCCAATTTGGATGCCTTTTCTTTCTTTCTCTTGCCTGATTGCTTTGGCTAGGACTTCCAGGACTATGTTGAATAGGCATGGTGAAAGTAGGCATACTTGTTTCATTCCAGTTTTAGAGGGAATACTTTCAACTTTTCCCCATGGTAGGATGTTGGATGAGGATTTGTCAAAGATGGCCTTTATTATTTTGAGGTATGTTCTTTCTATACCTAGTTTGTTAAGGGTTTCTATCCTGAAAAGTATGTTGAATTTTATCAAATGTTTATCCTACATCTTTGAGATGATTTTATTTCTTTCTTAATTCTATATATATCATGTATCCCTTTTATTTATTTGTGTATTTTGGACCATCCTTGCAAACCTGGAATAAAACCCACTTAATCATGGTGTATTATCATTTTGACATGCTGTTGTACTCAGTTTGCTAATATTTTGTTGAGGACTTTTTCATCCATGCTCATCAGGGATATTGATCTGTCATTTTCTTTTTTTGTTGTTGTTGTGTTCTTGTCTGGTTTTAATATCAAGGTGATACTGGCTTCATAGAATGAGTTAGAAAGATTCCTTCCCTCCTCAATTTTTTGGAACTGTTTCAGGATGATTTCTTCTCTTTACATTTGGTAGAATTGGTCTATGAATTTATCTGGTCCTGGGATATTTTCGTTGGTGTTTAGGGGAGACTTTTTATTACAGATTCAATGTAATCCCTATCAATCAAAATACCAACATAATTTTTCACAGAATTAGATAAAAACTATTCTAAAATTCATATGAAACCAAAAAAGAACCTGAATAGCCAAAGTAATCCCAAGCAAAAAGAACAAAGTTGGAAGTATCACATTACTTGACTTCAAATTATACTAAAAGATTATAGTAAACAAAACAGTATAGTACTGGTATAAAATTATTGATATTTGTTCTGTGGCCTAACATATGGTGTCTTAAAATATGTTCCATAGACATTGAGAACACAGGGACACAGAGAGGGAAACAGCACACACCAGGGCCTGTTGAGGGGTGCAGGGTGAGGGGAGGGAACTTAGAGGACAGGTCAATGCGTGCAACAAAGTGCCATGGCACCCGTTTACCTATGTAACAAACCTGCACGTTCTGCACATGTATCCAGTTTTGTTTGTTTGTTTTTGTTTTTGGAAGAAATAAAAAAACAAAAACTTCCATGGGCTGATGAGGAGAATGTATGTTCTGCAGTTGTTGGGTAGAACGTTCTGTCAATGTCTGTTAGGTCCACTTGCTCAAAAGTCCAATTTAAGTCAAAGTGTTTCTTTGTCGACTTTCTGTTTCAATGGTCTGTCTAGTCCTGTGAGTGGGGCGTTGAAGTCCCCCACTGTTACCCACTATTGTTGTGTTGCTGTCGATCTCATTATTTAGATGTTGTAATATTTGTTTTATGAATCTGGGTGCTTTCATTTTGGGTGCACGCGTATTTAGGAATGTTATATTGTCTTGCTGAATTGATATTCATATATTTATGTAATGACTTTCTTTGCCTTCTTTAAATGTTGTTGATTTAAAGTTTCTTTTATCTGATATTAGTATAGGTGGTCCCGCTCACTTTTGGTTTCTATTTGTATGGAATATATTTTTCTTTTCCTTACTTTTAGTCCATATGTGTCTTTATGGATAAGGTGAATTTTCCTTAAGTAGAACATGAGAGTTGGATCATGTCCTGTTTTCTCAATATTGTGCTGCTTTATCCAGCTTCCTGGAAACTTTCGTTGTAGTGAGGTGTTATTATTCTTACTTGAATATAAGCAGGATGGATGGGGTGGCCATCCACTTTGTAGCTATAGCTACCACCCTGGCCTCACAAGGAAATGTCTGTAGTGCATGCACGATGGATAGAGTTTCTATGTTCACATGTGGCTAAAACTGAACCCTAACCCATTCTCTTTGTTCAACACTCTCTAATATGATAGCAGTAACAGCTCTTTTTCAAGGTCAGCATGCCCATGAATAAAACTAAGTGTTTTTAGATGATAGAAGTTGGGGAAAGCTGGCCCTTTGGTCTGGGTGGTGGTTGAAGATGTGGTCAGAGCTGCAGCCCTTGCTGACCATCTCCTGTTCCAGCTAGCATCCTGGCAGTGGGAGGCCCTAAAACACCCAATGCCTATTACAGACTAAGTGGGGGGAGATTGTATTATGGTTGGGTAAATGTGGAGTATGCATAAAAAATAAAAGTACTGCAGCAGTCCTCTTTAGTAAATTTAGAGGGTGGTCTGGATACCTTTACTACAATTGTTCAGGCATTCATCTTGTTATGTAAATATTTAGCCATTTATTTCATATTTAATAATAATTTTTAAAATTTGCAATAGACCTATTATGCAGTTATTCTTTAACCAGAGGAAAGAAGAAAGAAGAAAGAAAATAAAGAAGGAAGGAAGGAAGGGAGGGAGGGAGGAAGGGAGGAAGGAAGGAAGGAAGGAAGGAAGGAAGGAAGGAAGGAAGGAAGGAAGGAAGGAAAAATGAAAAGAGAGAGGGTGAAATGTATCATATATTACAAAAGAGTGTATTTAATGAAAAAACAAATATTTTTCTCAAGAAGTTCAATGACCAATGTGTAACTTTTACACTTTGTTTGCCAAAATTTCTATATAATAAAGGTACGTTGGTGATGTCACTAAGCATATAAAATTCATAAGGCACAAATCTTCTAAGAAAACATTTGTATCTCCTTGAAATATTCAGAAGTTTTAGTAGCTTTTTATTTGAAATAAATTTCGATTTACAAGAAAGTTGCAAAACTTGAGAGTGATCTTATGCCCTTCGCTCATCTGTCCCTAATATTAACAAGTTGTGTAATCATGAGTCCATTATCCAAGCCAGGAAATTAACATGGTTTAATACTACTAACAGACTTTATTTGTGATTTCTCAGTTTTCCCTACAGCCCTTTTCTTGTTCTAACGTCCCATATACATTGTGTATACTTTTCATGTCTCCCATGTCTCCTCTAATCTGTGACAATTCTTCACTTTTTCTTTGTCTTCCATGAACTTGATGAAAATGAAATCTGTGCCTAAAGACAATAACATATGATGTGTGATTGCAGAAAGTGTGTTACATGTCACTCAGCGAAGCAAAACATTTCTTTTAGATCAAAAAAGTGTTATAAATTAATCTCTCTGGTTCCAAGCTTACCTGTGCATGTGTGAGACGTGAAGCAATCACTGCCATTGTTCCAGTTTCATTAGCTGAAGAAATGCTTTGCAAATGGCTGCAGGAAGCCAGTTTTATTTCAGTGTCATAGATGCCTCAAGTAGAGAAAGCAAAAAATAGATAAATTTGGTGAAGAGGTTAAACATTGAAAAAATTGTTTATATTTTCAGTGATATTAATAGTATACATGTTGATGGAACCTGGCATAATACAATGTAGGTACTAAAATAAGAAATTTTGTTATACATAGACACACATATAGATTTTGTCAATTAAACCACAACAAAACTGAAGGGGAAAAAAGGAGCCTATAGGACAGAAATGCATTTGGAATTGGTTGTGGCATATTGAAATGCAATTCATATCTCAATTGAAACAATGTCTTTTTTTTTTTTGACGGAGTCTCACTCTGTTGCCCAGGTGCAGTGGCACGAACTCAGCTCACTACAACCTTCACCTCCTGGGTTCAAGTGATTCTCCTCTCTCAGCCTCTGGAGTAGCTGGGATTATGGGCGCAATCTGTGATAAATAATATTCTAAGTTAGAAAAATAAGCTGTAGTTTTCAAATACATGGAGAGAGAGAGAACTCCAATTTTTTTGTGACAATTATGACAATGAATTAAAAACAAAATTCAACATGACGGTACACACTGTCTCTTTTTGCTGCAGTTATAATTAGTTTTTTTAATAAAAATATAACTGTTTAGAAAATTACTTTGTAAATAAACTCATGTCATTCTTTGGGTTGAATAATTTGATAGAGATCTGATTTTTACTTGGATAATTGTATATTCAGTGAAATATTTAAAATACCATACACAAAGTTGATTTCATAGATCTTGTCTTAGAGAAATATCTATCCAATGAATAAAATCTAAATGGGTTTGGTTTTAAACTAAATATCAGTCAATTAACTTTTTTTTTTTCATTACACTTTAAGTTCTGGGATACATGCGTACGCAGAATGTGCAGGTTTGTTACATAGGTAGACACGTGCCATGGTGGTTTTCTGCACCCATCGACTCTGCACAGCAAAAGGAACTATCATCAGAATGAATAGGCAACCTACAGAATGGGAGAAAATTTTTACAATCTATCCATCTGAAAAAGGACTAATATCCAGAATCTACAAGGAACTTAAACAAATTTGCAAGAAAAAAACAAATAACCCCACCAAACACGAACAGACACTCCTCAAAAGAAGACATTTATGTGCCCAACAAACATATGAAAAAAAGTTCATTATTACTGGTCATTAGAGAAATGCAAAAATCAAAACCACAATGAGATACTCTCATGCCAGTTAGAATGGTGATCATTAAAAAGTCAGGAAACAACAGGTGCTGGAGAGGATGCGGAGAAATAACTTGTTTGTGTTTTAAAATTCCTCTTTATTTCCATTTTCTCAACTGTTATATGGCTGCCTACACGACGTAATTTGCAGCTCTTATGTGAGGAGAAAATGAGATAATTAATAGATGCAAAGTGCCTACCACAATATATAGCAGGTGAAACTATTCTATAAATGGTTGTTACTATTGTTTTTCTAGACTTTTTTATCTCTAAATATCTGGCATATTACAGGGACTCAATAAATCAATACTGTAAAGTAAGTTAGTTAGAAGTGCCCAGCTGGGATAAAACAATTTTGTGCTTTTATATTTACCTAAGAATTGATATAAATTAAGCAATACTTTATTATCTTCAGTGTGGCCTATGTTTTATCTTCTGGCTTTTCTTATGGTCACTAGTGCCTGGGGGAGTTCTCATTTGCAATACCAGAACTTTCTCTCCATAGGACTCCAGTTGACATCAAACAATGATTCTTACAGACACAGGAACGGATCATGTAAAAGCGATGGAGGGACTGAGCTGTCTTGTATATGTGATATTTATTATTACTGTTGAAACACGAGAACGTGAGCATTCAATGAGCTACAGTTCTGGGAACAATTGGCTTGAGGTTAGAAGTTATGAAAGCAGAGATACGGGTTTCACAATTGGATTCTGAGCTGCTTACATGCAGTAAGACAGGATGATTTTGCCTGACATATTTGACCCCAAATGATTACAGTTGTGGTTGACCATTGAAGGAAAGTAGTTCAGAGGAGAAAGTGCCCATCTACAGAGTACCTAGAGGCATGGATGAAGGCACCATTCTGCCTTCCCACTCACCCACAGAGGTGGTTCCTGTGACCTGTTCTCAGAGCCTGTCAGAGACAGGCAGTCTGTCCCTGTCCACAGGGCCCCACTTTCATAGCAGAAGACAGTGCCACATGTGGGAAATTCGGGTGTCAGGTGTCTATCGAGGAATAAAAATCAAATTATGTGTAAGGAAGAAAGAAAACTTGTATTATAGTTTCTTTCCTATTATTCTTTAAAAGAAGTGATGCACCCTTGGAAGTTAAGCTTTCTGTAACTAAACAAGAAAGTCGAAATGACACAATGCAGTGGACAAAGAAAATATAAAAAAGCAAGAAAAGATGCATGAAGTAAACTTTCTGGTAGAGAGAGAAGCTAAGAAGGTGTAAACTTTCTGGTAGAGAGAGAAGCTAGGAAGGTGTAATAATGCCAAAAAAAAAAAAAAGAAAAAGAAAAAGCTGAAAGTAAGCATGAGAGGAGGATTTCGGGGGAGTTTACTGATGGTGATAGTCCGAGCTCAGGTGCAGGCTGGCGATGAAGACCTCAGAGGCACAGAAGGAACAACGAAGGCATCAGAGGCACCCACGGGAATTTATTAATGGAGAGAATATTGTGGCAACAAGAAAATTTCATTTTGTTCTAGTCCAGAGTAAATGAGGAAAAGAGAAAAGAGTTACAGACATCAGAAGAAGAAATTGTAGTTAATAATAAAGGCACGCTGGCCCATTCATGTTGCTGTCAGACAGGCTCTAGCCAAAGTTTAAGAAATAGGAAAGTGATTAACACAGGTTTATAAAGCCATCAAGCATGAACTATTTAGGGAACTCCCTTCATGTCCAGCAGGAGGCTACCTCTATATGAAATGAACTGTATAGTGGCTATAAACATAACACAAAAAAGCAGTTTTAATGCTTATATGAAGATAAATATTCATCAATATTGTTCAGAAAATTTACTGAACATAAGTGGAAGTTATTGCAAAAATAAAAACAAACTTGGAAAACCAAATTTTTCCTCAATGCTGGACATGACAGGAATTAAGAATTAGAGAAAACTTAGTACAAAGCACATTTGGAATAGAATCAAATGATCATTTAACTAGAAAACTTAAGGACTAAATCTCAATCAAAATTGCTGATAAGGGAGAAAATCTACTTTAAAAATATCTGATATGCACAGATGAGTTCCTTCTCTGTTCCCTTTCTCCACCAGAAATTGATAAAATCTACCGAAGAGAATTATGGAAAATAAAAAATGGTATGTGTATGTTAATACACAAAATATAAAATAAACATTAAAGGGCCGTGGATGCTCGTATTTAAAATGTTTTAGTTTTAGAGTTGAAGAAAAAGTTAAACTTGAGCATAGGATAATCACATTTTATTCTTAATTTTAATAATTTTAAAATTATTAAAATTTTAAAAATGTGTTTTTGACATATTGTATGTATTTATTCCTCTGTCCTATTATTGGTGAAATAACCATGACAAATAATAATTCACTATAGGTCAACATTAGCAAAAGAATTATATTGTTCAAGACATCAGTCTTGACTAGTTAGTATGAGGACTTTCTTCTCTTTATATTCTTTAAATTGTTTCTTTGGTGCTCTAAATTGCCTTAGTTTTATTTTTTATAAAATTTTTCAATCTTCTCTTCAAATAAGTTAACCCTCCAGAGATCATTAATTAAATATGCCCAAGTGGAGTTTAGAGGATTGATAGTGACCTTTCTGTGTTCTAAAGAGTAATATATTTTTCTCAAATCCCCATTTAAATTGTTTAATCATGAAAAAATTCCTCTCGTTTCCGAGCTGGTGAGTGTCTAAATAGAGTCTTGATGTATCTACTTTTTAAAATACAAATGTATATAAGTATGTAAGGAGCCAGATTATCAGATCTTCTGGTCTATGTTTCCTCTGCTTCTTCAAATATACTCCATTTTTCTAATGACAATGTGAACAATTATTAGGATTCAATGTTCTTCAACTCAATACACTTTGAGTGCTCATTTTATATAATGTGTTATTCTTGGGTATATAAAGCATAGAAAGATAAATGATTCATTCTTTCTGAGGCAAATGGGCCATAAGTCAAATCATTACAAAATAAAGTATTCCATGGTGAGGGTTAAACCAGAGGAAAACCCATATAAGGTGACAGAAGAGGAGGGGATCTATGGGAAACCCTCCTGAAATTCACCCAGTTCCTTGAAGGGTGGTGGGTAAGTAGTCTTTTAATAGAGACTTCACTTTCCTCTTTGTTTACTTTGAAGACAGAGCCAGAGGTGAAAAGAGGTGAAGTAATTAAGATGAATTGGAATGAAATTTAGGGTTCTAAAATCTACTTATTTTCTTAACAGTACTTCTTCAGGTTCCTCCCTTTCTGGCGTCACCTTCTATCAGTATACGGCACCACACAGACTGCTCACTTGTGAGGTAAGCCTTAGTTCTTAATTCCAGGGATTGCTCTGACAATTATTTTTTCTTTCTTTCCTTCTTTTGAAACTGCTTTAGTTTTTCTTAGATTTTGCTTGTCGAACATCCTCATTCATTCATTCACTCCCCCTTCGTTCACTTAACACATTCAGTAGGCAGCTAACTATTGCCACATGTGCTGCTGAGTGTTCGTGTAACACGAGTGAACAAAGCAGGGTGGTTCCTCACTCGTTGGTTCTGTGAGCAAAGAGACAAGTCCCTTTGAGAGACCACGGGAGGATA
The DNA here is from genome assembly GCF_000951035.1 of Colobus angolensis palliatus. Lineage (NCBI taxonomy): Eukaryota > Metazoa > Chordata > Mammalia > Primates > Cercopithecidae > Colobus > Colobus angolensis. The sequence continues at coordinate 11,375,715 of NW_012118821.1, forward strand.
GAGGAGAGCCACAGAACGTGTCATGTATTAGTCAAGGCAAGGAGAGTGGCAACACTCAAAGATAATGTGGGGAATTTGGGAGATAGGTTCATCCAGTTAGACCTGGAAAAGAGGGCAGGCAGGTGGGTCCACGACACGGCGGTTCACGGGAGAGAGCTGAGGGAAACCTGGACAGCCTTGCTTGGTGGAAATTTGCACATAAAAATGGAGTGAGCTTTATAAGATCCTGAAAGAAATGTGAACCAAGGATTTTTATATCCAGCCAAAAAACACCCTCAAGCCTCAGGGAATGTGTTCCCGTAAGTTTTTCTTGAGGAGCCTTCTAGGCAGTGAGCTTCTGTGAACCAAAATCACGAAGCAGATTTGAATGGAAAGACTGTATCATCATTAAACAGACAGCTCCACATAGACATTACACTGCGTATGGGCAAAAGGTAGAAAGTATCATATTTAATGGTTATATCCTTTGACAATATAACTATAGTTCAACCATAAAAACTGAGGAAGAACCAGACAACCAACTGGAAAAACAATTTTGAAACTTCTCAGTAATTGTATTGATGGTGGTAATACTCATTTTGAGACTAATACACTTTTTAGGGCTAAAGCAAAAAGAAAGTAATTATGGGATATTTTAGATAAATCATCTGCACAGTCCTTGATAGATTTTTTAAACAGAAGAAGGTAGATGTGAGCTATATAAGTGATATGGTTTGGCTGTGCCCTCAGTCAAATCTCTTCTTGAATTGTAGCTTGCATAATTGCGGCGTGTCATGGGAGGGACCCAGTAGGAGGTAATTGAATCATGAGGGCAGGATTTTCCTGTATTGTTCTCGTGATAGTGAATAGTGGACAAGGACTTCCCCTTGCACACATTCTCTTGCCTGCTGCCGTGTAAAACATGACTTTGCTCCTTACTCACTTTCAGCCATAATTGTGAGGCCTCTCCAGCCATGTGGAACTGTGAGTCAATTAAACCTTTTTTCCTTTATAAATTGCCCAGTCTTACAGATGTCTCTATTAGCAGCATGAGAACAGGCTAGTACAATAAGAGACTACATGAAAAACCTGTGGTCCTGAATTTGGTGGGAAGTATAAATAGGAACTTATAACTTGTTTGATCTCCTGGCTGCATTCACTGAAAAAGCCTAGAAACAATGTGAGTGCAGTGGCAACATTCATCCCTAGCCCCAGACAGTGGTCCAGAAATATCATTCCTCAGGAAAAGAAATGAGAACTTCTCAGGAAACTGGAGCGGAAGGGTACAAAATGAGCCTGGGACATCATGACTTACCACATGGAAAGAAGGCTCTCAAAGACTACTGGCATCATCTCAAAGACACAAGGTTCACTGTGAAGAGGCCCCACTGCCCAAAGATGGAACAGCTTGAGCTTCAGTGAGGGAGATAATGATAATGCATAGAAACCTAATGAATATGTTTAAATCCACCTCATAGAAAACTTTTTAAAAAATTAAATGATCACGTTTGAAAGATGATAGGAAACTAATTATCTTGATAACAGTAAAGAAAGGAAGAACCAAGTGCTTATTCTGCCTTTCCCACATGAAGTCTACCAGAGACCAAATCGTGCAGGTGAGGGAAGCTTCTCCTTATAAAAATATTACATCTAATAAGGAAAAATTAAGTGATTGAATTAGAACATCACCATTTTGCAATCTCTACAGAATCTATTTATTAGTCAGTGAGGAGCAACCACTGATAACATCACCAAAATATCCCAAACATGACATGTTTCCTGATGGAAACACTTGGCCCCCTGAAAGGCAGGCCTCAGGTGTGGAATGCAATCCTCCTAAAGCCTGGAGTGCAGGATGCCCTAGGCAGGAAACACAGAGGACAGGAGAACACGTTGAACTGCACCATGCACATGAAGTTAAGAAAAACGCAGGAAACTCCATGATCCAGGTGAATTTGAGGAGGAAGAAAGCCACTGTGTTCAGGATTCAGCATGTGGAGAGGCCTGGTGTGGGGGCTGGAAAAGTCCTATTTTTTGACCTGAGTGGAGGTCAACAGAGTGGTTTCCTTCAGAAGAATTTATTTTCTCTGCATCTGTTCTGTGTTATATTCCTGTATCTTTTTTATTTTATAACTTAAAAAGGTTGAGAGACAAAATAGAAAAGGCCTATGTATCTATACTGTTATGTTTGGAGGAGATTAAGATAGAGATAAAATGGTCTTAGGTTATGCTGGCAAACATTATATATGTTTTAAAATATAAGCATTTTCAGATATGTAGAAAAATATGAGAAATATATAATACCAAGTATACAACATAAATTACCTAATGTTAACGTGTTGTCATTTTTGTTTCATGTTTAAAAAAATAAATGCAACCCTGAATATAAGATAGGTCCTCTTCTTTTCACCCAAATTCTCATTCCCTTTATTCCCCAACATTCCTCCCTAGAGGGAACCGATGCCATGGTTTATAGTCACAAAAACAGCAACAATGTAGCCTCCAGCATTAGTTGAACATATTAGTGTGGACACACTTTGCTCGCTTTATAGGAATCAACTCTTGGAATTGTCAGGACAACCTCATGAAGCAAGTGCTGCTGTTTTTCTCCTTTTGCACAGGAGAAAACACAGGCACAAGGGTCACTTGCTGACGACCTCAGAGCTGGGAAGCCACGAAGCTAGTGCCCAGACACAGGCAGGTGGCTGTGTGGGTTCAGGGTGTCTGTCCACAGAACCACCAGGGCCAGCATGGCTGCATGGAGTGAGCATGATAACAGAGTGATGATCTTGCATGCAAAAATTGCACCTTACCTCCTTATGGTTATATTATATTGTCTGCATTGAAATTATATTAGTTAGGACCTCTAGCATTAAGTTGAATATAAAATCCTGGTCGAAAGGCCACATATTAGGAGACTGTCTTACCTCTTTTGTGATTTTTGGACTCCGTTAAATAATTAAATCATTGAATGTACTGGCTGGCAGTCACAACAAATAAAAAGGTCTTAGTGGAGGTAACATTCTTCATTTCTTGAGGACTGCTTTCTCAACTTTAAAGACAAGTGAGTCTACCATATTTCTAAGTTTTTCTCTTATCTTCAATTTTTGCAGTTATTGTTGTATTGCATAAGTGACCATTCAGTTCTCATTATAAAATAGGGATATTCAAAATATAAAGATAGATGTCTTATATTTTTTAAAGAAGCTGCTGAGGAAAGGCCAGATGAATGGATTTTATTATTTTTTGATTAGTGTAACAAGTAGAAAACAATGTTTAAAAAATGTCTGAGCATAACATAACATTAATTGCATTAAAGCTGGCAGTGGAACTCTATGCTTGTTTTTTTCTTATTCTTTATTTGCATTTTCTAATTGATGACAATAAACATGAAACTCGAAAAATAAAATGAGAACAAATCCAAGATGCTTGAAGTATATACACTATATTTTAATAAATGTGCCTTTTTCCTCCCTAATTACCATGCCTGTGAAATCAGGCCTGCTGTTCTCCTGAGCTCTCCTTGGAACCTCGCCCTGGCTCTTTACTCTGCCCTTCCGCTTAGCCCCTTCCAGTTTCTGTGTCCCTTCTCTCGCTTTGCTGCCTGTCTCTTCCTGATCTCACAGTGCTCCTCAGTAGGAGAGGTAGGTAGCAGGCATTTTCTGCTGAGGACCTACTAAGTGTCCCCACTGAACACACACAGGTCTCGCCATGCAAGAATTGACCTGACCATTCTCTGTGTGTTCCGTTTGATGCTCAGCCCCTGCTGGAGGTCATGCTGCAAGTTGACCCTTCACCTACACTAGGGTCTAACTCCCCACCCATTACGAACGCCCGTGCTCTTGTTAGAACAACTGTTACTAGCTTTTTGCCTGCATGTTAGCTTTGCTGGATTCTTGCAGATCTCTGACTCTTTTTTGCATTATTAAATGTTCTCAATTTGCCTTTGGTGTTCTTCACAGTGTCAAGGGCCAAAGAAGCCAGGAGGCCTCAGAAGCAGATTCTAATCAGGGTTTCATGTGGCTGAGATTTTGAGACTGAGACAAATACAGGTTTTTATTTGAGACCCATCTTTCAGACCCAGGTTTTAAGGCATACATTTAAAAATTTGCCTTGTTACCTTTTAAACACATCATACTTTTTTGTCTGAACAGTATTAACAAATGGAGAATCTATTTTATTTACTAGAATTGATATTTTAACAATTTTGGCCCTTTCTAGGCATTCATCTTCCAAGAATAAAGATTTTTCTGCAATGAAGAAATTACATAAGGTATGGCAGGTAACCTGAAGGTATCCCAAACTTATCTTGAATAACTTAAGCCTTGTCTTAAACAATATAAAGCTCTGGAATAAATATGATCCTGATGAAAGAGAAGAGAGTATTTTGAATGTCTTAAGTTTGAGTATTTTTTAAATCACTCATATTATTTTATAAGTATATCTTCTGACTTTCAAATTAAGTAAAATAATACATGAAGGTATTTTGTGAAGTCCCTCTCTCATTTAGATCTGGCTAAAGGAACACAGCAAATTCAGTGAGACTTAGCTTGAAATCCACGGTGCAGATACACGTATTCACATTTGAGTTAATGTCCCAATTTGAGCTCTAGTGGCCTAGAAAAGAATTTTTAATTTCCTGCTAACCAAACATTCTTAGATGTCTTTAAGATAGTATAATTCTAATGGACAAACCACCAGGTTTATTCATGCAGGCTACTACTCCATCCTGAGTGAGTGACTGTGGCAGCTTAAAGGATCTCTTTCTGTCTCTGTCGTCTTTGTCTCTCTGTCTCCCTCTGTCTCTATCTCTGTTTTCTCTCTGTCGCTCTCTCACTTCTTCTCTCATCAGTGATTTCGGACCAGTCACCACCTTCTAGACTTCAGCTTTCTAAACTGTAACATAGATCATCTCTAAGTTAGCCTTTTCACTTCCAATTTCCTATAATTCTAACATCTGCTTGTGTTTTTATTATAAGTGAATTTGGAAAATGAGATTCCAATTCTACAAACTAAAGTAGATTGCCTGCATTAGGCAACTATTTAAGATAAATTTGAAGAGTGAGGTTCCAAACACCACTTCTCATGGCCTCCATAAAATAACATGGAATTCAACTCCAGCCTTTGAAATTCTTTTCAGATGAGGGTGAAAGTAGGTTCAAGGAAAAACAGCACAGCTCATGAATGCATACATTCAGAAATAGTGCTGAAGAAGCGTGTCTCAGCCACCCTGGTGTAAAACTTGCCATCAATCACAGAATGTTGTCAGCTGAGGCCTCTGAAATTTACATTGGTAAAAGATCTAAAAGCCAATACAATATATGTTGTTGTCCACACTGGACTTCCCGAAAGGTTAGGGAATGAATAGCAGAGCAAGTCAAACAGAAACACAGGTCCACAGCCCTGGGGAATGGACAGGCTTCCTGGGAAGCGCCTGTGGCAGTGACAGGACAGACGGGCTGACCCTGGGGACCCAGGGAAACATAAGGCAGGAAGAGCAGATCTAGAATAAACAGCACTGACCGAGTTCCCAAACTCCGAAGCTGCAGAATATCCCATGCCTTTCTTTTTTGTTACATACAAGTAGAGGAATCTAAACAGAACAAAAGTTCCAAGATCATACAATAACAACCAGCTGCCAACATTGAAGCAGGCAGAAGGGAAGGATCCACAAAGACGTTTTTAAGGTCTGAGACAGGAGTCCAAGCACATATCCCAGTGTTGAGCAAACATTCATGCATTCAGTCAGTCAACGAATATTTATTAACATTTATGTCTATGCGTGAAAAAGTGCTGGGTCTTTGGTTATCGGCAGTATTTCACATTCCTCCATATTCCTCCATACGGTGCTTCTATCCTTTCTGTAGACCAGGGGAAGCCCAGCAGACCTACCCCAGTGTGAAACTAGCGGAGAAAGCTGGCAGGTTCTATCCGAGAATTCAATATGGCAGTCACCGGCTCAAAGTGTGGCAATTAAACCCTTGAAATGCTGCTGGTACGAATTCTGATGGGCTTTAAGTGCAGAACACACACCAGATTGTTTTTAAAAATGTAAAATAGGCTAGACACAGTGGCTTATGCCTGTAATCCCAATGCTTTGGGAGGCTAAGGCAGGCAGATCACGAGACCAGGATCTCAGACCAGCCTGGCCAACATAGTGAAACCCCGTCTCTACTAAAACTACAAAAATTAGCGCAGCATGTTGGCAAGCACCTGCAATCCCAGCTACCTGGGAGGCTGAGGCAGGAGAATCACTTGAACCCTGGAAGCGGAGGTTGTGGTGAGCCAAGATTGTGACATTGCACTCCAGCCTGGGCAACAGAGTGAGACCTCGTCTCAAAACAAAAAACAAAAACAAACGAACAAAAACCACTGGGCGCTATGGCTCATGCCTGTAATCCCAGCACTTTGGGAGGCAGAGGCGGGCAGATCAGCTGAGGTTGGGAGCTCGAGACCAACCTGGCCAACATGGAGAAACGACGTCTCTACCAAAAATACAAAATTAGCCGGGCGTGGTGGTGCGTGCCTGTAATCCCAGCTACTAAGGAGGCTGAGGCAGGAGAATCACTTGAACCTGGGAGGCAGAGGTTGCGGTAAGCCAAAATTGCGCCACTGCACTCCAGCCTGGGTAACAAGAGCAAAACTCCTTCTCAAAAAAAAAAAAAGTAAAATATCTCATTAATAAATTGAATTCTGATTAATAATATTCTACATGTATTAAGTAAAATGAATTATCAAAGCTTATTTCACCTGTTTCTGTTTTGAAATATGTAGCTATTAGAATAAATATAATTAAACATGAGGCTTACAGTATATATCTTTTGGAAGGAACTGAACTAGTCCAATGTTTCTCAAACTTCACTGTGCATACAGTTCACAGAAGAATTAGGTTAAAGTGCAGATCCTGAGTCAGTGGGTCCAAGAGAGGCCCAAGAAGCTGCATTTTCAACAAACTCTCCAGAGATGCCCATGGCTTCTACATCTATCCCAAGAATAAGATGAGATAGAAGACAAAGGCACTTTTAGTCCATCATTGGGAAACAGAACACCTGCTGTGTAGTGTATTAAAAGAAAAAACAGGAATCATCCTTTATTACAAATTAATAAGACCACACATCAATGGAACATTGTTAAGATATTTCTCCTTGCAAAGTTTCTTCCAGTTTGATATCACAAAAGGGTTGGTAACTAACTGTGCCCTAACGTTTGTGGGGTTTGTTTAGCCTACTTACTTGTTTCATTTCTGATAGAATTTGGACTGTGGCACAATTTATTTCCTTTCTGGAGTCTAAGGGATTTTGCATTTGCAGCTGACAGAGAAAGAAGTTTTGGAGCCAGAATTCCATCGGATTTGCGTGGAGCAGGGCCACTCCCACAAAGGCTCAGAAGATGTGAATGAATGAACGAGACTACTTCCCAGAAAGCAAGCAGGCCAGGGTTTGGGGTGAAGGGCGGCAGCAGATCCGTGATGAGAGGTAGAAAAGGAGAGACTGTGCCGGAGCTTGGGCTCTTACCTTGAAAGACCCAGGGTTTAGGTGTTTGTGCATGTGTGTGCCTTTGTATTCTGTGTCTGTGTATTGTATCAGTGAAAGCTCTGAGATACAAGCAAAGGAAACCAATGGGCTCATTTCAGCAGAAAAGGCCATTATTAACAAGATACTGGCATCTTGCCGAATGCCCAGGAGTGGAAGATGAGGAGAGAGGGCTGTGGCCATTTCCAATGTCCAGGCCGCACAGCTGAGGGAGTTCACTCAGAACAGCTCCAGCACCTCCTCTATCCTTGCACTCACTGGAGAAGCCTTCTCCACTCGCCCAGGCTCTCAGGGTGCCACCTTCCTCCATGAAGCATCAACATGGAGTAAGTGTCTGCTATTTCCTTCCCGTGCTGCCCCACATCAGCACACATCCCTAAAAACCACTTAGGCATCTTAACACAATCCTCTCCTGACCGAGAACGTTCCCCCCATTCTTAGAAAGGAAGGGCTTGATTCTCTGTGCTCAGTTCCCAGTACAGGATTCCTAGCTTGTGTCCACTTCTTCTCTATTCTGCCATAATTCCATGTCAATATGCTTCGTACTGTAGGCCACCATCGCCTTAAAATGACAGGGGAAAGAGAGAAAAGCAGAAAATTAATTCAGTTGTATAAAGATGTACATGACCCAGGAAGGAAGATAAATGCAGTCAAATATTCTAAGCCTTTTGTCTACAAGATGAGCATCAGCATCTTCCCGGCTCCATCCCGGGCCCTCTGCCTCCAGCTGGCTCCTCAGCGGGTCAGAGGTGCTCACCTTGTAGGATGGCATCTGCACGGAGAGATGAGTTCTCAGTGTTGGCAGCTCTAGTCTTCCTTTGACTGTTAGAACTGAACCTGGCATTATTGAAAGATGCCCCAAGAATCTTCTTTTTGCTTTCAGGGTAGTCATTAGTGCACCAAGATGTCTTAGTTAAGATGAAAAAAGGAGGGGCTTTCAGTTCATGGCCCTAAAGTCAGAGCAGCGCCCTCCCCGTGTAGCGGTCCCTGTGTTCCTTTGATAATCTGGGTCAATCCTTTTACTGAACACCTAACCCCTATGCAGCCTGCTCCCACAGTAGCCTGAGCCTCCAAAGAGAGAAAGCCAGGAGTGGAAGGCAAAGCTTCTTGCCTTTCTGTTTACAAACATAACCTGGCTATTCCCCAGACAATCAGATTCTAGTAACTTCATAGGGTGCAGACCCCTATATTTTTGTTGAATTCACCTTCTGGTCTCTAGCAAGTCTCTATTTTATGAAGAAACGTAGCATGAATGCCGGCCCCTCCGCTCCAGGTTCTCGCAGTGTTCTGTCATTGCTGTAGTGGGGTCACCCTTATGTCCTCTGGGCAGAGAGAAATTGTATTTTCTGCAAAGGTAAAGAATTAATGTAACCTAGGATAGGACAGTGAAGATGTGCTCTTGTTCCTAAAATATGAAGAAATACTAATCTTGGTCTTATCCTTTCACTGGGATAACATCCATTTCCTTGTGACTGGAGCTGTGAGGATTTGCTGGAGTAGAGAAGCTGCATTGGGAACGTCGTCCTCTGTCAGCTCATGGTAGCTCACCACGGTTCTCCAGACTTCCATCTTCTGTGCTAGCCCCACCAGTGAATGAAAGAAGATAAGACAAACATGCCTGCCGTTATCACCACTGGCAACTTTACAGCTATCATTTCTCCAGCAATGTCACAGTGCTTTCGATTTACTATTTTGATATTCCATTTATTAGGGATCCAGGGAGGGGATTCTGCCAGCTATTGAAAATATCTTTTTTTTTTTTTTGAAACTGAGTCCCATATGTCACTTAGTCTGGAGTGCAGTGGCACGATCATAGCTCCCTGCAGCCTTGAGCTCTTGGGCTCCAGTGACACCTATCTCAGCCTCCTGAGTAGCTAGGACTATATGTGGGCACCATTATACCCTGTTTATTGAATACACGGTTTTCATCTCTGCCCATAGGAATTTTGGGGAAATGCAGGGAGGGTTTAAGGCCCCACTGAGCATGCATCTCCAACCTTGCTGGCTGTACATCTCTCTCAAGTGGACCACTTGGTATTCTGGGTTCCCAGAAGTTAAGGCAAGCCAAAGTCCAATGAAGTCCACGAGGTAGCGGCATTTCTCTTCTCAAATACAGAGTCACACTGACAAACGGCTGTAGAGCCATCTGGGAAAGGACATTTATGTTCACGATGTTACTGCAAGATCTTTCTTTAAAGGCATCTCTTCATTCTAGATATCCTGAGTCTAGAAGCCAACTTATTTCCGAGATTGGGTGAGGATCCTCAAATCTTCATGGTAGAGCTCGGGTCTGACACCTGTGCACAGACACCAAGTTTCTTCAGTTCTGTAAATCAAGTAGGAACTTTGTAGACCATCCATCTATTTCAGCAAATTATTCCATATGGCCAGGGCTGGCCATTTAATTGGTTTTCTACCATGTACTGTGAGCTGATGAATTCCTATCTTATGAGGTGTCTTCTACCAGGAAAGATAACAAAACTGCTATTTCTCAGAGATTGAGTTGTCTGCTTTCTTAGTACACATATGTGCCTCATTTAGTGTACTTACCTACAAGTAAATATTCTGACTGAATTCAGCACAAAAATCAGAACTACTAGGAAGGTTGAAATCTCAAACTTGGAGAGTAGCACGTTAGTGATAATAACTAAAAGTACAGCTGGTTTTCTCAGGACACTGTTACAACCACCATAAACCCTACACACTGCCACTGTTTCTCAATTACACTACACAGCCACCATTGCCGTAGGAGAATCTTTAAGGACTGTGGTTTTCTGTGGGATCAACACACAATTCAAAATCTAAATTGGGAATGTCATAATGGTGAGTCGTAAGCCACGTGTCCGTGTCTTTGCTGAAAGAGAAGTTGGAAAAATAAATTATCTTGTTATTTTAGTATCTAGAGTGAGAGGCAGTCCCTACCTGCTAAGGAGGCTCAAATGTTGGGGAGGGTTGGGATGTAGGAAGGAGGTTCCAATGCTGGAAAGTCAGAAAGAGTGAAACATTTACTGCAGCGCAGACTGGGGTGTACGTCTTTCTCCTTTTGTTGAACTCCATCATCTTCTCTGCCTCCATGTTTTTTCTAGATTCTCTTTTCTGAATGATTTTCCTCACCAAAACTCTTCTAAATATGCATGATAATTATTATTATGTTCAGTACAGTGAAGAAAAATATAATTTTGAATAAAGTAAATGGTCTTTTTTTTTTAACTTCAGGGATGAGACCCATAAGCTAATTATAAAAATCAATAAAAGTACTCTTATTAAGAACCTGATTTAGACTAGCACTATTCCTATGTACTTATAAGCTAAAAGGCATAAGTCCCTTTCTTCAAGTAGCTTGAATCATTGCAGAGATACTAACCTGATGGCATAAACAAATAAAATGTGATATAAAAACCCCAGATGTTTCAGAGACTGGGTCTCAAAGGTGTATAGGTCGTGTGGAAAGTCTTGTTGGAATATGGGTATTTGTGAATTTATTGGGCCACTACAGGCGAAATGAAAGGTATTTACTTTCATAAAATCACAGATTGTTTTAAAATTATGGACTTTGAGTAGGATAAATACTCTTTATAAATTATCTTAGTTTGCGCTGGTTATAATCATCTAAACCAGCAGTCCCCAACCTTTTTGGCACCAGGGACAGGTTTCATTCGTGGAAGACAATTTTTGCACAGAACATGTGGGAGGGAGGTGTTTCACCTCAGATCATCAGGCATTAGATTTTCATAAAGAGCACACAACCTAGATCCCTCACACACACAATTCACTAGAGGGTTCACACTCTGACGAGAACCTGATGTTGCCACTGATTTGAAGGAGCTCAGGCAGTAATGCTCACTTACCCACTGTTCACCTCCTGTGACCCAGTTCCTAAGAGGCACGGACTGGGGTTGGGCACCCCTTACCTACACCTTAAATTTTCAATTCTCTCTTAGAGCTCAAAATTATATTTCATATTTATATCTATATATTTTGCCAACAAATAACCAGTTCTATAAAATCAGGCCAAGTGATCTGAATACAGATGTTTTCAACTCTACCTGTTCCAGACTCCCCTAATATAGGTTTATATTCAATGGAATGGTCAACCTGGGATAGCTGCAGAAATAATGCATAAGCTGTGAGGTTTATGGTCTACCCTTTTTGATCCAGTCATTTCACCGAGATTACACAACCAAATTCTATCTGGCCACAACTCTTCTTGATACCTCAGCTCTTCTTCATGATATGGCTCCTAAATTTCTTTCTCATTATTCTATTTATCAAGTTAACCACCTACACCTTATTTCTTTTATCCATTTGCTGTTGAGTCACTCTATAGATGTTTTGATTAGTTGAAGCTAATTCCCTGTAATGAAAATGGGTTCCCCATCTTTATCATTGATAAATTAATAAATCACCCCTTCTCTGATATATACCTAAATTGGAAAGTTGTTTCCCAATACAGTAGGGGAGGGCTATGTTAGTGCCTGATTTTACATACTGTACACTCTGATATAGTAATATCTAGATTCCAGGTTTTACCAATTTACTACCCAACTATAGCAATTCTATGCTGTTTGCTCCAGACCTAAATTAATCTCAGACTCCATCTAGATGTCACAGCTCTCTATCACTGGTGGAGACATAATTCTGAAGAAAAGGTCATGAGCTTCCTGTAGCGAAACTCATATAAGTCATCATCATGCTTTCCATGAAGGTCTAGTTCCCGGCTCCTCACCTGGTGTGCAACATGGCCCCTGAAGAAATATCTAGGCTCCTTTCCTTTTCTGGTCTCATGTTGAGACCAGAGTCCAGAGAACAGAAAGGAGAGAGATTGTACTTCCTATACTATGAGAGATCAATCTATAGTTTGTTAAAGTGATCAGAATATATATGCTACAGTTGGAAATACATCATAGGTTATAACCTCTGTGTATTTCAACACATAACATTATCTGGACTTTTTTTCTTTGTACTACATTGGAGGACATACCCATTAGAAGTGGCAATATGTTCCCATTTCTTTTCTCTTACAAATAAACAGATAGATACATAAATAAACAAAATTAATGACATATGTATTTCCTAATACCAAAGGCTTTAACATGTGGAATAAACTAATACCTGAAGCATAAAATATATTAGAAATAATTTTTTTTTTTTGAGACAGAGTCTCGCTCTGTCACCCAGGCTGGAGTGCAGTGGCCGGATCTCAGCTCACTGCAAGCTCCACCTCCCGGGTTTATGCCATTCTCCTGCCTCAGCCTCCTGAGTAGCTGGGACTACAGGCGCCGCCACCTCGCCCTGCTAGTTTTTTGTATTTTTAGTAGAGACGGGGTTTCACCATGTTAGCCAGGATGGTCTCGATCTCCTGACCTCGTGATCCACCCCTCTGGGCCTCCCAAAGTGCTAGGATTACAGGCTTGAGACACCGTGCCCGGCCAGAAATAATTTAAGGAGGCAGGTGACAGATTAACTTACAGGCAAAACATTTGGTTATATGGTGTAATTGCAAACTACAGAGAGATTTTTAATCTAAATGGTCATTTGAGTATCCCCCAGTCCTTCTACATCCTGAAGGATTTTATGGTACCTTACTGCAGAGTACTTGATATCATTTTTGAAGAAATCATACTGTATCAACTGAGCTACAATGTAACTGCAAAATGCAGACTGCAGTGTTGCTCTGCTGTGGCTCTGTGGCTTCATGATTCATTCATTTTTCCTCTTCTCTTAAGCCATTTGAGGGCTGGTATCTCAGCTCTAAAAGTCATGCAGAGAATGGGTGGAAGGAATACAAATGCTTCACTGGAGCCAGATTCAGGCTGGGGCAGTTGTTGTCAACACGATGAGGTTGAATGAAATGCAGTGACAGTGTGGTAAGGGAAGACGTGTTCTTTATTGCTATTGGGTCCAGGGATGCCTGACCTTAAGGGTAAAACATTAGACACTATGCTTATCAACACAGCAGGCTGTCATTGCAGTGAGTTACACCTGCAGCTTAAGGTAACCAAAGCTGTTGAAACAATGTTGTGCCTGTGTGTGTGTGTGCAGGTGCCCCATATCAAATACACATTGCATTTTCATAGACATGCACAAATGTGTAAGAAACACATATACACGTATAAATCTGTGATTTAAAATATTATGACAGTATTATTTACAGATTTCTTTCTTCTTAATGTAAGATAAGGTATTTGGGGGCAAATTTTAACTAAGAAAACCGAATTTATTATTAACACAAGTATGATAAACTCATAGGGAATGATTACATGAATATGTGTGTATGTATGTGTACATACATATATATTCATTTAATTTGAACTTTATTTTTTAAGTACATTTGGAATGATTTTGAAGTAATAATATAATATATATATTTAAATGCCTAAATACTACCCAGAAGGTCATGATTTGACCTAAACACTCACATTTGCATGGGAATTTTATTGTGCTTATTTTCTTTTTGGAGGAATGCTTTGTCCTTTACAAAATGGACAAATACTCCCACTGTACTGCAGTTCCAGTTCTATAATCATTTTTGGAGTCTCTCTTTACCCCATGGTGACCACACAACATGGAGAACTGTCCTTACCCACATGCTGCTTGCCTGGGGAGCTCAGTGTCTCACACACAGAAGGATATACGCTCCCATTTTTTTTCCGCCGACTGTAAATGACTCCTATTCTTTGCTCCACAGAACATCCGATGTGGTGCCCAATCAGCTGAAAAAGCTGCACAGACGTCATTAGTTCTGTGTGTGTGTGTGCGAATGTGTGTGCGTGTGTGTGTGTGAAAGAGAGAGAGAGAAAGAGAGAGAGGAGACTGCAGCTGCCTTGCCGCGTGCCGAGTGGAGTCTCCATTAGGGCAGCGCTATTGATTTCTGATTCACATTGCAGCAACAGGGCTAGAGTGCAGAAGAAAAAAACCTCACATCTCAGAAAGAGGAATTACAAAGGCAAAAATAAGTAGATAGATAGTTTTACACAAAAATCAAGCATCTGTTACCGAAGGAAACCAAAAGTGACAATTTAGCAAAATTTAAAGACTGTTTATAATGTAGAATATAGTGTACAGGAGAAGTAGAGTAAAATGAGTTTAGAAAAAATTAGTCGTTCTAATTTTTCAACAATTTTTTATGAGAGGTGATAATGGTCTAATTTCCAGAATGCCTTGAAAAACCCTGAAATATTTGGCAGAGATACTGCAAAGTCAAGCTTATCTGAAGGCAATCTTGAAGCTATGCCTGAGAATTTTCAACAACAAAATATCCAAGATTTATTTTTTAAATTGCGTTCGATTATCTTATTAGCTAGTAGCTTTCTCTATTTTAATTCGTTGTGTTGCATAATATCTAGGATACAGTAACAGGCTGGTTGCAAATGCTTGAAACAGAAATAGGTTTCTTCATAGGCTGCGTTTCAGCATGTCCAACTGTGAGCCTGTGAAGCACAGCATCGGAGTTCTCTCGAGGTCTGTTGCCTCGGATTTGGTTAGAAATTATTGAATCTGGAGTGTAAAAACCCTGTCTGGGCCTTTTAGGCAGCTTGATTTCAAAACTAGCCCTTCCACCCCAAGACTTATCAACCGCCCCCCACCCCGTCCCAAAAGAAAAACGGAAGTAAGTTCAGCGTTAAAATAATGGTGATGTCAGGCAGGCAGTCTGCATGTGAGCAGCAGAAAATTAGAAGAATAGAACCATCCATTCTCGTTTCCCCCCACGACACTCACGCACACATACATGCACACTCTCTCGCGCAGACACACACACACACACACACACACACAACACCAGTCAGTGAAGGGGAAAAAGGGTGATACCTTTTTAAAAAATGAAAGGCAGTAAGCCATTATTAGCAAGAGCTATATTGAGCATGCTTGCCAGACAAGCAGCAAAGCTGAGCTCCAGTTCCGCCCAGACATGTGCCTTGCCATTTTCATTTTAATCAGCCTGCTCAGGATGGCTGCTGATTCATTTTGCAGGATGTCCCCCTGGGAGCCAAGGTGGAAGCCTGAGGCGAGCTGCTATTGCATCAATGCAGCACATCAGAGCGAGAACGCGGAGGCAGAGGGAGGAGAAAGCCTTCAGCACCGCATCCAGATTTCAATATGGCTAGTTAGAAGGTCCTGCATGAAACCGAGTCTATTGCAGAAAACATAATGAAAGGAAAAGAAAAAAGTCACATTGTCATTTCATTATCCAACTATTCTCTCCCCCAACCCCTTCCTGCCACCAACACACACACACACACACACACACGTACACATTTTACAGTGACCATGAAAGATTTCAAGCCACTCTGTGGAAGTGTGTGTGTGTGTGTGTGTGTGTGTGTGTGTGTGTGTGTGTGTACTATTTACCTGGTAACTAGCTGGGGGGGTATACCTGATTTAGCTGGAGACTTTGATTTGTAGGACTGACAACCTTATTATGCAGTGAGTTTATTATTGATATTATTCTGCTCTCGGTTGCCATGGCCACCTTGTGAGAGACATTCAATTTTCTCTCTTCCATCATCATTATCTATGAGGCCATCTGTTGTGGAAAATGAATTCAGCCTCATTTGCATGACTGATAAGCAATTTTTTTTTTATCTATTTAACAGAAGGTCATATGCCGGGGATTTGGAGCTTGTGAAAAAAAAATGTGGAAAAAAAAAAGCCTAGGAGAGGATGAGTGGGAGTGTGTGCATGGGGGGTGTGTGGAAGTCAAACAGATCCCTGAGGCCTGCGAGCCTATCGCGCTGCATTTGTCATTCCTGCCCGGGCGACATTTTTTTTTCCCTAAGCTACTGCACACTAAACAGAGTGAGAGAGCTTTTCCCTGCAGTCTTCTTGAAGCCCCCCTGGTTTTTTTACTCATTGTTGGTGGGTGTATTTTAATTTTTTCATTCCCTGGACTATGGGTTATGATATCAATATTCACTGAAGACAAAAAGCCACCTTTTCTGCATCTCGGTGGCATGCATGTGTCTCATCATCCTTTCAAACTTGTGGTGGAACAGGGTTTTCTTCCCTGTCTGTGTATTTTGAGCCAGCACAGTTACCAAAATTGAACTTGTCTTTCGCTTGTGAGCGGTTGTGGTCATTGTGAGGTACGTGATGCTCGTTAGGTTAATTTTTGGGGGACTTAGTGAGCAGGATGTGTTTTACCGTAGCTCAAGGGCTGAGGCTGCTATTCCATTGTCTGCTCCTTTTTAAAGTTATTTTTATAGCATGGCTGGTAGCTGAAATGTTCCTGGACTGGAGGCTTTGTGATCCACAGAAAATCTGTCTTTAAACTAAAATGGGTATTAGGTTGCATGACTTAACTGTGATATTGTTTATTAAGGAAAAAGATACAAAAACAAAACATGATGCATGTATAGTGCTTGGAGGATAAGAGGATACTGAAACAAAAACTTCCCAGAGACTTGACTGGATTACTTTACATTACAAATGAAGCACATCATTTTATACAAAGGCAATTAAAATGTTAGATATTTTTGATGAATTTACCTAATGATAAGAAGAGAGTTGATTTATATTGTTTAGGTGGAGAAACTCAAATAAAGATTTTTAAATTTAACTTAAATGTTTGAAGTTCATAATAATGAAACAAAATGTAATTTATGATAGAAATATGTCTTTTTGTAACACCTAAATTAATAAACTAAAAGTTTAAATGGTACCCTTTAGTTTTAAGATAGATCTGAATAAAGCAAAAATGTATATGTAAATATTTATATGAAAGTTAGTTATATAAAATATAGAGAACAGATTTTGAATTTAGTATTAACCATGACAATTTCTTGTACCATCAAAGCTATATAAGCTAAATAATTTCTAAGTTACTTAGAGTAAACATATTTTACATAGGAGTCTTTTTGTTCAAATGTTTATATTTTTTACTAAACAAAATTAACATCATAGACAAAAGCATCCCAAAACCACCCTTACAGGCATATGAGGGTCTTTCTAATTGTTCAACTTCATAAGTATCATGTAGCTTTAAAAATAATAAAGTCATGTCTCCCATACAGATAAAAATGTAATTATTTTAAAAAGAAAAGTATTTTATACAATATTCCTTTTCAAAAACACAATAGCATTGCATTCCTATAAGTTTTCACCTCTCAAGAACTTTGAATCCAAAGTGTTGATGGTAAGTTATAAATGCTACTAAGAGACACATTCCAGAAAAAAGGAAGTTTGTTTTTTCTGATTGACCTAAAAGAACATGTATGATTCTATCACTTCAAATGCAGTAAGTCAATTGCTTAAAAGTCTCCTTAAAGTTATACTTGAGTGATAAATTTTCTTTATTAATCAAAATAGACCACTGTTGATGTGTTTTTGTGATGGTACTTTACCTGATTGCACTTTGAAAACTCTTACCATACTATCATACACTTTTCATAAGCAATAACAGTTGTTATATAATCCTTCTGGTTTTAATCAGCCATATTTCTTTATATTTTAGCTTGAGTTTCAGAGAAATAAGTTTATTTTAAACATTAATCGTGCATTTAAAGAATTTAAAACAATAAAAATCTGATAGATTAAGAAGATTATTTAAAGTGACATCAGCTTTCTCAGAGGACTATAGTTTAAGCATCAGTAATATGAGATCTGGATCTATATTATAATATGAAGGATTAAGTTAGTGCCTTTTGATCTGTACATATAGTCTTCAGATTTGTGAATCAAAATTGTCAACATCTAAAAAAAACCTATGAAGTCGCACAATTGATTTTTGCTTCCTCCCCACCCCCACCCCCAAAAAGTTAATTACCAATCTTCGTTGGATTCTTCCTTGCCTCCCTGACATTTGACTGCTGCTAATTCACTGATTAATCTCATTAATGTGATTATAGTAGGATTTCGAGTTGGCTGCCATTGTTCTGTAGACAGTGCTATTCAGGCTGAGCACTTGCCACCTCATTCAGTTTTGCTGTGATTTTTCAAAGGCTGGTGGAGTGAGCTATTGTGAGCAGGCTTCTCTGCCTTCCCTTTCAGCACCAGGAGCTGTCCGCAGCTGATAGCGATTGCATTCAACAGTGACTGACTTCCTCCTAGTTTATTGGCAATGTGAAAATGGCTCACTTTCATCACCTTAATGATTGTGCTAGTTGAGGTAGAAGTAGGAGAAGCCTTCATGGTCACATTTGGATGTTTTGAAGATGGTGGCAGCAAAGATATCTATACTTGAAGATTTTTATTTAGTAAAGACTTTCCATCTGCCATTGCACACACATTTTACTCTATTTCCAAATATTCAAACTTATCAATACGTTAAAAATTACTTGTATATATGCATAGTTGTGGGTGGAAAAATTATAAACATTATTACTTTTCAACTGTAAAATTTTCTCCAAATACATGCAATTATTAATAAAATTCATCTTTGAAAAGATGCACCAGGACTATCTGGTGTCACAGGCAGAAAGTATGTATGACACACAAATTTCAACTTTTCTTTAGTTAGACTTGCATCCAGCTGCAGAACTTATGCCAATTTCACAAATTTGTGTTAGAAGCTGAGATCAAGGTAAAGGCCCAATAATTTGTGACCACATATGAGTGGTGTACAAAAATTCCTAAAGGAATATGAGTACATAGTCTTCTTTGGGGTTATAAAAGCTGTCAAAGCATGACCTTCGGACTATGTGGATAGTTTCAGAGAATGAGACTTCTTCAATATGCTCTTTTCACTGTCCCTGTTATGTTTTTCACCTAATTTGTTTATTTAATTTTTACTCTCTTGAAAATGTTTCTATTTTGTCCATTATTCTTGAATATACCCAATTATTTCACTGTCTGATGTTTTCTGTCTGCTTTCTGTGTCAATGTTTAATAGATTAGGGAAAAGAAATAAGTGATTATGCAATTTCAAAGATTTGTAAAGTTTTTCTATTTGTTACAATTATACTTAAAATTAAAAATATTGAGTTAATAATCTGATTGTTCAACTGCTTTTATAAATACTTTACAGGTATAATTTTTAAAAGCCAATTACTTCTCTGTGAAAAATTAATTTTGTCAAGTGAATAATGTTTTCAAAGTCACATGCATAAACTAGATTTTCAACTCTACCTGTAAGCCAATCTAATTTGAGGGAGAGATATTATTTTAAAAATACATAATATATAATCTGAAAGACTTTGTTTACTTGTTATATATTTTGGTGGACACATTTTAACTTCAAACAACTTAAAGGCCTATTTACTCTTAAATGTTTTATATTAAAAATCTCCTCTGTGGAATTAGAAGGACTAGTCAGACGCTCTTTGGTAATGACCACTCTGCCCTGCACTTACAGTTTGGTTTGGCTGGGTGTCCCTTTTAGACCAGGGCTATAATTTTCAATCAATAATCAGTTTTTCCAATGTGTGTTGTCCTTTGCCAGGAAGTCTACCTTGAGGCGAAGTCTCTCCAGAACTCTGTTCAGGAGGCAAATGAATGGTAGACTCAGAAAGAGAGATAGACAGTTTTGCTAAATTCTTATAATCAAACTACTCCATAGCATAATTTGATTGCAATGACATTATGCATTTTCCTATTTTCAAGTTTTTAAGAGTTCTTTTTATGAATATCTTCTTTTTTATTTGAAAAGTTGTGTAGTATCCTTTAGAAAGGAGTAACTGAGGATAAACTTGAACAAAAACTTGTGAATAACATATTTTTCACCAAGCCAAGTTTCATCATACTGTATTCTACACAACACCTGACATGGATCTGCATTTCTTCCAAACTAAACTGAAGATAAAAGATACCACAAACTTGAAGAAGAAATTAGATGTAGGTTTGTGTGTGTGTATGTGTGGTTGGGGGTAGTGTCATATCTACATATCATGGTTGCTGGTATGAAAAAGATATTTTAAATTGGCATGCCACCCACAGACTTAAAATGTTGCCTATAGTGACCATAACTCATATGAAATAATACAAATATTCTACTTTTATAGTAATTTGTTGTATGATTTTTTTCTGATATTAGATTATTTAAAGGCAACAGCTATCCATTTTTTTCCATCAGTGGGCTATTTCAATGCAATGTGGTTCAGTTTGTAACATCTTTGTGTCTTGTCTCTTCTCTCTCTTTCTCTCCACTTTCCTTTCTCTCTCTTCTGCCCTCTCTCTCTTTAACTCGGTCCCTGTTTGTCTGTTTTGCCACCCTCTCTTCTCTCTGTGTTTCTTTCACACCTGCATTGTTCCAGCATACACAATGATTTTTCTCTGCATATTTCCACAATGGAAGTGTTTTTGGCTTTGACATCATAATGAGTCCTCAGGGTATCTGTAGAAGTAATCAGAGATGGCAGAGAAAATGTAAGCCAGGTGTTATAAAACTAGAAAGAATACATAAATGCTTATTTATTAGATAGAGAAAGACTGATAAACATTGCTGTATTAGGCTATTCTGCTAGGAAAATTTTCCAACCATGTACCTCTTTTAAAATAATCTCTGCTCCCCACGTGGTGATTATCAGAAAAGTTGGGGGGTGGTGAATATTTTAGTCTCAGTGTAAGGAGTATTGTGTTGTGAGAAGATGGAATGATACAGGACATTCTCTTAAAGCTTTCCTTGCTTTCAGACTGCAGTGGTGTCTAGCAGGGCTCGACAGGAAGGGAATTGCAGTCTCTGTAGTAACCAGTAAGTCTGGTCCCAACACATCAGGGAAGAGCTTGGTCTTCAGAGGAATTACCTCTGAGAGCTGGAAGAGGGTGTTCCTGGTAACTTGGGGCTTCTCTGTCAGTCTCCCCACGGAAACCACAGTCAGCACTGTGCTCTGTGGAAAGCCTGCAGTGGCTGCTCCCTTGTGCTGTTCTGCTCTCGACTCTCACTCACTGTGGATAGTGGGCTGGTGAAGTGCGGGCGCCAGAGGGTAGGGGTGAATGGAATGGAAACACAGAGGGAACTGTGACCAGCACGTGCGATGGTCTCTCCACGGCAGACAGAGCCCTGCGTGGGTGAGAAGCAGACTGCGGAACAGGATTTGGCTTGATGGCCACCAGCTCTTCCACAAAAAGGTACTTCTTTCCTTTTATTGTAAAGGTTACATGGGATTTTTTTTTTTTTTGCCTGGTGGTTGCAGTTCCCAGTTCTTCTCTTAAGTACTTCAAAAATAGTTGTTTCTCCACCTGCCTGCCTATCTCCAGCTCTCATTTGATTGCATACACAACACTTCCTAAAGTCTCTTGGTTTGGCATGTGAACACGCCAACAATGGACCCTCTCTCAAAAGAGCTTCTCCTTCAGTGTGATGCCATTGTGGGCACCGATATGTCTGCATGCTGCCTGGAGTTGTTGTTAAACATGAGTCTGTGTATTCAAGGCTAGTTTCCAGGGGCGAGGGTGGGAGGTGCTAAAGTAGCCTTTATGATTTAATGTAGCCTTTCATAACGGTGAGTGTTATAGGAGAGAGGTTTGCAGAGAGTGAAACGATATAGTCACCACCAGAGTAAAACATCTATGACTTAATTCAAGAAGCCATTTATAAAATCAGCACTTTTTTAAGCCAGAAAAAATGCTAATGAACATCAGGTATCTCTGTTCCCTTAGTTATTTAAAAAACCTTATAAGGTCTTGTCTTTTCAAAGAAAACTTTGTCTATATTTTTTTCTTCAAACAATGCTAAAAGGTGAAAAATGTTTTAACTTTCTTAGACAAGAAGTTTCGTGTCTTTTGTTTTAAAAGAAAATGATACAAGAAGCTCATACTGAAACAGAATAATATAGTGTGGTTGGCAACCCAAAAAAGATTTTAGGAATCAGTTAGAGTTAATTCTTGTGTCACCATTCTTTTATTTTAAGAAGTGACAGGTTTTGGAACCTCTTTTTGTTTTGCTTGGATGTTAACCAGTAATGCCATTTAAAATACTGTAGGTTCAGCTTACTTTTGTGAGGTTTCTTTGGCCACAGCATGAATTTACCATAACATCAATGATAGGGGAGATATTTTTAGATATACTGCCTAGCTGGTAGCTGCTAACAGCCTGACTCCGGTATTTACAGTTCTCATCTATTACATTAAATACAGCACTGCTCATGATACACATTCTGCTCTAGAGATTTAGGGGCCTGTGGGTACAAGGCAAGCAGCATACAGCACACATCTCCACTCGTGTCTGCCTGTGTTGCAAGGCTGATACACAGGAAGGTTAGAAATTACTGGTTTAATCCACAGCTGTAGTTTGAAAAATATCTAGATCAGCAGTGAAGTTCCCTCCCACCTTAGGATTTGGGGAAGTGGATATGTTTTGTGTTGCTTCAAGGAGGCAGCCTGAGACAGGGTAAGTCAGCAGGATGCTTCCGAGGCTCTTCTGCTGCAGCGATGTGGTCTCTGAGGGAGCCTGAGCCTGGTGCACGCAGCACAGGCGGGACTCGCAGCCCGGCGCTGTCTGTCTGCTGCCTTTTGATGGAGGCTGCGCTTCACCCGCCCGGCAGAGCGCTGTACGCATGCCCGTCTTCCCTGTCGTTTAGTGGTGTCAACTTATTAATTTCCATCTTCGACTTCAGGCCTGTTAGTTTCCTGTCTGAAAGCATTATTACTTTTGTCCATGTGGCAAAATAATTAGCATACAGATGAGAAGTGGCCCCTTGCCTGGGCGCCGGTAGAGAGAGAAGATGTGCAGTGGAAAGTTGATTGGATGAATGGAGAACAAATGGTGGGCGTTCAAAAGCATTAGAAGAGTTTTGTAGTCGTGGAGCAGGTTGGAGAATTTTCTGGGTGAGTCCCTAAGATGGAAGGCAGGGGTGGCTGCCGTGGGAACAACTGCTTGTCAGACACTGGCTTAGCCGAAGGTGCCAAGTGCGGCTGCAGGCACAGATAATTCATTGGGACGACTTTGTTGTGCAAGTCTTGAGGCTGCTCTTTGATATCCCCTCCAGGTAAATATGTCCTGTGCTCCCTGTCTTATCCAGAGCGTTTGTTCCGCTTCCCAAAGTGGAGCAAAGTTCAACTCCTGATGGTCAGTAACAAAAGAATAGTCATTTGCTGCTGGTTTGGGGTAGCGGCTTCATCCGTCTTCGTGTGCATGTGTCTGAAGTGGAAATTAACTGTTTAGAGATGATTGTTTTTAGAAACTTACAGCAGCCATTATTCAATGTGTTTAATTAATATTTTCTGAAACCGTGCATCGAGACCAGCAAAATTAGCAAATGTTGTTTCAATTAAAGCCCAGACATAATTAGTTTTGACTAGTATGTATTTTTCCTAGCTGGAAGATGATTTTAGCTAATTTAACCAGCAACTTACTGGAGATGGTGAAAATTGAACTGAAGTTTCTATTGATCTGTAGAATCTACAACTAGGAAATGTAGAAATTAGCACACAGTGATACTCTCAGTTCTTTTCAGAAAAATGGAGATCATTTTTGCAAATCAGTCTTCTGAGTTGAGAAGTAAGAATAAAGAGCCTGCTGGAATCCTAATTTTCTATTGTCATCAGTGACACATTTCTTATATAATTCTGTGACTGTGCTACTGCAATATGGGTGTTTTAATATTTAGTTAAATATACTTCCATCTGGGGGAATTCACAGATAAATAGTTCCATCCTGTTTTAATAATTCCGATTCTCCCTAAAAGGCAAGGTTTTTCGTTTTAACTGACCTAATTATTTCACCTGCTTTTTAGGTAGAACTCAAGTAGAAATTGTTATTCTTTAACTGTCTTTTTATAGATTCCTGAATATTTTAGATCACTTGATCTTATTTTGCTTTTATTTTAAGCTTTTTTTTTTCTAAAGAGTTGCTTTACTTTAGCTGTTTGCTTTAAACAATAACAGTGAATATTTGATAGAAAATACAACTTTGGGGGGGAGGGGAAAATATTTTCTGTTTAAAAAAATATACCTTTTCAAAACATAAGGAAACCACCTTTAACGAATCTAAACCTCAAACACAAGGTATTGAAAAACATATTAACCCTTCATGTGAAGCTGCTGAAACTTGGTTTTCATCATTTTCCTTCTCATCCTGCAAGTTTCTTAGTACTCACATTGAGCTTTTTCTGCATAATAAGTAAATTATCTATTGTTTTTTCAATATGTGTGTGTTTATACACACAGACACATTTCTTTTTCTATTTCATTTTTAAATTTGCTAGTAAACTAGAATGAGGAAAAAATTGAGTTTTTAAAAATGTAACTCAAGCAGTTTTAAATATCAAATTGTTTTCAAGCAGATTCATGAAATCTTACCTAGAAAAAAGTCATAAAGTCATAGTTCCATTATTTTCTCATGGCTACATTTCATTTTAGAGTTGAACCAAGCCTTATATGATTAATATAGCTGCTTTTAGCTTTATGATGGTGGTTTATAACTTTCTTGGGGCAAAATATCAGCATTTACTTTTTAACCTCACCTTGTGCATTTCTATGTGGAGATTCCTGAAAGCCCCTTCTCCGATGCTCTTTGTGCCTGGCTGCCTTCAAAGGTGGAGCCCAGCTGTTTTTGTTTGTTTGTTTTGTTTCTTTCTTAGGGTCAAAATTGTGTTATATTAGTCTGCACTCCACGGAGCCCCATGTGCCACTCTCTGTCACATTTGTTCTCAGGCCGTGGAGCAGGCTCACGGGCAAAGACACTGAAAGGTCCCAGGACTGGAAAACAGGCTGATGTGCACCTGTCTGAAAAGGTGATTTCTAAGGGAATTTTTCCCTGTCTAGTTGGACTCTAAGGTTGAGTGTCAACTTTGGAAAGAAAACAGCCTTTCATGGCAAAATTTTTAATCAATTGATGTGATTCCAAGGTGTTAGTCCAAAGATGAAGCCCTCCTTTACTTAAATGCCCTGTGTAGGCAACGCTGGTCAGTGTGGGGCGTCTGCTGTCTCAGTGGGCCTGCTCTGCTCACCGAAGCCACAGAGGGCATTGCTTTGGTGGGGTTTCCATTGACTGTGAATGAAAAAAAAAAAAAAAAGGTAAATATTTTTTATTAAAAAGGTTATTTGACTGTATTCCCTTTAAAATTCAGTACTGTTGTGTATTTTTGTACTCTTAGGGGTACTATAATTCCTCTCTTCCATGGTTTTGTGAGTGCGTGCATGTGTGTATTTTTAAAATGCCAATGTGAAAATGTGTGTAAGCTGACAATATTTGAGCCATAGGGTTAGTATGTGTGCCATGTAAGCCTGCTTTAGATGTGTTTGTGCACTCATTAATATAGTTGAAAGAACTTTAGGACTCAATATAGCATACTGACTGCTTTTTACTGAAGTCTGACTGTTTACATAGAACACTCCAATTGCTTCAAAGAAAATTACCTCAAGGATATTGGGCATTTGCTTGAGAAATTTTCAAGTGTGGAATGTCAGGTTTAGGACTCTAAATCAAACAACTCATGAATTAATAATTTATGGGGGTCTCTTTTTTTTAGTACATTGACAAAGATTTTCATTATAGGATTTCTAGCTCAAACACTGTTCTGAGTGGTGCCTTCATGCCGTTATCTCAACCTAAATGCATAGTGTGTTTTAATGCCCCTCAACAGAAAGGTTTTTCAAAAGTCAGCATCACCTCTTGATTCCAGGGGCTACCACACCACTGAACCCTAAAAGCAATGGACCATTCTTAGAGGCTGACTTTAAATTTGGCCCAACCTCCCCTCCCTGGTGCACGTATTCCACCAGCCTGTGCCATCTGAACAGAAGCTGAAAGCACAGAGCTTTGTCACCATGAAACAATGCTAGCCAGACTGGTTGTAGAAATAATCGAGTCTGCAGGGCACCCCATAGAGAGCCATCAAACCGAGTCTGCTCCGGAGCTGTCTGGTAGATTGTGAACATTCGGAAATCAGTGCCGCATCTGCCGGTGGACCCTGTGCTTCTCTGAAACTCCCACCTGCCCTAATGCATCTGGGCAAGAGCTTTTCAGAATCCAGTTTCCTCCAGGATAAATTTAATACGTCTTGAGGGCCAGGCGCAAGCAAATTGATTCTATCTCTGCACCAGAAAAACTCATCAACATCTGTAAGGACACGGATTTTCAACAACCCCAGGATTAGGGGATGTTATTTTGTAAAATATATCCCAAGCCTACTCCCTTCATACCTCATGCCAGCATGGCATTTTTTAATTAGGAAGTTGATTAAAAAGGGCATGGTAGACCACGGATGTATGGTCTCCTGGCATCCATCCAGCTGTTTGTTGTCTGGGTCGTGGAAAGCGTTGCTCATCACCAGTTGCAGGAACGAGGGGGAAATGATTATAAGGGATGGCAAGAATGAAACTGCTGCTGTCCGTGCTAATGGCAGCTGATTGTGGCTTCATCTGAACCAGGTTTTCCTGCAGACAGACTCACCGACTTCCTTCATGAGACAGAGACCACTCGTACTTGGAAATAACTTGGAAATTTAGAAACTCGGTGTATTATTCCGTGGTTCTGATTTTTCAGTGATCAATAGGATAAGTCATAATGACTTGTATTTTCTGGATTGAAACCTGTTTTTGGCCTCGTGTCCTGTAGGTTGGTGTCAATGATGGTAGTTGTTCTAATGCTGCTGTGCTGTTTGCCTTCAAGAGTGTCTGGTTTGGCTTTTGGTTGTTTCCCCCACCCCCCAAGGGAAATTCCTTTCTTTGCTGGTTTTCTTTTTTTTTTTTGGACTTAGAGTATATTTCACAGAAATAAAATTTTATGCCTAATTGTAGTGTCCCAATGGCTAATGTGGTGTGAATGAGCACCACGTTATGAATTTAACCCTGTCCATCCCTCTCACCCTCTTATTGTATGAGCACTTTCCCAAGACCAAGCATACTAAAGAAAGCAGGGAAAAGGCAGCCACGGATGAGGCTTGACATGTTGCCAACACCAAGACCCTCATGCCCAGGGCAGAGGCTCTGGGGCTGTTACGCGTCACTCTGGGAAGACGCTCAGTGCTCAAGATCAGGAGACTATGCACCCCAGTGGGACTTTTCAGCCGCAGGGGTAGCAGTTCTCCCTTTTGTTCTCCTTCCCTCCAAACCTACTTGCACATATATTAATTAGTTTTAGATTCTGCATTTTAAAGTTTTCAGTGACAGACCAGCTGGAGTTAGCAACAATGGTGGGCAGGCAGGGGCTCTCCTCACTGTCCTCTTCTAGAAAGAAAACATCAAAGTCATTGCTGAAGACAAAAGGCGAGACTCCTTAAGGTCAGCACCTCCCTTCCCTCTTAGCACCGTAACTGAATAATTAATACAATGTGCATATATTGAGCACCTACTAGGTGCGGAGCCAAATGCGATAGAACTGAGTAACAAATTTCTGCCCCACAAAAGTCAGGTAATGTGTGTACGTGTGTGTGTGTGTGTGTGTGTGTGTGTATACATATGCATATTTCTGATAAAGGGTAATCATAAATACTTCTAGGTTTACTTTACTTGAATGCATTTTGAAATAGATTAAAGCATTCTTATGACTTAAGAAGAAGAGTTGGGTGAACCTTCAGGCCCCTTTCCTGGGTAATCAGTCCTTCAGGAATCCAGGTGACCATTCCAAAACTCATCACTCAACAGCATGACATTGAATCACCATATTCTCTATTCGATGGCACGTATGATTTCAGTGTACTGACTTCTTACAGAATCAAGAGTTACACATTGTTGAAGATTCTGGATAGTCAGCCCTCATCCATCATGGTTTCTAAGCACACATTCCCTGTCCGCTTCCATTCTGCAGAGTTACAATCGCAGCAAGCCTTCGCTTACCTGAGAAAACACCAAACAGTAAACAGAAAGTTCTTTGGAGGCGGGTGTTGGTAACTGTTGGGGGTCTGTTTTGCAGTTTCTGAGCTGTTGATACCAGAGATCAACAATAGAACATTTTGGATTTGGCATGGTGAAGCCCTAGGTTATTGACTGAGGGCCAACCTTCCAAGCAAACAGGAAGATCCCCTGTGTCATATTCACTTGTCTCTGCCTTCTCTGTGACATAAGCAGTCCTGTCACAGTGCAGACAGCTGAAAGGGGTGGCCAACCTGGTTATCCACCGGCTCACCATTGGCTGCAGAAACATCAAAACAAGGAGGAGAGGAGAATTCAAATTAGAAACTGGTCATGTATTTCAGACAATTCCAATGACTGTTTGCCACATTTCCCTGGAGTCAGACCTGATTGCTTATACCTGCCTACTTAGAATTAAGAATTTTGCCGTTATACCCTGTAAAAGACAAGCTGGGTTAGAATTCGCATTTTATATTCTCTCAGAGTATGGAAATTTAAGTAGCTCAAGCATCAAAAAGCCACATGTCTTTGCTTAAAAATGGAATTCTGCGATTATATAAAGTGAGAAGGGTTGGTTGATGCTAGGTTCTTGTATATAATAGGAAATAAAATCTTAATAATCTGCTCAGATACATTTCAGATCAATCTTTTACTTGTCCTTTATTTAATGTGGCACATTAGGTACTGAATTAACATGTGAAATTTTCCACTGAATTTCTGAATCTTCCAAGACGTTTCGCAATTCTTTTCATAGTCCTGAGAACAAGAATGGAGGTAGTTTTGCTGCCCAAGTGTTTTTTTTTTTTTAGCTAATATGCTGTTACTGGGATTATATTAGCTCAAAAACAATCCTTTTCCCTTAGAGACCCACACCCATAGTGCCAGCCAAGAAATGAGGTATCTGTTCTCCAGGGACAAGTTAACACACCTGTTTACAAATGGGCAAAGCCACCTGTTCATCTAGTTTTAAAGTTAATGATCAAAACAGTATCTGATCCTAGGGGTTAGTAAGAGTGGAAAGGCAGTTTTGTGTGACAACAGGTAACATCTCATTTTTATTACCTAACATTTCAATGTATGTATATTAAATGTGGAATTAGTTAGAAAACACACTAAGCCTATGATAAATATTCCAAATATTAAATATCAACATTCCAAGGATTAGATGCAGAAGTTGTGTAAGGAGTGGTAGAGTCAATGATAGAGTACATTTCATGCTTCACATTTTCAAAATCCAACATATGCAAATTGAATCATGTGTTTTAGCCTCAAAGGCATAGCTGAAGTGTGAGGCTTGCTGATTGGGCAGTCAGCATTGCAAAAATGGCCTCTTTCAATAAAAAATCAGTCAACGATTTTCACACATCTCATCCTTCCTCCAACAAGATCTCTTTCCCTTCCTGCTATGACTGAGGAGCATGTGGCTCGGGCCCTTACAACACCGTGGTCTCCAATTGTTTGGCTTTTTTGCATTAGCGCCCCTCTTGGCTCCTGCTCCTAGAGTTTTTAACTAAGGGCACGGCCAGGAGGATAATTACAAAATCCCTTGATTGATTATTTTGGTCTCTTCCAAGAGTCAGAAAGACTTGACTCTGCCTGGTTTGGTTATATCGGCTAGGTTGCACATGTGTTATAAGTTTCTGACTAATTCTCCAAAATATGAACAATGACCCACGACACAGGGTAGCTTCATTTTTCCATTACTTTCCAGGAGGATATTTTTACCTAATATTAAACATTTTTCCATTTTTATTTTTTGTCTTTTTTAAATTTTCTAAGTGAGATTTTCCACCCATAGTCAACCTAGACAGTGACGTAAAGTCCCTGTGAAGGAGCCCGGCGTTGGGAAGAGCTTCCTCCTAGGTCAGCTCTCCATAGAATTCAGAGATGACTTGAAACAAATGACTGCAGCTTTCTGCCTCTAAGGACCCTTGTTTAAAGTGAGAGACTTTAACTCTCTTGATGACTGCGTGTTTGGCATCCTCACACGGACAGCAATTTCAAAGGCATTCCTGTGTAACAGTGGGCGTCATGCTATCAGCAGGGCCACACCGACGGGCCCCTTGTTTATCACCACTTTGCAGAGAAGTGCAAATACAAACCCAACACCAGAAACCTGCAGTATTTAGAGTAGGTGCTATTGCTTGATTGATGAGTCTAATCTGGGACTACCAAGGTCAGGCAGGTTGACAAGAAATTAATCTCATCAAATTCTTCTTGGTCATCTAGAGAAATCACTGGACCAGCCGGGCGAGGTGGCTCATGCCTGTAAACCCCAGGACTTTGGGAGGCCGAGATGGGCGGATCATGAGATCAGGAGATCAAGGCCATCCTGGCTAACACAGTGAAGTTTCGTCTCTACTAAAAATACAAAAATAAAAATAAAATTGGCTGGGCATGGTGATGGACACCTGTAGTCCCATCTACTCAGGAGGCTGAGGCAGGAGAATCACTGGAACCTGGGAGGCGGAGGTTGCAGTGAGCCAAGATTGCACCACTGCACTCCATCCTGGGTGACAGAGTGAGACTCTGTCTCGAAAAAGAAAAAAAGAGAAAAAAAAGAAGAAAGAAAGAGAAGAAAAATCACTGGACCATGTGGCACTCAGACATGTAACTGAAACCTAACTTTACCTTAAGTTATTTTCTCTATTAATTTTATACGTTTTGTAACCAGAATTTTATCTTACTTTACACAAATAATGCCAGCTGTAGGTGGTGGGTTGCCCTGACATTTCACGGAAGCGTACATGCCATGGCAGCTCTGCAGTTACTACTTGGTTTCTCTCAAGCCACTCTGGTGACTACACGAGTCTTCCTAACTTCTCATGATGTAGGCCAGGGAGATATATGTCATTAATATGACTTGACATAATACTTAAGGAAATAGCCCCATCAACTTTATGTATTACCTTTCTTTTTAAAAACAGTATTTAGGGTATGCACAGGTTAAGCAGGAATGCGTTTTTAGCAGCTAAAATCTATTATACAATCCATGTCCTACTTCTGGTCTCCTAGAGCAGAAGGCACCCAAAATGACAAGCAAGAACTCGTGGGTACAAATAAACACTAGGTTTTTACCATGGTAGCCGATGGCATGTTCTCACCAACTCAAAAGAGTGGGCCTGAATATTGTCCCCAAAATATCCCAGCAACATAGAGAAGAACATCAGGCCCACAGTGGGAAAAGGAAAGGAGTCTGAGAAATCAAGCTCAGGTCGAGGTTGGGCAGTTGTCTCTCTCCACACCTGAATCTCAGACTCCTGACCTGAGTTAAAGGAGCCTTTCCAGGTCACTATTACCAAGGAGGCTCCATTGGGAAAATTCGAACACGGACATGTTTTATTTAACAAAGCAATCCACTATTTCAAAAGTGCGAATTTCTACATGTGGAACTTTTCTCTAAGTATTGGGAAATGCTTCTCATATGAAAATAAATGGAGAGGTATAACAAAAGGAAGGTAACTGTGTAGAATGAATAGGGCTGGAAAGAAAACAAAGGCAGAAACATTTTTATCCATTTGAAATTAAAAACAGTAAAAAATCTACAGGCAATAGAAATATGCTTCAGACATACAATTTGGCTATTTCCAATTCTTACTTAGAGTGAGATGTTGTAAACATAGACCAACTAGAAGACTCATATCTTTGGAAGATCATAAAATGAGTAAAGTTAAGTGCCAAGGACAAATACTCTCTTGTATACAAATTCAAACTGTTGATAAATTATATTAAGAAGCTAATAAAAACAGACTATCAGGAAAGCACCCTGAAAGCAATAATAACAATGGCTAATACTTAGTATGTACAGTAAATTGAGTGCTTTCCTCATGGGTTATATCAGCCAAAGCCCACAAAAATCTACAGGATTGCTGTAGGCACTACTATTATCTTCATAATCATAAAATAAGTAAACATACTTATTAAAGAGTTCAAGTTATCTAGGATATATACTGTTTAAGAAACCAAACCCCCAATGCAAACTTTTCATAGACAGAGAATATATTGATGATTTTCTACATCCTCAATTTAATGCTTACTTTGACTGCCAACAATGATTTTCAGTAGACCAAACACTTATTTACTGAATATCTGTAGGTGCAAATCTTAAGCCAGTGTAAGGCATAGTCCTTGCCCTTAAGAACTGAAAATCCAGCTGAGGATCCAAGACATAACCGGAGAAAACATTATAATGTCAACTATCTCCACAAAAGTTTTCAGGGACAATTGACACACTAACAGAAATGTGCTGTGCCCTCTGGAGTTTCCCACGTGAGTTTCTGAAGTGTCCCTGAGATAGAAAGCACAGAGAAGCTTTACATTCAAGTCTTTAATCCATATTGAGTCAATTTTTGAATAAGATTTAAGGAAGGGGTCCAGTTTCAATCTTCTGCATATGGCTAGCCAGTTTTCCTAGCACCATTTACTAAATAGGAAATCCTTTCTCCATTGCTTGTTTTTGTCAGGTTTGTTGAAGATCAGATGGTTGTAAATGTGCAGTCTTATTTCTGAGATCTCTATTCTGTTCCATTGTTCTATGTGTCTTTTTTTGTACTAGTACCATGCTGTTTTCATTATTGTAGCCTTATAATATAGTTTGAAGTTGGGTAGCATGATACCTCCAGCTTTGTTCTTTTTGCTTAGGATTGTCTCGGGGGAGGGAGAACATTGTGATAAACAGCTACTACGTGTGGAGCTTAATACTTAGGTGATGGGTTGATAGGTGCAACAAACCATCACGGCACATGTTTACCTATGTAACAAATCTGCACCTCCTGCACATGTATGCCAGAACTTAAAATTAAATTAAATTAAATTTTAAAAAAAGAAATCACAGAAGGGCAAGCCATTTATCAGGGCCAGTGGCCAATAGAACTGGTGAACAGGTGGAATCTGGGATCAGCCCTGAAAACCAGTATAATTTGGATACATGGGGTAAAAGGACCAGGCCTTCTATATAACTATGAACACGGTATGTGTGATAAATAGATGTAGTGTTCTGAATGGTCATTATTTAATGATATTTGATAGTGTGTAATTAAGTATTCATTCTGTTCTATTACCCATGATTTGTATATGATTCAGAGTGACATGGGGGGAGTTATACATAAATATATATGGGAGGCAGTTTCACTTTGAAAACTATTAATGGTTTGCTCTTTAAAAAGTTTCCGAAAATGCATATCATTTCATTCTATGATCTAAACATATGACAGTCTAGAAGTTTACTGGTTGGTGGAGTTTTGTTTCTTATTGAATGATTTACAAGATGATTAAAGAGTTACTTGATCTCGTGGTATGCAAAAATAACTATAAGAATTGTCATAAAACAACTAAAAACATTTAAGAAAATAATGAGAATAGTTATTTCTCCTTTGCTATGAAAATCACTATGTCCAAATAAGAATATTTTTTCTTTCTTCTTCACAGAGAGAGGTACCTTAGAAAAATAAACATATAATGGTCTCTAAACTAGAGTGAGGGTTGGGCCCCAGCGTTGTTTATAAACTTGTGTATCGAGATAAGTAAACTATTTAATTCAGGTTTCAACATGGCTTTGGAATTAGTAGGAGCTCCTGCTTCTAAACTAAGATCAAATTTAAACATGACTTGCAGAATGTATAGTATCTCTAAAAGTAAGAGTATAAATCATATTTTACTTAAATTTTTTAGGAGAAGACCACGATAGTATTATATTGCCACACCCTTGGCACTTTACTATAGCAGTGAATTCATCCCCCATTTCCTGTGTGATATCAAGTAGGGTCTTTTCCTGTATTGAGTCTTTGAAGAGAAATGTTCTATCTTCCTCCTTACGTCGTTTCCATTAAAAAAAAAAAAAAAACAGGTATTTTTAACTGATTTCAAACTAAGTAAAGCCTATTCAGAATGTGAGATCTGTTATCTGCTTTCAGATCTCCCTTGAATTAACCAGGCATTATCTCTACTGAGCCCCGGTCCCTCTCCAGAGACTGACTCCTGAAACCCTTGCTATGCCCACCTCTGAGCATGGGTTAAGACAACCAGCAGTGGAGACAGCACATTTTCAGGGCCAGCAAACCACTGATTGCCCTTGATTTTCCAATTTTTTTTTTTTTAAATATCAGCTGAGATCTTCGGAAAGCAACGTACTGAATTTTATCAGCTTTGCTTTTTATAAAGATGCTGTTACTATGCCAAGGACATGGAGAAAAAGTTCCTTCTTTCACCCTGTCTTAATTGATATATTGAAGGTAGTGAATATACAGTATGAACCCTTAAGTCATATATATTCTGAAAGGAACACAAATTGTAATTTCTTCAGCTCTAAGTTCATTGCTATTTTCATTCTTTTCTTCTTCTCCTCTGCCCAGGACACTGACAATCTGTGAATCCTCTGCTTCACTCATTCTTCAAACAATAGCCACTCAACCACCAGCTAATTCACCAAGTAGCCAAAGACATGTTCCTCTCTCTCTGTGACAGCCTGCTGTTCTTCCTCTCTGCTTGCTTCTGGCCAGAAGCCCCCTTTCTTCCTATTTCTCCACACCCCAGCCTACAATAGTCTTCTACCACCGCTTTTGAGTGAAATGTCCTTGATGCAGCAATGAATATGTTCTCCTCTGTCCTTGGTTAGCCTAATGCGGACTTTGTCTCTATGTCTGTGGGATCCAAACATAAGAAGAGTGGGAATGGGGTAGAAAGCATAGAATGAAACTATCAAAAAAGCTACTGGTGATGAAAATACTTAGTAAACCTCAGAAGTGTTATATTCTTTTTTTTCTCACTCTGTCACCCAGGCTGAAGTGCCATGGTGCAATCACAGCTCACTGCAAGCTCTTCCTCCTGGGTTCAGGTAATCCTCCCACCTCAGCCTCCAGAGTAGCTGGGACTGCAGGTGCATGTCACCCCACGTGGCTAATTTTTGAATTTTTTTTGTAGAGATGGGCTTTCACCATGTTGCCCAGGCTGGTCTTGAACTCCTGACCTCGAGCAATCTACCTGCCTCAGCCTCCCAAAGTGCTAGAATTACAGTCATGAGCCACTGCCCTGGGCCATAGAAGTGCATGCAGGTGAAAGAGAAAGGGAGAGATAGAGAATAAATTGTGGTTCTGTTTCTCAGTCACTAAGGAAAGGAAACAACTTCATCAGAAGCCAAAGATAGAGACACTGGGAAGGGAGGTGAACAGTCTGGTACCAAACATAAGTGGAACAGAATGGGGAGGGGTGGCCAAGGGAACATGAGGAGCATGACACAGGCGACTTGGTTCTCCTTTCCACAGGTCCCCTTTCCAAACCCCAGTAGCTAGAGGTGCTGTGTAAAGTCTACAACTGCAGTCTCTCCTCACTGTCACCCATAAATCTAGGCTTGTTTCCCCCACAGCAGCATTGCTGCCCACACAATGTGACCTACAGTACTTGTCATTGAGTGTTATGATTCATTTGCACTCTGTGAGGTAGGTGGAGGACCTAAATGTGGCAAAGAAATGTATTGGAATCCCAAACTGTTTGTGCATAACTTGTTAATACATTGAAGCACACTACCTCATTTATGTTCCAGACAGCTGAAGTGACTGATTCAAGTCACCGTAGGCCAAATATACAAGGTTTCGGGGTAAAACAAGGGCCTGGTGTGGGTGGGAACAGAGGCCGTGCATGCTTCCCTATTTGTTCTTGCTCTCCTATCTGGCAGTAATGTACATCTGTCCAAGAGCCAGCTCTAGCTTGAGAAGAGAGATGGGGGGAGGCCCGCCCTTCTCTCCAAGCATGCACAACACTCCTGTTCACACTGATGCCAACCTAAATGGTGCCCCCCAAAGTCGTGTGACAGAGGAGATAATTCTCATTCTTCAGATCACAGCATCCGGTGCTTCATTTAATAACAGGAAGGCAGCTCAGGGCTCTCAGCTTATATACCCATCTGAGACCAACATTATTGTGCATTTCACATCTTGTGATCTCTTTCCAAGTTAGATAAGGAGAACCGGAGAATGTTTATTAGATAAGGCAGAGCAGCAGCCTGATCCGGGCCACTCAGCTGCGTTCTTGTCTAGATACATCAGCATAGAATATCCAGGTTGGACACACACATCTGTGTGATTTGGGCTGGAGGAAGGTACAACGTGGTTCGTGTCTTCATTCTCATGCATTGTCAGCTCGGATTTGACATCAGCCTCCTTTTCTGACTCTTATGTGGCCTTGGTTATCAAACCCTTAAGTTTCTCACATGTCATTTACAGTTTTGAAATCAAATCCTTGGCTGTGTTCAGATCCGGGGTCTGGAGGGACCACAAGCAACAGCTGGGACCTTGGGGTGTAGGGGAGAGGTACAGGATCAAATGCCAGCACTTCAGGGTTGACCCAATTGGGGAAATGCAGTCACAGACCCCTGAAGTGGAATATTTCTTCATTTTTCTATTTGTTTATTTGTTTTATATTTTCTCTGGTTGGATAGTTGGGTAAAGGAATGTTGTGAGCCCTCTTTCTGCTGAAAGAGATTTACAGAATTTTTCTTTCATTTATTTTTTCAATAGATTCTTCACCTTGTTAGATGCTAAGGGTTATAAGAAAATGAGTCACAACTGCCCGTGGGTCTCAGATATTTTATAGACCAACAGGGCAGGAAAGACAAATTTATAGATAACTATATAATGGCTTGGACTTTGATAGAAGTGGTAAATATAAGTTAAGTGTTAAAATTTTCTGAAAGAAGGGAGACACAATGTCAAGCCAGGCTGGAGTGGGGATAATATATAAAAGGCATTGTTTAAAATAATCTTTGAAGAAAATGTAGGGTTCTAGAAGCTAATCACAGTACAAAAGCCCATAGAAGAGAATACACATGGCTTCTCTATGGAATGATTTAGAGGAAGTTTTTGATGAGACAACAGAGTATCAATAGAGATGTAGTAGAGAGTAGTATAGTGTACTGAAGTGTAGGTGGAGTTTAGATAGAGTATACTGAAGTGCAAGTGGAGTATAGATACAGTGTACTAAAGTGTAATTGAAGTATAGCTAGAGAGCAGAAAAGTGTAGGTGGAGTCTACATAGAGTGTTCTGATGTGCCAGTGAAGTATAGGCAGAGTATACTGAAGTGTAACTGGAGTATGAGTACAGTATACCAATGTATAGGTGGAGTATAGATAGAGTATACTGAAGTGTAGGTGGTGTAGAGATAAAGCATACTGAAGTGTAAGTGGAGAATAGATAGAGTGTACTAAAGTGTAAATGGAGTATAGGTAGAGAACAGAAAAGTGTAGGTGGAGTCTAGGTAGAGTGTACCAACGTGCTGGTGAAGTATAGCTAGAGTATACTGAAGTGTGAGTGCAGTATGGGTACAGTATACCAATGTGTAGGTGGAGTATAGATAGAGTATACTGAAGTGTAGGTGGAGTAGAGATAAAGCATACTGAAGTGTAGATGGAGTATAGATAAAGTACACTGAAGTGTAGGTGGAGTATAGATAAAGTAAACTGAAGTGTAAGTGGAGTATAGACTGTACTAAAGTATAAGTGGAGTATAGGTAGAGAACAGAAAAGTGTAGGTGGAGTCTATGTAGAGCGTACCAGTGTGCCCGTGAAGTATAGATAGAGTATACTGAAGTGTGAGTGGAGTATGGGTACAGTATACCAATGTGTAGGTGGAGTATAGATAGAGTATACTGAAGTGTAAGTGGAGTATGGGTAGAGTGTACTAAAGTGTAGGTGGAGTATAGGTAGAGAACAGTAAAGCATAGGTGGAGTCTGCGTAGAATATGCTGAAGTGCAGGTGGAGCATAGATAGGGTATACTAAAGTTTGGGTGGAGTATAGACAGTATACTGAAGTGTATGTAGAGTATAGATAGAGTATACTGAAGTGTAGATGGAGTATAGGTAGAGAAGAGTGAAGTTTAGGTGAAGTAGAATGTACTGAAGTGCAGTGGAGTATGGATAGAGTATACCAAAATGTAGATGGAATGTAGATGATAGAGTATACTGAAGTGTAGGTGGAGTATAGATAAAATATACCAATGTGTAGGTGGAGTATAGACAGGGTGTACCGAAGTGTAGGTGGAGTATAGGTAGAGTTTAATGAAGTGTAAGTGGAGTATGAGTAGAGCGTACTAAAGTGTAGATGGAGTATAGGTAGAGAACAGTAAAGTGTAGGCGTAGTCTATGTAGAGTATACCGAAGTGCAGATGGAGCATAGATAGGGTATACTAAAGTGTAGGTGGAGTACAGACAGAGTATACTGATGTGCAGATGGAGTATAGATTGAGTATACTGAAGTGTAGATAGAGTATAGATGGAATATACTGAAGTGTAGGTGGAGTATAGGTAGAGTATACGGAAGTGTGGATGGAGTATAGATAGAGAACAGTAAAGTTTAGGTGGCATAGAATGTACTGAAGTGCAGGTGGAGTATGGATAGAGTATGCTGAAGTGTAGGCAGAGTATGGTTAGAGTATATTGAAGTGGGTAGAGTATGAGTAGAGTACACTGAAGTGTAGATGGAGTACAGGTAGAGAAAAGTAATGTGTAGGTGAGGTCTACATAGAATGTACTGAAGGACGGGGTAGTATAGGTAGAGTGTACTGAAGTCTAGATGGAGTATAGGTAGAAGGCACTAAAGTGTGGGTGGAGTATGGATAGAATGTACTGAAGTATAGGTGGGGTATAGGTAGAGTATCCTGAAGCACAGGTAGAGTATAGATAGAGTTTGCTGAAGTGTAGGTGGGGTATAGGCCGAATGTACTGAAGTATAGGTGGAGTATAGGTAGAATATAGTAAAGTGTAGGTGAAGTAGGGACACAATGTACTGAAGGTATGGGTAGAGTGTACTGAAGTGTAGGTAGAGTGTAGGTAGAATATAGTGAAGTGTAGGTAAGGTATAAATAGAGTATACCAAAGTGTAGGTAAGATATAGGTAGAGTGTACTAAAGTGTAGGTGAAGTATAGGTAGATTATATGGAAGTATAAGTGGAGTAAGGGTACAATGTACTGAAGTGTAGGTGAAGTATAGGTAGACTATAGTGAAGTGTAGGTGGAGTATGGGTAGAATGTACTGAAGTGTAGGCAAGGTATAGGTAGAGTGTACTGAAGCATAGGTGGAGTAGAGATAGAGTATACTGAAGCATAGGTGGAGTATAGGTAGAGTGTACTGAAGTGTAGGTGAAGTATAGGTAGATTATAGTGAAGTGTAGATGGAGTATGGGTAGAATGTGCTGAAGTGTAGGTGGAGTATAGGTAGAGTGTACTGAAGTGTAGATGAAGCATAGGTGGAATATAAAGTATACTGAGGCATAGGTGGAGTATAGGTAGTATACTGAAGCGTAGGTGGAGTATAGGTAGAGTGTACTGAAGCATAGGTGGAGTATAGGTAGAGTGTACTGAAGTGTATATAAAATATAAGTGATGTATAGATAGAGTGTACTGAAACATGGATGGAGTATAGATAGAATATACTGAAGCATAGGTGGAGTATAGAGAGAGTATACTGAAGTGTAGGTAAGGTATAGATAGAGTGTACTGAAACATGGGTGGAGTATAGATAACAGTATCCTGAAGCATAGGTGGAGTATAGGTGGAGTGTACTGAAGTGTAGGTCATGGAGATCATGAGTGTCATACTTACAATAGTCTCTATGAGATAAGTTTATGACTTTGTTCTCTCAATAATGTGAAATTACTGAAGGTTTTTGTATAGTTGAATGGCAAGGTCAGAGCTCTTCTTTGGGATAATTAGTCTGGCAGCCAATCAGCAGCTACTTCCTGCCAATTCTCTCTCTAAAATTGTCCTCCCAAATGTTTCATCCCTGCCATTTCTTCCATCATTACTTTAGAGTAGCCTGTCATTATCTTCGTTCTGGACTTTTAATAGTAGCCATCACGCCACACACCCCCACTGTCACCCACACTCTTATAAATGAATTCTACATTCTGTTTTCAGATCAATTATTGCAAAATACAGCTTTGGCATTTTTCTGTTCAAACAATACCAGAGTCTTTCTATTTCATACAGAAATAAACCCAACACCTTACCCCACTCTTTGAGGTAACTCCCCGCCCATTCTCAAGTATGCTTTCTATCCCTGCATTATGCTCATCTATTTCAAATATTGCAATGAGGACTGGGCCAAACACTATTCATTGTCTGTGCTTAGATGACTCACACTATTACTTCTGTAATGTCTTTCACTGGTGTCTATGCAAACACACCCTATTCACTCTTCAAAGTCTGGTTAAAATGCCACTTTTCCACATAGCCCTGTCTGTTCCTTCCAGGTGAATTCTAGCCCTTTTCTTTTGAACTTTAGCAAGGTATACTTTTATGATCCTTATCATTGTCTACCTTGCATTGATAGCTATTTATATAATGATGTAACCTACCCTATGAGGCTGTGAAACACTGTTCTTCATAGATGTATGTTCCTCTCAGAAATGTTGGACATAGCTGGTTCTCAGTAAATCTTTGTTGGTGTGAAGAGAGAATGGGGTCAAGATTGAATGTGGAACTCTCTTTAGTGCTGTTGCTGTGACCAGAGCACCATCATTTGAGGGACCTTCTGTCCTGGGATTTCCAGGCCTTCTGATTCACAGTGAGGTTACCTCTTGTGAAAGTAGTGATCACCTCTCTTTGATTTGTGTTATGTAGGGTGCCTCGATATTTGGAAATAGGCATGTTGCATTGCATGAAAAGGTATTCCCAAGGCACTTAGGACACATGAATGCATGTGACCAGCTGTTTTGCTGCATTTCTGGGAGACTTACGGTGACAATGGTGTGGAATAAAGATTCCAGGAGCCAGACATCCAGACTCCTATTTGAAAACCTTTGGCTTCTATATACAGCATTTTACTTTATCATCTACTTACGTGTGTTCTGTCTCATTCTATTTCCTTTGGACCATTTGATAC
Source organism: Colobus angolensis palliatus (assembly GCF_000951035.1). Taxonomy (NCBI): domain Eukaryota; kingdom Metazoa; phylum Chordata; class Mammalia; order Primates; family Cercopithecidae; genus Colobus; species Colobus angolensis. The sequence goes on from NW_012118821.1 coordinate 11,416,764, forward strand.
CACTTAAAAAATAAATAGTTGTGTATCTGCCTCTTGAGTTCAAGCAACTGAGAAGGACCCTTGAAAACGCAAACTCCTGCAGCTTACTCACAGCAATCAATGTTAATGATGAGAGTGGAAGTTGAATCGAAATACTGGAGAGGAAGTCTTCCTTTTTCTCAATACTTTCTCCCACCAAGGCAAAACCTGGGATGAGGAAAAGAGTCCGGGCACAAAATTCCAGGAGTCTTCCCACTTGGGTTCATGGCAGAGAAAGAAGCCTTTGACCTTGTTCCTGTTCCAGGATCAGAAATGTCACCATTCAGCTTTTGAAATGAAGGGGTCATTGACGTTAAGTGGGACAGGTGAACACTGGCTCCCGAAGACGCCACTGTCCAGGAATAGGCAGCCCCTTGGTATCCGAAATGGTTGGGCTCTGTGCCCCACCCAGCTCTCGTGTTGAATGGGAATCCTTAGCGTTGGAGAGGGAGGTGCTTGGATCATGGGGGCAGTCTCTCGCTTGCTGTTATTGTAAGTGAGTTCTCATGGAATCCTCAGCGTTGGAGAGGGAGGTGCTTGGATCATGGGGGCAGTCTCTCGCTTGCTGTTATTGTAAGTGAGTTCTCATGAGATCTGGTTTTTCGAAAGTGGGCAGCACTTCCCCCTTCTCTGTCTCTCTCCTTCCACCACATGAAGATGTACCTGCTTCCCCTCACTCTTCCACCATGATAGTAAGTTTCTTGAGCCCTCCCCAGTCATGCATCCTGTACAGCCTGTGGAACTGTGGTTCAATTAAACCTCTTTTCTTTGTAAATTACCCAGTCTCAGGTAGTTCTTTATAGCAGTGTGCAAATGAACTAATACAGGATTTTTGCTAGTTCTTTCTGCAACAGTGATCTTAGTAGCAGGGCAGTCTCAGTGAAGTGCCTGCTTCTAAGGTAATGAGGAATCCTCCCTATTTAATGATAATTTTAAAACGAAAAGTTACTTTAGTATTTAATACATTATGGCTATGCTGAGTTAACTATTTTAGGGAAAACAGATATTTAGATGTTGCCCTTCATTTCTGTGTATTTTAAACCAAGTGTTGGTTCAGGGGATACATTTCAGCCATCAACTGTAGGAATGAATATAATCACCTTGGTCCAATATATTCCACTGTGAAATGTTCTTTACATGCACTGCCTGAAGTTTTTAACTGGAATTTGTAATATCCTTTATATTAAATGCCTGGGCTTTTCTTCAATTGTGATGAGTTATATAGGCTCTGCAAAGATTTGTAATGGAAGTGTGCAACCTTCATAATCAATTTTACCTGATCTCCAATGCAAGTCCAAATTCCCAGTATCACAGAAATAAACTTAAAAAATGTTTTAGTTAGCCCAATATAGTAAATAACAATCATTTTAATATATAAACAGTACAGAATAATTTTAGTGAGATATCTTACACTTTTATGCAAACTTCAAATCCAAGTATGTATTGTACACTGAAAGCACATCTCAACTCAAACTGACCACATTCCAGGGCTCAAGAGCCCATGTGGCTAGTGGCACCCACAGGACAGTTCATTCTCAGTGATTGTTTCTTCCTAATGCCATGCCTGCTCTTTCAGTATCTGCACTAGAGGGTACCCGTATAAATACTTCAGTGAGATGGATTTTCCAGGGTTGGCAAATTACGGTCTGTATGCCAAATCCAGACCACTTCCTGTCTTTGTAAAGTTTTTCTGAAGCAGCTGCGGCCGTTCATTTGTGTGTTACCTATGACTGCGCTTGAGTTGCAGAACACATATTTCCAAGGCTATTAGACTTCCAGTGATGCAGACACAGAGCAGCAACCTGCTCCCTGAAACTTCAGCAGGAGCAAGCTAAAAAGGATTAAAAGATTAAGGAAGAGAGGAAAAGTTACCTAGTGCTTGTTATTAAATAAAAATGAAGAGGATGACAAGGATCATTAGCACAGACAAGACACTTGGTGTGGACTATAGAGAGAGGTTTAAGTCATCGTCCTCACTTCAGAGTCCAGCTGATGTTACTTTTCCCCTACCAAGCCCTACCTATCCTTTCAAGGTCTGCCTCTTCTTATCCCAATAGCCAGTCTTACCTACACCACTCACTTACCTAACCTAGTCACATAACTTTTCAGGCTACTTGCTAATGAGCGTATTACTTTTCTACCCACCACCAGACTGTATCCCCTGGAAAATGTGTATCGTGAGTTAAGTGTGTTACCTTCCACCGTATGGATTTTTCTGGTGATCTGTAGATATTTATTTAATTTTTGACAGATTTGGAATTTAAATAGTGCATTTTGTTAATATTTTGTTAAATCCGGTGTAGCTATAGCGTCTCACTGTATTTTTCAGTGTCTTTTATGTTTCTTATTTCCACATAATCCTCATTCAAATATTTGTTCTGGAATAAAGGGGTCTTCAAGAAACCCTTCTAATGAGAAATATAAAACAGAAACTGTGGGACTGCTGACAACTGCCCACAGCTGGGACAACTATGGTTAAGTCAGAACACTTTGATGTGACTTGTTGCTCGATGTTTTTCAATGTGGGCAGCAGAACTCGGGGAAGGATTCTTCCTTGAATGTCGCATTACATACGTTGTTCTCTGAGAAGGAAGGTGGCTATCCTTGGCAATGGTTTCTATTACTAACACTACTATGAACTGTGGTCGTTTTCAGACAAGCTGCCTCCCTCCCCCCGGCCTTTGGTTTGTTTGGTGTTAAACGTCTCTTGGTTTCTATGGGTAAATGAATTGCTCTGTGGTCATTTTCAGACAAGCTGCTTCCCTCCCCCTGGCCTTTGGTTTGTTTGGTGTTAAACGTCTCCTCTTGGTTTCTATGAGTAAATGAATTGTTCTT
>NW_012118821.1:11419991-11437451 GCF_000951035.1 Colobus angolensis palliatus
CACTACTATGAACTGTGGTCGTTTTCAGACAAGCTGCCTCCCTCCCCCCCGGCCTTTGGTTTGTTTGGTGTTAAACGTCTCTTGGTTTCTATGGGTCAATGAATTGCTCTGTGATCATTTTCAGACAAGCTGCTTCCCTCCCCCTGGCCTTTGGTTTGTTTGGTGTTAAACGTCTCCTCTTGGTTTCTATGAGTAAATGAATTGTTCTTAACGTGGTGTTCTCTGGGACGTGTGCGCTGTACAGAGAGGCCTGTTGAGAACTGCCAGAACACAGTCCATACACTGCCTAAGTGCACTCCTGCCGCTAAAATACATCTTGGCCCTAATGACTGGATCCCTCATTCTGACCGAAGCCTGATTAAGAGAGCAGGGAGACTCTGTAACAAACAGGGACATGTGATTTTAAGACGTTTTGACTACATTGTCTTTGTACACTGTTTGGAAAATAAGCATCAGTTGGTAGGAATTGGCTGACTCCTGGTCTGTACTGATAATGGCGCTGGGTGTCTTTGGGGTATAAAGGAAGAAGGGGGCATGGCCTCAGTAAGAAGTTAAGGTGCCCTCGTGGAAGACGAGACTTACAGGGCTTGGCCAGGCAAGCCGAGCATATCGTGGGACCACAGCCACTCAAAGTTGAGCTTATCCGCTTTTTCAACAAGTCCTTTGATACTGGACATTGCATCTCCACCTGTGAAGCTGAACATTATGTTGATCAAGGCGATCGCCAGGATACAACAGGATAATGTTTGTGAAACATAAGAGTATCTGCAAACTATTACTATCTTGACTACTATTATTCTTATTGTTGTTTTCCCATTTTTAACCTAGAATTAAAAATGGAGCCTGATTGACTACTCCCTGGCAAATAGTAGATGATGAGTAAATGTAAGTTGAATAATTTATTGAAAGACTAAAAATACATACACGAATTTATGCAAAAGGGACTCAATGTTGATTATGATCAAAAGCTATTCACAAATAGTACTAAAAGCCAAAAGTGCCTTTGCTTCTTCATTATAACAAAAGTACTCCTCCTTACCACAGTCAACTGGCCCCTCTCAAGGACTTTGTTCACGCATCAAACCATTATTGCATATTACCACGTCTACAATCTAATTAATAATTTGGATTTCAGCAAAGTTTTAAATGAGACAAAAGAGCCCATTTAAATTCTCTAAGAGTTACAAGAATTTGATCAGGTTTCCACTTTTTGTTCGATCCCAGCCATTTGAGCACACAAAGCTGTCTATCTTTCTAGGGACGGAAAGAACTCATTGTTCATTGTAAGCAGACATCCGCCACAGGAATGTGCATATATCAGCATATTTAGTGGCAGGCATAGTCATTGCAATTTGACATCTCAGTCAAGTTTTTCTTGAGATCTGGCAAAAATAGAAGTATAGCAACCCCTCCTCCTCACCATTTCCAAGGAAAAGTGGCCCCACATTTTCAAAGTTCACCTTATATAGATGAACAAACTCACAGAAAGGAAGAAACCAAAATCATACGATCACTGCTTGCATTTTTAAGTCGATTGGTCCAAAAATTTCTGAATATTTAGACAGCACTCACCGACTAATAAGTTAGATAATTACTCATCTATCTACTAAAATTTTAGTCCAGAACTTGAGCACCTGTTTGCAGAATGAATTTCTGTTTCAATATTCTGCCATATTTCACATTTGAGGAAATCATGGATAGATAATGGATATCGGTTTATTTTTTTTCTCTGTGTGTGCGTTTTCTGCACCAGTGGTAAAGTGGACTTATTTTAATGCATTTTAAAGGTAATTGATCATGGCAATGTTAGCCCATTGCGGATATAAATTTTGGAATAGAAAGAGGGCCATTGATGAGCCTGCCTCCTCTATAGGGGTTGAATCATGCTTTCTTTATAGTTATATCAACAAGCTCTAACTTAGTGTCTGACACATATTATGTAGCTAAAATGTTGTGTTTCATCAAATTCACATGAACTTAATATTTGGGCACAGTAGTGACTATGATATTTCCATATTTAAATTTTCTTCTTTTTCTCTTTTAGACAGACAGGGTCTCTGTTGCTCAGGCTGGAATGCAGTGATGCAATCGCAGCTCACTGCAGCCTTGATCTCCTGGGCTCAAGCAATCAGCCTCAGCCTCCTGAGTAGCTGGGACTACAGGCAGGTGCCATCATGCCTGGCTAACTTTTTAAATTTTTTTGTAGAGATGGGGGTCTCACTATAATGCCCAGGCTGGTCTCGAACTCCTGGCCTCAAGTGATCCTACTGCCTCAGCCTCCCAAAGTGCTAGGACTACAAGCATGAGCCATTGTGCCAGGCCCGGATTTAAATTTTTAATTAAAGAAAACTTTCGGAATGACTATATTGACCAATCCTTCCATTTTTGCTTTATTTTCTCTTATAATGAAATGCTGACGGCAGTGCCTGACACTTAGTAAGGCTGAAAAAGGTGAGCTGAATGCTTTCTAATAAAGTGATGAAAAAATGAATGTGTCCACCTACGTACATGAACTGGGGTATATGGGAGAGCAAAGAGAGTTTTCACCATGTCTGTTTCAAATAAAGTTTTCTTACATAGAGAGGAAATGAAACACAGAGACAGGAAAAAAGATAGAGACAGAGGCAGGGAGAGTCTTGGAAACAAAGGAAAGAGAGAAGGCAGGGGAGGGTGAAACACTAAGCTGCACAGGGCAGAGAGAAAAGTGCGAGGCTGGCACAAAGCGAAAGGTGTCGGTTTACAGAACACTCGTTGGACTAATGTAAATGTAGCTTCCATGTTGTCTGCTGAGGATTGGAACAGAGAATGGGGCACAGCCAAGTGTGCTTGCTGTGACCAGTCGCTCCTGCAGGAGAGTGGGCGTTTTATGGCACAGCAAAAATCAGGACTTAGTTTTCCTGGTGGAGTAGAAGATGGGCACACAGCCTTCTGGGTCCCTGCTCTGATGACCACTAAGATGTGAAGAGAGATGCCCAGCTCCAGGCGGCTCTGTGAGTGTGTGAATCAAAGAAAGCTTTCACAGCCAACTCTATGAATTCACTAAGAATAATTGCATGGATTTGAGAACATCCACTTCCCCTCCCCTCCATGCTACCAGAGGTTAGACAACTCAAAATGCGCATGGGACAAAGTTCTTTTAAAGCATCACCTTGCTGAGAAAAACAATACTTCAGTGTTACTATTATCATTTGGAAAACTGTGCTTCATTTATGGAGTATTGTTCGAGCTGGGAGAATGTGACTATGTAAATTACCTCAAGAAATGTGTGCCCCACACTAATGAGATGTAAAGAGAGAGATTCTCGCAATGTTCACATTTTGTTGGACTTTGATAGGATCAGTTTGTGAACAATTGTGAATCACCTAAAACTGATTATAAAAGCCTGAAAGCTGAGTATTAGAAAGAATATACTGCTTTTCTTCCTCTGTTTTTTAGGAAACAAAGAGATGAGAGTTATTCAGGTTACAAGAGCTTGCGATCTTCTCCATAGTAAGTAAAAGGAGCTCCAGAGGCAATCAGAAGTCAAATGTCTCTACTCACATATATCCAATTACATGTGTTTTTATAAACACATACTTATTTGAATGTCTTTAGGTTGAAACACATCAGTTTTACTTCCAGTAACGTAGACGTCATCATCAGGCACAAAGAAGACACATTTTCACAGAAGAACTTTGAGTTTATGTGTTGATGGAATCTTGTTTTGTGTTTTCCTGATATAAAGCCTTACTGCTCCATTCTAGTGTTTCATAATAATACGTGGACTTGAGGCCAGGTTAAACAGCTTGGGAATGACTTCTAAGTCATTGATACACCAAACAGTATTGATGCTTTTTCCTTTGCTTTAAAGTTAATTAAAAGGACACAAGACATCAGCAGGCTGGTGGAAAATGATCTAGTGCCAAAGTAAGATTTGGGAATCTGACAAGTGAAAGATTATGATGATATGGAAAAGGTTTGTAATGGGACTGGATGTTTTAAAAAAATCATTTTGGATGAAACTCTCCTCTCCTTTGTGAGTAAGAGTCTCTCTGACATTTTTAAGGATGGATCAGTCAGCACTAAGCAGAGCTGAAGAAAAACACGGGATTAATAGTTCAGATGCTCGAGGTTTGCAATGTCCTGAATACTTGCGATTTCACTAGAAAGACATCCAGGAGGGTCTCACACTAGTAAGTGCTGAGAAAGGCTGTAAGAGTGGCAGCATCCTCTAGTTGCGTATCTTGAGTGAAGGAGCAAACCTTCCTTTCCAAACACGAACCCCAACTCCCACCCCTGGCCGCACACATCACCATCCTGAACTGACTGGTGCACACTCAGGCTTTCTAGTCACAACCATGGCCTCCTGCCCACACCAGTTCAAACTGGAGTACTGGCTTGCCAGTCCACAGGTATCCATGGGTATCTCCAGTGGCCTCCGACACGGGTCCCTACTGGCGGCTCACATGGGCCACGATGCATCTGGGGGAGATCATGGCCCAGGCTGCTGTCAGGTAGAGTCAGGATCTCCACACATTGATGGGTGCTCCATCTTAGAGAAATTCTTAGTGCCAAACCCCTGGAGAGGAACCCAAGCCTTTTGCTTTCATGAACAAGTCATGCCCCTGTTTAATAAACACAGAGTTGGCCAGGCACAGTGGCTCACGCCTGTAATCCCAGCACTTTGGGAGGCCGAGGCGGTTGGATCATGAGGTCAGGAGATCAAGACTATCCTGGCTAACATGGTGAAACTCCATCTCTACTAAAAATGCAAAAAATTAGCCAGGCGTGGTGGTAGGTGCCTGTAATCCCAGCTACTCGGGAAGCTGAGGCAGGAGAATCACTTGAACCTGGGAGGCAGAGGTTGCAGTGAGCCGAGATCGTGCCACTGCACTCCAGCCTGGGGACACAGCAAGACTCCGTCTCAAAAAAATAATAATAATAAAATAAATAAACACAGAGTTATCGTGGAGAGAGTGAGAGGACTGTTCCCGTGCACTGCAGGGCATGTGGCAGCTCTGGCTAACTTCAGTGAGGCTGCCGCCTCCCACGAGAACATGCAGTGTCTTGTGCTTCTTGACACTGGGACCAGGAAGCTGCTGGTGGCACAGGGACTTGTGGAAGCTCATGTTTCCCTGAACACAGATTATCTTATTTTACTCCTCCCAGAACTCAGGTGTGTGCATATGGGTAACAGAATCTCAGGTATCTGTTTTTCAAGGTATTATTTGTCACATTACGTCTTTATGTTATCGGAGAAAAGTTCCCTTTGAATGAAAATTTATAAAAGTTTGCGCTGTTGTGGCCTGCTTCTTCATGGCATCTGGTAGATTATTATTGTAAAGCCATTTGTTAAACCAAAACATTCCTCGTGCTGGAATATTTCCCTGACAGATCCACGCCAGAAGGATGTTCAGACTTGAGGCTTCATTGAATGGTCTCTCATCGCATTGCTTATCACATAAGTTTTCACTGTTTAAGTTTTTGTTTTTCTATCGTGTCTCTTCAGGAAGGATATGATCCTGAGTATCAGGTCCAAATCCTCCCAGAATCTCCCACGTATATGGCCCTCAGAGGCCCAGGATTGAGGCTCCTGGGAAATGTGTTCGTGCCAGTGGTTTGCAAATCAAGTGTTTCTGTGTTTATTTCAGCCCCAAATTAAAAGCCAGGCTTAATCGGAGAACAAACTGGTCCTCACAGCCGAGCTGCGTTAGGGCACTAGGGGGTGAGCAAGTTAAGGATGTTTTGTGGATGTTTGCTTCTCCTAGTTTCCTGCTAGAATTAACCCCAGCTGTGAAGCTGGTCCTCGTTGCGTAACTAAGTGGCGTGGACGCAGAGAATGAAGCGAATGTGAGCGAGAATGAAGGGCACAGGCATCCTCAATATCCCTTTTTGTGGCGGAGAGGGAGAGAGCAGAGTGGTTTTGCTTTACCAAAATTTGGAGCCCCTGTTTCTTCCCTCAGATGGCTTCCAAAGACATTCCCTTTATTTTCCTGGTCGTCTTCCCTCCTTGGGAGAGCAGGAGGAGGAGGGCAATGCTTCGTGCTGTAGAAAGGACACATTTGTTCTTCCTTGAGCAGTCCCTGGAACCTTCTGGAGTGAATGCCTTTGAGCATCATGAGTGGCACATGCAGCTGTTGGCACGGCCAAGGGGAGAGTGGAGACAGGCGTGAAGCACTGGAATGGTAGGAATCTTAAAACCTGTCTCTGGGGAGAAATAAGTATGAACTCCATGATCCATCTGCAGAATAGCCTGTATTTGGTGGGAATCTTGTGTACTGGTAATAGCAGATTTCTGCCGAATTTCAAAGCACTAACCCCAGGGCCTCCTCCTGGTGGGCCTGGGATGGGCCTGGCTTACGCCCCTGTGCAGGTGTCTCATCCACTTGAACTTCTGCCCCACACACGGTCCCCCGTCATGCCATCCTGTGGTTAGGAATGTTCAAATGCAATTTCGTGATGCTTCTACTTGAGCTGAGCAGGAAGAAACGACTCAGATCATAAATCATTTTCAAAACCTCCAACGGTCACGACTTCACTGAGAAGCCTTGGAAGCAGAGACTCAGAGCGGAGCCATGGGTAAGGGTTGTGTGTATTCTACATCGCTAAGACGGGAGGTCCCCTGATACTTGCGTTGTTGCTGACCCTGCCTTGAATCAGGGACATTGCAGGTGGTTCCAGTTGGCCCTGAAGGGTCTCTGACTTCCTGCAGAGACACCTGAGAAGGCAGGTGGTTCCAATTGGCCCCAAAAGGTCCTCCAGCTTCCTGCAGAGAAACCTGGGAAGGAGGTGTTGGCCCAGCTGCTGTTGGCACTGCCCTGGGACTAAAGCAAGCATCATTTGTTTTCTGTGCACCAGGGGCGTTGCCATGAGGAGCCTCTGGGGTGCTGGCCAGCCCTGCACACACTGGTGAGGCCCCGTGATGACCTGCCACAAAGAGGCAAGGCTTGCTCCTGACGCAGCGTGCTGTGTGGTGTCTCCAGGCTAAGGCCGCCCACCAGCTTCTCTTCACTAGAGGGATGCATGGTGCCCTGGGGCAGCAGGAGGCAGCACCCGCTCCTGAAGTGTCTCTCCTCCCTGTGTCCCCACTGACCCGAGGTACCACGGACAGAGTCCCACACACCCCTTTCTCACTCTCCCCCTCTGTCTTCTCCGGGAGTTAATGACATTAGCCAGACAGCATTTCTAGAAAAAAACAAAACATCTGCTCCACTGCTGAAATACTAAGATGGAAATAAAAAGCATATACCATGCCCATACACAAAAATATCTCGATATTAATTACAAAGCTTCTGTTTATGTTTTTTAATTTCTTGAATAAAAGGAAAACCTTCAAAATGGAAATAGTTGTCACTGTGAATCACTTTTTTTCTCCTAGAAAAAAATGATCTAAATGGGACTAGTGACACTTTACCAAGAAGGCCAAGCATTGTTTAATAGAGAATCAGCCTCTTTGGAATCAATTTCTTCTTCCACTTGTTTTAAAAGGCACTCTTTCCTCTTGCCTCTTAAATAGCTTTTGTTTCAGGAGCAGTGACAGGAGGAAGTTTAGCTGCACCTCAGGTGACTTTTATAGCAAAGCTTCTCAACCACCCAGGGTTTCCATTTGACTGGCTCTGGCTTGGTTTATAGGCACCTCCTTGAAAAATAGAACAAAATTGTCTATATTTTCTATATTTATCCTGCTGAGTTTTTAAAATGTAACTCTGCTTTTGAGTTGCTTGAGTATTTGGGTTGCCAGCCTTTGGAATCTCTCTATCTGGCTTTATTATTTTCTCTCTTTCTCTGCCTCTCTCTCCTCTCCCCCTCCCCAACCTCTCTCTCTCTAGCTGTTTTATTCTCTCTCTTTCTCTGCCTTTATTCCTCTGCCTCTCTCCCTCTGTCTGTCACTCTCTGCTACCTCCCGTCCCCTCTCTGTCTATGTCCTCTGCCTCTCTCCCTCTGTCTGTCTGTGCTACCTCCCGTCCCCTCTCTCTCTGTCTGTCCTCTGTCTCTCTCTGTCTCTGTCCCTTTCTCTCTCTGCACCTCTCTGCCCCCCGCACCCCCACCCCGCCGCCACACTCGCCACATTGCCTTTGGGTTGGTTTTCCGTCCTCCATAATGCAAGGCGCTGATGCTCAGGGAGAATCTCTTGCAACAGCTGGGTGGCAGAAGAAGCTGTCCGGCTCTGTGGCTTCACAGCATAGAATTTACTGAGTAGACAGCACCCAGCAGAGGAAATGGTTCTCAGGAGACCCCTTGTTCCTGGTGTATTGCCCTTGTCCCGTGTCCCTGGCTTCAATGCAGCATGAGAGCAGTTTCCTCTGCCTGGAATGCCCTTCCTCATCCATCTCTTCCCACCGGATCATACTTGGGCTTCAGAGCTTTACTCCTGGCTCCTCTGTCTCAGCTTCCTCTTTCCTGAGCTCCTATCACATCTGCTCCGAAGCCTCAGCACGCTTCAGTATCACAGACTATGATCAGGAAAAGACGGATCATAGATTTCACACCATCCAGCATCTCTCCTAATTCAGGGATTCTCCGGAAATCTTTCCTGGTGTTCACCTGCTGATCCGGTCTCTGCCTGAATACCTAGATTGAAGGGGAGATCATCACCTAAAAAAAAAGAACATCACTTTTAAGTGCACGTTATTGATCTCATTTATGCACACTGAATGCTTCTCTGTCCGGAATGTTAGCTTCTTGAGGACAGGGACTATTGTATAATATAATGTAATATAATGTCTTCTGCAGTACCCTGCCCAAGGCTTTGCACACACGATTGCTTTCAACAGATACTTAATAATTGATTTCTTCTACAAGATAAACAGTAAAATGAGCATCAGATGACACTTGAGTATTAATGGGCTGAATGTTTATTCCTAGTGACATGTGACTTAGATACCCTCAGCCTCCCCAGGAAAAAGAACAGGCAGAAAGTGAAGCAGATTTAACTTGGTTTTGGTCTCGTGTAGAATGAGGTAATTTCAACTTCGCTGTCTCCCTTCTCTTTCCTCCTTCCGTTCACGTCTCGAATGGCAATGCAGTCTCCAGCATGTGTTCAGTGGCTTCAGCTGAGCCTTGCTGGGCTGCCTGGCCTCAGATGAACTGCATCGGGCACGGGCATCAGACGCGGCTTCTGGGTGATGCTGTGCTGAGCTCAAGTCAAAATTCATCTGATCTCGGTCCCTGCCAACTCTCTTCCCCCATTCTTTCTAAATTGAAACCATCCTAAGATATGCAACAAGGACAACCAGGCTTTTGTTGTGCTGGGGGCCTGGCATAAGCTGAGAGGATGCCAGGGGCTCCCCTTACCACAGGGCTCCCCTCAGATGGTCAGTTGCTTTCTAAGTCTAGTCAAGTGACTGGGGCACCACCCATGAGTCGCTCACTGCCACCTGTGCCCAACCATGCTTGTCTCTCGGCCGTTCTTTTCTTCCTCATTCCTCAGGGTCTGAGCTGTCACTGTAATTTAATATTTTCCACTGACAGAAGAAGATATCTTATAGAACCCAGATTGTTTTTTTTTTCTCTTCCTCTTTACTCTTTTCTGTATTCTTGCCACTACTTTTTAAAGCATGACCGTCCAATTACACTGAAAGCAGGGGGCCCTGTCCTGCCCCTCATGCTGGTGACCATTGCCTTCTCATGGCCAATGTTATCCAGAAGCATCCCTCAGAGGCATGCCAAGCACGGAGCAGGCTGGCATTCTTGGAACTGGGCATGAACAAGCCTGAGTTCCTTCCAAGGATCTCGTCCCACATCTTTCCTTCTGCTTTGTGCATTTCAAAACCGTCTGACTCCAGAGGAGCCGGAAGGAGGGAGGGGGCCGGTCGTGTGTCTGGGGGTTGGTGTCCACCTCCTGCCCCCGGCCGAGGGGCAGATGCTTCCCGGAAGGGCCAGGGCAGCCTCAGGCAGAAGCTTTGGCCCTACCCACCTAAGGGACAGAGACACACCATCTTATACCAGTTACTACTTCCTCGAGGGTGTGTTTTGTTCCCCGGGGACCCCCTCAGGCCGCTCACCTGGAAGGCTTCGTCCTTCTAAGCTCCACCTCGTTAGCTCCGAAGGAAGCCCAGCTCCACCTGTGTAAGAGCAGTGCTCACCGTCACCCTCCACGCCCTGCTCCTGCAGACCTGCCTCTAACCGAGGGCGCTCTGTCCTCACAGGAGCACAGTCTATGGGGGAATGGGGAATGAGGTCCTCTCTCTATCTGCGGTACCTGAGCGCTGGGGACAGAGCTCCGAAACCCTCACCCTTCCTTTTTCCTTAGTGCACTTGGCAGGCCTCCCCCAAGAATACACAGGTATTTTCTTCCTAAGAATACACAGGTATTTTCTTTCCCTCCTCGGTGCTGTTCTTGTTCTTTTTCTTGTTCCTCAGCCCTTTGGATTACAGAGAAGACGGACACAGCTGCCATAGTAAATGCCCCATGAGGCCAGTGGCACCTGATGTCAATGGCGCTTTTGAGGCTTCACCTCCCGGAACCACTAAGCTGGGATCCTCTGGCTCCTGAAGCTGCTAAGCTGGGATCCTCTGGCTCCTGGAGCTGCTAAGCTGGGATCCTCCAGCTCCGGATGCCACCAGGGTGGCTGTCTTGGACCCAAATCTAGAGCCTCTATCTTCTTGATCCTGCCTCTATGACTTCAGATTTACTCTGTAAGCAGAATTTGCAAATGAAACAGAAACATGCAAGACAGAGGAAAATGTTCTTTTGCAGAGTGTGTTTCAGGGAAAAGAGCGTGCCCTGGTTCCCTATCTCACCAATTTCCACAGATCCGTTCCTCTCCTATCCCACTCTCCTTATCCCAAATGTCTTTCTGATTGCTCTGTGTACAGTCTTGGGGTTAAAATAAACTAGGGAGAATAGTTTGTCAGATACAATTTATCCAATACATCTGATTTCGTGGAAGCAAACTTGCTTGTGATATTGGGATGTAGAACCACTTTGTCTTTTTTAAATTTACAAACATAAACTTTGCTCTCTGTGTGACTTGAGCACAGTGTTCTCAATGTGGCTTCCCAAGGCTGGGACCATGAGGGCCACACAGACGGCTATGTCTGTGCATCTGTCCTGGCAGGGCCCCAAGCTGAGCCCCGACAGGGTTGGGAGGCTGTAACCGCGTGCTGACAAACCGCCTCTGGGTTTGCAGTGTCCGGTCCAGAAACCGTGTCACTGCTGAGGGCAACATGGAGTCCTTACATCCACAAGAAAATAAAAAATAGCAAAGGAAATCAAAGTGGGGAATTTTCCCAACATTTCTTTCCATAGCCAAGCGTTAAGTCTTTTGTGCATTTCACAAGGACTTTTTCTCCAGTTTCAGGTTTGTTTTCATGTAAGGTTTGGGAGTAGAATTTTTATCCCAAACCAAGGAGGCAGCAGGCCAGCCTGTGCAGCACCGACTCAGCTTCAGGAGAGGCTGTGCAGGGCAGTCTTCAGTCTTTCCTAAGCCACCATCCCCAGAGCTGCAGGCCCCTGCACCTGCCCCCAGTCACTCTGCAGGAATTCTCACATCTGAGGACAGCAGAGCTTCCACCTGCCCTGCTCTCTGCCCCTTTTGCCTGGGAAGATTCCTTCCCGCTGCACACCAACAGAGGGAAGCAGAGCCCACACAGCTGAGGCCCGGGCTCAGAGAGCAGGGCCCTGGATGGGCAGCCCCACCCGCTCCTTTCAGCCCCGGGGCACAGCCACCCGCCCCGCCCTGCACCTGCGGGCTATCGAGCCCTCCTCTGCACTCTTAGAATCACACTCTCACATCTCATGAGATGCTCCGGAGAAAGCTAGGCTGCGAATAGAAATACTAAAAAGTATCAAATACTCTGTGAGACAGTGTCTTTTAGATTCTTTTCAGACCTGGTCATGCGGGCTCTTCTAGTACAAGAGCTGGTGCCTGGGGGCACAGGGTGTGTGGGTCGGGGAACCAGGCTGGCTTGGCGGCTGCACGTGGCAATGGAGGCTGCTGTCCACCTGCAACGGCACCCAGCCTCGGCTGTGCAGAACCCGACCTTCCACACAGGCCGGGGCACCGGGACTCAGAACCCACCACGCACCCCGTCTCCTCAGAATGAAGCAGCTTCCTCTTGTGTGTCCCATTAGCAAATATGTCGCTTTTGATTTTCACCTTCCAGTTTGTGTGATGAGCTTCTTCAGGACAAAGACCTGAACACTTTCCTGTTGGCCAGTCTCCTGCCTCCTATCCCCAAGAGTCACCTCTTCCATTTCCGTGGGGAGTAAAGGCCTCTAGATTAAATCTTCTTCTGACGTCATGGACATGGGGCTTCAGTTCCAGCTCCAACCTGTAAAATCATGGGCTTATCTAGCTAATTGTCCTGAACCCAGAACATTTTCATTTTATATCATACAGAGATTTAAGCTCAAATCACAAATCACTGATTTCATAGTCAGGAGGCAGGAAGGCTGTACCGTGGCCGTGTAGCTAAAACCCAGAATCACAACCCTTTTTTTCTGATTTTTTTCATCATTCTTGCTTCTTACCCTGCTTCTGTGCCTTGTCTCAGGGTTCTCAGCCTAGGAGAGTTTCATGTTGCTCTGGGTTCTTCCTTAAGTACAAGCATAATTTGTACTGAGTTTCATTTTTTGCCTAGCCTTCTCCTTACATAATCTAAATTGATTTTTATAACGGCCCTAGAAGGCGAGTGGGCTGGTGTTGTCAATGTTTTATCTTTTTCCTCTTTCTCTAATGGAGGAAGTGGTTGTGCTGTGAAGTTCATACAGCTAAGAACTAGCAGAATAGTAATTTAAATCTGGACATTCTTTTGCTAGCTCTGGGCATTTCTTTTGAGCCAGTGTTTCTCAGCCCTGGCTGCACATCAGGATCACCCGGGGGCCTTCAAAAAACTACTGATGCCTGGGCCTCACCCCAGACCCACTGGATCAGTGTGTCTGCAGGCAGGGGTCAGTGCTTTTTCAGAGGCCCCAGGTAATTGGAATATGCAGCCAGGTCCAGGAACCGCATCTTTAAACCATGTTCTTTTCCTGCCTCTATGTCAGAGCGTGTGGGTGTGTGTGGACTGGGAGCATGGACGCTAACAAAATGCTGTCGTTTTAGCCTGTAGTTCTTCCACTTGGCTGGCACATGTGATGTGCAATTACGTTTTAATGACTCTCTTCATTGTTATCTTTATGCTCACACTGGTGTTGTATTTCCTTAAAACGTAAGTCCTTTAATTATACAGACTGCATGAGTGTAACATGTTCTTGCTATTACATAGCATGTGATAAAGCACCCTAGCCTTCGAGATGAGGTCACCCAGCGACTTCAGACTTGCCCGAATAAAGAACCTTTTTAGAAACAAAAGCAGACAAAGGCCTCGCTCCTCAGATGGAAGTAGAAGCCAGGACTCTGGGCCTTTTCCAGCTCCCTCTCCTTACAGATAAACACTTGCTCCATCAGAGGCTGAGGGTGACCATGGGGCCCTCAGATATACAGAGCACAGTTCCAAGACAAGGTTCTAGACTTGAAACTAGAAATTCTGACTTTCTCTATGGCTTCTCTGCCCGTGTCCTGCAATTTGTGGCTGTGTGGCAGCATTGTGATGCCGAGTTGCCAAGGCCAGTGTCAGAACGTAAACACCGGGACTCCCACTGGGGATCCCAGCCCTGCCATGGGGAGGTCTTCCCCAGGGAGCACATTTCCTCTCAGCACACACTCCTCTCCTTCCTCCACCTCCTGGGATCTGCTTCCCGGGAACCTGCCCTTGCTGTCAGGGCTGAAGTGAAGTCCTGCTTATACCGTGACACAGGTGAGCTGGAGTTTGGGGATTTCTGACTGTGGCTATTAATTGGATCCACATCTAAATCACTTAAAATAATCTCTTCAGACAATACTAAGAAACTCACGTAATGTCTCAGATATCAAATGCTTTAAAGTATCAGTCGTGCACTCACCCCATTTAGAGAGGATTTTGGTTCTATTCCACTTAGCCTGTTTTTATTCCATGGGTGGTACCAGTGAGGGGGAGTTACATTTGTTTGCAGAACATCAAGCAGTGGTACAAGGGCTCTTCTTATTTCAGTCGTATGGAAGGAAGACTGTTCAAGTTAACACAGCAATTGGCAGGTTGTCATGTTTTTCCATTATTGTTACCATAGGCTGTTGCTTTATGCTTACATATTTGCAGATTTTTTATGTAAGCCCAACTTTTCTATAAGATATTTGTAAAAATTAGCTCACTATATGAAACTAGACACGCCTGAAAAATGATAATCAGCTAATTAAAAACTGTTTTTAATTAAGACTATGAACCACTGTACTACTACCATGCTTGAAGTATGGGGTAAAATAGTAAAAGCCTAAAAATTGTAAATAAGTAAGCTTGAGTGCATTTAAATAAAGCTTTTTGGCCAACATGCAATAAAGCTTCAAAGTATATGGCAGTGTGATTAATAGAGGGTAGTCCCACCTTAGCCAGACAGGGCCACCTATTGGGATTTTCTCAAGGTTAAGAGACAGGCACCACCCTCTGTGGTCTTCAGTCTTACTCTGCTGTCAGCGGAAATTTCTGTCTGCCCAGACAAGTGTCATCATGGGCTCTGTTTGGTGATAAGGAATCTTGACCTACCGCTGACATCATGAGCCACAGAAGCCTGGAGAAAAGCAACTTAATATGCAAGCCTGTGGCTTATATTGAAGGGTAGAACATTTTTAAAACGATAATTATCTTGGAGAAAATAACTTTTATTATTAAGTAGCTTTGAGTTAAGAAGCTATCGAAGAATATAAGCCTGGCATTCCTGAGACTGAATTGAATGGGTTATATTATTCTCTAGCAAGGAGGTGTTCAGGCTGAACATGTGTATGTAGCTCTAGTCTGATAAAAATCCAAAGTGTAACTCATTGTAAAATTAACCTGATAACTGATACTCTAGATCAGCACTGTCTAGTATAAATATAATGCAAGTGGAAGAATTACATATGTGATATTACATTTTCCAGTAAATGTTAAACATAATTTAAAGAACCAGATGGAATTAATTTTAATAATATAGCTATCTAACCTAAATATTATAATATCAACAAGCAATCAATACATAATGATTAATGAGACGTTTTACATTGTTTTCATGCTGTGATCAAATCTTGTGTGTATTTTACGTTTACGACACATTTCCAGGTAAACTGCACATAAGGCTGGTGCACGCCCTGCTCTTCTCATGGGTGTGGAGGACCCAGATAATAAGAAACACTTTGCTGAATTCTTCCCAATACTTTGCTCTGTCTGGGCATATGATGATCTAATTTTTTAAAAGTTCATTTTAATTGCATTGAGGTTTGAGTGTGGTATTTAAGAGTGCTTGCTGAGAAATTAGATGGTCAGGATTCCAATCAAACCCTACTATTGACAAACTAGGTGATGTTAGGCCAGTGATGTACCTTCCCAGGGCCTCATTTCTGTGATCTGTGAAACTGATATTGTCATGTATCTACCTGGTCATGAGAATTAAATGACAATTCATATTTAGTACTTAGCACATAGTCTGTATGTTTAGGTCACTTTAAATGTATCTTCCCTGTCTCTAGAAATGAACTATAGGATGTCAGCAAATGAGACCAGATGATCTATCTAGGGATAAATCTGATGTCTGTTTGAAGAAGCCAAAAAAGGGGGCGAGTAAATATTCTAGAATGATCTGTGTACCCCACCAGAGAGTTCTTAATGTCAGCCCTTGTGTTTAGCTATTACTCTATTTAAATCTCCAGTAGGTTACATTCCAAATTTCAGACTGAGCTGTAGAGTTAGTCGGGCTTAATAGAGTTTGCGTTTCATTGCTATTACAATTTCCATGGAAAGGCAAGTGCTTCTCTTCTGCCAAAAACGTGGTGATATCCACACAGAAATAACTACAACTTCGTCTAAAAGACTATGTGAAATAACTATTAATTAACTAGAATATCCATATGAATTTAAAAGACCAAGCTCTTACTGAGAAATAAAGCTGGATTTCAGAAGTCAAAAGGAGACTCTTAAAGATGATCTAATCCATTATCCTCATTTTGCAAATGAGAAAGTCACTCTGTGCTCCTGAAATTGCCACTTTCCCATCTTCAGTAAACACAGTATTTATATTTTTTCAATGATTTATTTTTTAAAAAACACTGGGACTGACTCATGCTAGTTAATTTTCTGTAAATCACTTACTTTGGAGCAGTTGAACAGGTCTTACATCCAGAATTTTGCACCAGAATGCTGGTGATGCTTAACAAAATGTTAAAAAGATGATGGTCCTGATGTTAAATAACTTTGTACAGTCAATTTTTTCAACACTTAAAAATTTAATACCTAAAGTCTTATAAGCTACTTGAGGATTATCTGAATTTTTAAAAAGGATGTTTTTGTTTTTTTTTCTTCTTCTTCTTTTTTTTAAATGGAGTTTCACTCTTATTGCCCAGGTTGGAGTGCAAAGGCGCAATCTCCGCTCACTGCAACCTCTACCTCCCAGGTTCAAGCGATTCTCCTGCCTCAGCATCCGGAGTAGCTGGGATTACAGGCATGCGCCACCACACCTGGCTAATTTTCCATTTTTAGTAGAGACAGGGTTTCTCCATGTTGGTCAGGCTGGTCTCGAACTCCCGACCTCAGGTGATCCGCCCACCTTGGCCTCAAAGCAATGGCAATTTTAGATGAAATCTGTGTGTGTGTGTGTGTGTGTGTGTGTATGTGTGTGTCTCTGTGTATGTGTGTGTGTGTGTATCTGTGTCTCCCTCTCTTAGGTGATGATAACAGAATGGGAAATAGAACTTAGTGACATTGCTTTGACACTAAGTCTCTTCCACTCCCTGCCTTCGGGATTTTGTGCACCCTTCCTGCCTTCTGCAGGTGGCCTTCCAAGTGCAGGTGGGTGGGGAGGGAAGCCTGCTATGGCCTGGCGTAGTTCTCCAAAGCCAATGCCTGGCACTTTAGGTAGATGTGTTGCTGGCACTCTTGGCCACAGATGATCTCTCCTGCTGTGCCCAAGCGTAGCAAACTATGTGGGGCCACTTAAACCCATTAGACCATTTATTCTTGAGTCACAATAGGAAAGCACACTTTAACCCGAGTAGAAACTAAATTTATTGTCATTTTCAGTCGTAAAGTAAAATCCCAAGACCAGACATTCTCATAAAAGTTTTCTAATGGGTTCTATGTTTTATTTTTTTCAATTTGTTAGAAATCATTGGAAACTTGATATCTGCATTACTTCTTTTAAAAGCGTACATATATTTCATTTGATTTTAAATGATCTAAGTTGCTCTCCACATTTTAGTAATGAATGACATTGTCCTGGGAGAGTCATCAATTCTATCTGCAAAAGAGAAAGTTTCTGTGTGTGAGCCAAAGCATGTCACAAATGCTAAATGTTTCCTTTTAGAAGAATGAAGAACAGGCCAGGCACAGTAGTCCCACACCTGTAATCCCAGCACTTTGGGAGGTCGAGGTGGGTGGATCACGAGGTCAGGAGTTCGAGACCAGCCTGACCAACATGGTGAAACCCCATCTCTA
>NW_012118821.1:11437571-11444111 GCF_000951035.1 Colobus angolensis palliatus
CGCCACTGCACTCCAGCCTGGGTGACAGAGTGAGAGTCCATCTTAAAAAAAAAAAAAAAAACAAAGAAGGAGAATGAAGAAAGAACAAAGAATTGGAGTATTGGAGGGTCTGAGAAACTGGAGGTCAGCCTGGAGCAGCAGAAAGCACCCTTGAGTTGGGAAGAGCTGGTTTTGAACCCCGGCTAGGCATGCTCTAGCTCTGTGTCTCCAGGAGTTAGGCAGCATCTTGAACCGACGTGCAGGGAAATAATAATGCTAACTTTGAAGATTAAGAGAGATACTGAACCTGCAGTGTCTGACCTAGCGTGTAGCTTCTCAGCTAGATAGTCGGTAATGGGAGTGATTGACATGTGTGCTGATCTTACCATGAAGATCCCTGCTCCTCTCTCACCAGGAATGTGTCACAAAATAGAAAGTATGGCTTCTAGGCAGGATTGGGAAGACCCAGAAAGGGGAGGGCATTCCAGGTAGAGGTAAAGAAATATGCAAAGTTGAAAGCATAGAAGAATTTCATGTTTCATTTTTCCTCCCACAGAACTGCTAAAATTGGAACGAATATGGTTAGTGGGTAGAAAAAGTTGAATTAATGTTCCAAAGGAATTATTGTCCTTTTCTTCCACCACCCCAGTTTTCCATGTGAACCTAGAAAATAGGAAATACGGGAAACTTCCTGGTCTGCACATGGTTCTTTACTTCTATTTTTTAAACACCTATTATTTTTCATTGTGGCGTTAGTCCTGATACGGCCTTAGATAGGCAAACTGTGTGTGAGGTCCTTATTGAACTTGCATACATTGCCATAATGCAATTCGCGGTGCACCCCTAAGTCCAGAACCTTCTCTTGCAACTTCAATCACTGCCTGACAAGCAGCCTTTTGGGCCTGGAGCTCACCTCCAGCTCATCTCCCTGGGTTAGGAGTCTTTGTAGGGAGGACGGAGATTTAGGGACTCTCTCAAGTTTCACACAACTGATCTTGTTCTTTCATTTTTATTAAAGGACAGACCTTTATTTTAAAAGAAGTGCAACTTTGGCCGGGTGCGGTGGCTGATGCCTGTAATCCCAGTACTTTGGGAGGCTGAGGTGGGCAGATCACGAGGTCAGGAGATCAAGACCACCCTGGCCCCTGGCCAACATGGCACATGGTGAAATCCCATCTCCACTAACATACAAAAAATTAACGGGGTGTGCTGGCCCATGCCCGTAGTCCCAGCTACTTGGGAGACTGAGGCAGGAGAATCGCTTGAATCCGGGAGGCGGAAGTTCCAGTGAACCAAGATGCCGCCACTGTACTCCAGCCTGGCAACACAGCAAGTCTCCATCTCAAAACAAAAAAAAAAATTACAACTTTGAGGAGAAACAGTAGGAGTGTATCTAATTTATCTAAGGCCACTCCTTAGATCAATTTCAGTGAGTGTGGCTCAGTGTGTGTGTAGGGCCTTCAATACTTTAATGAGACTAGCCCAAGATGTAGGGAAACTATCCATTCCCAGTAACTCAAGAGAAAAGAGTCTCAGTTCCATTTACCATTTCTTCCTCCTCTCTGACATGCAGGGCGGGTCATGCGGAGGCTGTAGCCAAGGACGAGGTGTGTGCGGCTGTTGCCTGGACCTTTGTCCAATCCACGTCGACATTTGAGGAATCACAGCGTGTGGTATGTGAATTGCAATGGGACTTTACCACTGTATTAGGAATGTGAAGGAGGTAACTGAAAACAAACAGAACTCACAAGGCAATGACTGATATAGAATTCGGGCAATTGGGTTCTTTTGTACCAGTTATTGCTTGCTGTTTTTAATGCTTACATGCTCCCGTTGTATGCCCTTGTCTAGTCAATTACCTATACTTGTTAAATTCATACATCAACTATTACTTTTTCTTATATCTTTATACTGATGAGAGCATTGTCTGTAATCTAAATATTTCATAAATGAACTGAACCAAGCAGAGAACTTGATCTAAAAAATATAGTTATGTTTAATTTCCTAATTCTTCTCTTGTTATGCTTACGTGGTGTTTTCTGAATTTCAAAGTCCTCCCACTCCTACTCTTTCACTTGAGCCTGAGTGAGGCCACATTGTAGACACGGTTGGCTCTCTTTAAGCCCTTCAGTACCCTGTAAGAAAGTTGCCACCATCCCTTTTAGACATGAGGAAACTGAGGCAGAGGGAGGTCGGACGGGTAGCCAGAGGTGCACGGACTTCAGAGCTTAACTCCAATCAAAGCCCCATTTTGAGGACGTAGTTTCCTTTTTCCGTGGACGCACATCTTTGGGAATCATTTGAAATCTATCTTAGACGTAACTGTGTAAATTTTCAGCTGCATGAAAGAGTGGCATTGACTGACCACGTGTAGGTTCGAGGTCTGGGCAGCCCTGACTGCCTGGGGACGTTGAGGCAGATTCTCAGCTTCTGTGACCTTCACTTTCTCTTCCAATTAAGAGTGAGTGGAACTGAGAAATGCTACAAATTTAATTTCCAGCAACACTGAGAAATAAACCAGTCTGTTGGACCCAATGTCCTCTATTTGCTACATGACTAATTTTTAATGGTTCAAAAATTATACTTTTCAAGGCATCATCTATGTACTCTCTTACTTTTGGTGTCAGTATCTTTAGCAAATTATCCTCTCAATGTCATTCTTTGCATTAACATCAAACTGCCAGAGAGACCAAGTTTTTAAACTTCTATTTTCTTTACATAATTAGCGTATGTCCGTTGTAGAAAAATTGGAATATTAGAATAATAGATAACATAATTTTTTAAAGCACTGGAAATTCAAAAATTCGGTGACAACCACCATTAGTATGTTGATTTAAAATTCAAGACTGATTTCTTTGACAGTCTTCAATAAGATTTTAAATTAATGTGAGTCAAACTACCATTTGTTCTTTACTCCTTTTTCCCTTTAAGCATCACATGTATCTTTCTGTAAGAAAAGCTACTTTTTTTGGGGGGTGGGGTGGAGTCTGACTCTGTCACCCAGGCTGGAGTGCAGTGGCACAATCTTGGCTCACCACAACCTCTGCCTTCCAGGTTCAAGGTATTCTCCTGCCTCAGCCTCCCAAGTAGCTAGGGTAACTGGCACATGCCACCACACCTGGCTAATTTTTCTATTTTTCTATTCTGGTCTCGAATTCCTGACCTCAAGTGATCCGCCCACCTTGGTTTCCCAAAGTGCTGAGATTACAGGTGTGAACCACTGCACCTAGCCTGAAGAACTACTTTTCTGTTACCTTATTTTGTTCTGTTACCTTGTCTAGCATTCTACTATTATTATGGATATACATAATAATGGATTATGGAATAATGGATTATATAGATATACATAATTCTACAGTATTATGGATATACTGAAATATACTTCATCAATTCTCTATTGTAATTTCATAAGTTGGATTTTTAAACTTTTGCCTTATAAACACGGTTTTAATAACCATTCTTCACCTAAAACCTTTCACAGTGTTAATGATTTTCTTAAGATAAATTCACAGCAGAATTTCTTGATTCAAGACTATGTACATTTTGATACTTTTGAGAAGGGCAATGTCTTTACAATCCTGCTGCATTTTATGTGTGGTCATATCACTGCATGTCCTCTGCTATTGAAAGCACAGCTAACCATCCAATGTTTGAATGGTCTGCCATTACACATAGAAGTGTCATAAATTCAACCTTAAGAAAAAACTAATCTCATAGCACAAATTTAGTTTTGTAAAGGCTAAAAATGTATTTTAAATATCTTCTAAATTCTCATAAACTCAGCTAAAAATTTGACACTTTTTTGTTCTTTTGTTCGTATATAAAATCAATGTATGAAGTATCTACTATGTGCAATACACTGTGTGAGGCAGTGGTGACATGCAAATGATAGAACATGACCCAGCTTTTTAGAAGTCCACCTTGTAGTTGCAGAATCCACACTTACATTGAGTCTCTGATACACGGTATGAAAAGTATAATATATTTACTTTAAAAATGAAATCTCAGTATAAGCAATTTGATATAGTGACTATTACTGTTTCTGATGTGTAACTCTGAGAATTTCAAGATCCACTACCATTAAAGAAAGCTAGGATTGTGTCCATTATACTAAACTCCAGAGTGCACTACAGAAGCATTTCTGCCCCATGCCACCTACCCCTAAAAAGAAGCCTTTTTATTGCTTCTTGAATATTTCCAGGAATGGATAGCTTACAACTCAACAAGGCAACTCATTCCGTTGTTGGATTGTGTCAAGGGTTTGAATATTATTCAGTTTTATAATAGGCACCTGTTGTTCTTACTTTCAGCCTCTGGAGAGATACAGACTACGTCTAATTCAATTCAATGTAATGGATATATGTTAAGAATCTACTATGTTCAGAACATGTTCTAGGTTCTATGGGCTAATTTCTATTTCCTATGACAGTATTTTCAATATTTGATTATAGTTTTTCTAAATATGCAAGTTAACAAGTTCACCCCATTCAAGGAAATTGGATCATTAATATAAGTCTGCTAAATCTCTATAAAGCAATACATTTTGGCCTCAGTTGTTGACCACTTGCACGAGCTAGTTGGAAATAATTTTATAATCAATCAGGAAGACACAGGCATTTACTCCTCCCACTTCTGTACATATTACCAACAATTTTATTTAAAAGAAAACAAAAGTCATTTGCCCCACACTATTACTAGTTATGACATGAAAAATCAGGCCACATGTATCAGTTCATTCTCACACTGCCATGAAGAAATACCCGATAATTTATAAAGAAAAGAGGTTTAATGGACTCACAGTTGTGCATGGCTGGGGAGGTCTCAGGAAACTTACAATCATGGCGGAAGGCAAAGCCGAAGAAAGGTATCTTCTTCACAGGAAGGAGAAGTGCTGAGCAAAGGGGGAAAAGCCCCTAATAAAACCATCAGATATCATGAGAATTTACTCACTAACATGAGAACAGCATGGGGTAACCACCCCCATGATTCAATTACCTCCCACCAGGTCCATCCCATGACATGTGGGGATTATGGGAACTACAATTCAAGAGGAGATTTGGGTGGGGACACAACCTAACCATATCACCATGGTTGTGTACATTTGGCGTAAAACAACCCACATCAAAAGATGGAAAACCTAGTGTGTCCCCTGTGGCTGCACCCGGGCAAGCCACTAGCCTTCTCTAAACCTCGGCCACTTCATCAATTAAATGAAGGAATTAGAAATCTTTGAGGAGACTGAAATTACAATATTTTATGATGAAATTTTGTGTTTGGGGTTCTGGGCTTTAGATCACAAAGCTCTGGATGCCTCTCACGTTATGGTTTGTTTGGTTGAAGCTTCCTTTCCACCTCCTGATGGGGTCTAACCCTGCTGCAATGCTGCACGCACGTGGTCACCCTGCACACACTTCTGCACTGCAGCCTTGTCCTACGAAGCTGACATATGTTACCTGACTTCCTCCTTAAAATAACACTACGGAAGGAAACATTATCATCCCCATTTTGAGCAGGAGAGACCTGAGGCAGAGCGTTATGTAATGTGCACAAGGGCAGATAGAAGAAGTTTAGTTTGGTTTAAAAGGGACCCCATAGCCTCAGCTCCTGATTTCTGTCTTATATGGAATGGGCAGGTGAACGCCTTTACTCCTCCAGATTTTTAACTCCAAATAGTTTCTTGGAGTTGGTTCACTTGGTTGTCTTGGAGATGATGCGTATTACCAAAGCAACTTTGATATGCAAGAAAATAAAGCAATAGCAACAAATCAACAATGCATAAAGCTGTGAACCATGCAACCAGGGTATGTATGCAATGTCTAACTAGTGTTTCGTGGTGGATTCACTAAAATGACCTAATTTGACACCATATAAGCAGGAATAGTATATGCTTGAAATCCTCCTTATAGGAAGATAAACTTCTCAGAAAATCTAATACTTTCTACTTTAGGCCACAAATGAATTTAGTTGTTCATAAATGTTTTCTTAATTTTTACTTTAATGTTTTCTGACTGATGACATTTATTGTTTATTTCTCTATTTCCTCATTTTCTAATACCTGATTTTACTACTTCTTATATCCATCTATTTGAAATCCCAGATAATTTTTCTACATCAGAGCTTTCATTTCATTTACCTCTTACCCCATCCTTGACTTTATGCCATGTACTTGTCCTGCTTCTTAAATAGATAAATCACATAAGTACTGTCTGCTGACAAGAGCTTCCTACCTTTCCTAGTTTACATTCTTTGATTATAAGCAGCTAGTGAAAGAAAATCCCAGTATGCAGTGTTGCCCACTTGAGGGTATATATTAAAAACCCTTATAAACATGGAATGGCAAAATGGAAATGCCTTGAAGGCTGACATTCAATCCAAAACTACCCAGCCAACAAACTTGAAGGTAAAGTTGAACTGAGAGGGAAAAGCAACCTGGGTATGGAACAGGTGTTGGTTGACATTTGGGGAATAATATTGATTCCTTCCTTCCTTCTTTCCTTCATTCTTTCCTTCCTTCCTTCCTTCCTTCCTTCCTTCCTTCCTTCCTTCCTTCCTTCTTTCCCT
>NW_012118821.1:11444161-11494116 GCF_000951035.1 Colobus angolensis palliatus
TCTTTCCTTCCTTCCTTCCTTCCTTCCTTCCTTCCTTCCTTCCTTCCTTCCTTCTTTCCCTCCCTCCCTCCCTCTCTCCCTCCTTCCTTCCTTCCTTCCTTTCTTCCTTTCTTCTTCTCTCCTTCTCTCTCTCCCTTCCTCCTTCCCTCCCTGTTTCTCTCTTCTTGCTCCACTTTTTTCTTCCTTCCTCCTGGACTCTACCTCTCTTTTTCCTCCCCTCCCCTTCCCTTTCCTCCTCCACCTTTCCCTCTTCCTCCTTCCCCTCCTCTTCTTCTTCTCCTCCTTCTTCCTCTTCCATGTTGAATGGCTGAATCATTATAATAATTCTTTGCTATGTAAGAAGGCATTATTGTCCTCCATACTTTGAACTATCATCACAATCAGACATAGCCTTGAAATATAGGAAAAGTAGATACTGTTAGCCTGTATATAATCTTAAACCACAAAACCAAGGGAGTTTTGTCCTCTATACCCAGAACTTCATAGTGGCCTTACAGCATCACGATTGTTAAGACTCTGAGAAATGGTAAATAGCTGAAACAAAGCTCCATTGAGGAGAGCTCTCCTTTTATTTTAAGAATCCTCTTAAGTAGTGTGGGGTGAAAGATAACAGCAGAGCTGGTCCAGGGCCTCCCAGATGCCGCGTGCATCTCAGAGACACAGGCTCATGGGGCAGGGAGTACAGAGCCCTAGTACAGGTACCTCCCAGAGCTGGGCAAGGGAGAGCATGGTGAAGAAGTTGGAACAAGAGAAAGCGAGGGGCCTTTTGTTCTTGGTAAGTTCCTGTGTTGTGTTCATCTCCCCTTTAGGTGATGTGGCGTTGGGTTCAAGGGGACACTTTGTCCCTTGATAGTCACCACTGTCCTACTGTTTCCCTTAAGAAGAAATATATGGCATTAAAATATAGTCAGGAAAAATATAACTTTATACATTAGATTTACCACTGAAGTTTAAAGCATCGACTATTTAAAATGTCTACATGATATTACATAATTACTGTTGATTTAAGTATGTTAATAATGTCCTGCTTGTGTTTAAAAACAAAGCTCTAATATGTTAGATATGCACACTGAAACATTGGTGGGCAAAATTATATGATTTCTGGAATTTTCTTCAAAATAATATAGAAATGGTTATCAAATGGGGGTCTAGATAAGTGACAGTGGCCAAACTACATTTTTGTAAATGATGGGCATATGGGCTTATTATACTGTTCTCTTTAAAATTTTGTGTCTCTTTAAAATTCTCCGTACTTAAAAGCTTCAATAAATGCAAAGTTGTGTAACAGTGGCAGAAGAGGGATCTCTATACCAGACTGGCAGGAAATAAATCCAACTTTCTACCACTGTACGTCTGAGGGTAAATTTTCCTCTCTGCCTCTCAGTTTCATTTTCTGCAAAATAAGGATAATAGTAGCCACGACCTCTTGGAATCATTGTGGAGATCACATGAGTTGCTGTGTGTCACATGTTACACGTACACAACACATGTAGGCCACATTAGTGCCTCGTGCATGGCACACATATGGCCACTACCATTGACTCATAAAAATAAAAAAGTTTGTTTTTACTTTCCACTTTAAATGTCTTAGATTGACAATTATATAGGAAAAAAAAGTCTAATTTTGTATATGAAAAGTATTTTGGAATTAATAATTACCTTTTCTATTTTGCAATCAAAAGCAGAAATAACTTAGTAATGACTTTTCTGTCACTTGTAACATTGGATGGATTTCTAAAGATATTAAAAGACATTATTGTTTTAAATTTTGCTAGAATAGACTAAAGTTCTTTTTCCTTCGAATTAGGATACGCTAATTGATTAGGTAGCTTAGCCATAACACTGGCTGTATCGTGGATTTTTCTTTCTTTTTTTTTCTATTGCAAAGGGTAGAAAACTCCATTTTTTTCTATAATTACAATTGTTATATGACCATTTGTAGTTTACCTTTACATGACACCTGAAGGGCAGTAACTTTATAGCTGCTTAATCCTGTAATTCTTTCTTTTCCGCACTATTTAAATTCTAACTCATCCCTGTTATAGGAAAGGAACTAGTTGCGGGACTCTGGACAACTTTATTTTCTAAAGAATCCACTTTCACTGATAAACACAGTGAAGGCGGTGGAAACATGACCGTGTATGTAACTGCGGGTGTTGACTGTTCCCTCCGTTCTGGCCATGGTGCACCTGTGTGCAGTCTGTGTTCCCTTCGCTCCCATATGGGACAACCGGTCCACCCGTGGGACCCCGTCATCCTTTACTTGATGGGAGGCAACAGAAGTGGTTCCCACAAGGTCACCCTTGAGCAAATGTTTTGTACAAATCACCCTCGGGTATGAAGGGTGAAAAGATGATAAAGATTGAGCATTTTGGAAAATCAAGAATCAGTCAGGGCCAGGTGCGGTGGCTCACGCCTGTAATCCCAGCACTTTGGGAGGCTGAGGCAGGTGGATCATGAGGTCAGGAGATCAAGACCATCCTGGCTAACACGGTGAAACCCCGCCTCTACCAAAAAATGCAAAAATTTAGCCGGGCGTGGTGGCAGGTGCCTGTAGTCCCAGTTACTGAGGAGGCTGAGGCAGGAGAATGGCGTGAACCTGGGAGGCACAGCTTGCAGTGAGCCGAGATCACACCATGCACTCCAGCCTGGGCGACAGAGCAAGACTCCGTCTTGAAAAAAAGGAGAAGATCAGAAGGAGGCAGGAGTGGGTCTCCATCTCAAAAAAAGAAAAAACAAACATAAACAAAACAAAAAAGAATCAATCGGAATTCTGCAGGTGAAGTAAAGGCAAACAGAAATCACACATGCATGGTGCCATGATCAAGCACCATGGGCTCTGGGGGCAGGAGTGTTGGTTTGGATGCACAGGCCCATGGGGGCTTCCAGGGAAGTGTGGAGTAACAGGCTCCAGCATCTGATGTGGAGGCAAGAGAGAATCATGAGGAGGATGTAGAAAGCGGGCAAAGGGAAAATGGAAACAACAGTCTTGTATGCGCCTGCAGAGGGTGAGATTCAAGGAGCCCTCCGTCTAAAATGAAGGCACGGTAACTTGAATTCAGCCTTCCCAAGCTGCTTTTTGGTGGCTTGACTGCTGACACCATCACTGCACATGACGAATAGCCTTAGAGCTTGCAGAGCAGGAAGATGTCAGGAGGACCAGGGTGAAGGGAAACTAACAAACCCAGACAGATAACTGGGGTCTTCCTGGTTCTCTATAGCTCTCCCCGACCCCCAACCTTGGATTCCTGAAACCATTTCTCTGTGTGATTGTAAAGACTTTATCAATTAACTGACATATTTGTAAGATTTTAAAGAACTGTCTGATCCACATCCCAATGAGTTAAATAATTCTGATAGGTGAAATCGAGACACCTCAGTATCCCATAATGAGTTATCATGGTCCTAGTTGAATAAGGACCTGTCCACTCAGGGCTGTGTCAGGGCTAGGCCCTGAGAAATGTGTGAAGGTACCACACAGGCATGCAAAGGTACACAACCGGCTTTCAGAGCATAGTCTCTGCAGTGTGTGGACATCGACCATGGATTACAACAGACCTTACCTAGCAAAAAGATTCACTCTTTTGAAAGGAAGCCTGAAACATTGCTTCACTTCACAGAGATCCTGAGGACCTATTACTCACACACCCCTGCATATGGTGGGCCAGGCACAGAGCTCTGAATGCTCACACTCCACCAAGAAACACAAGAGACGCATAAAAAATACAACTCCATAAAGCAACAAACACAAGGCAGGGGTAGTTTTTCAGGCAGAGAGGAGAGATCCGCTGGGGCAAGGTGGGGGTTGATCTCATTTGGGAATGGCACTGGAAAATACGTAGGTCTTTCCCAGGCAGAGGAGGTTGGCTGGGACTTTCTCTTGAGGACAAGAACAAGGCGTGGAGGTGTGAAAGAATAGATTGGTTATGTGTGGAAGGTTAAGGTGGAAAGATGGGCTGAGATCAGGCTGGGAAGATGTCATCCCCTGCGAAGCTCCCTGAAGTGTATCTTGGCGGCCACAGGAAGCATGCTCAGGGGATATGTGGAAAGTTTTCTTGGTACGTATTGAAATGAAAAGAAAGTAATGCTCACATTCCATGGACGAGGTAGAGAAGACCTCTCCGAGCGGGAGCTGGTGTTTTAAAGGGGCAACTTAGGGCAGGATGCAGCGCACTGGCCTGAGCTCACACCAGGTGCCATAAGACCTCCAGGAAACCACTTTCCCTCTCCCGGTTTTGTTCTGCCCATTCAACAGCATCCAAATCGCCCAGCGGGGGGCACTGGGGCTGGGTGCATCATACATAGGCAGGATGATTTCTGACATCCTGTGACCAGAAGTAGCTCCCAGTGCTGAAACCACAGAACACAGAATGGATTTTAAGGTAGTAGCCTCATCCTTTTCGGTTTGACCAATGCTTTTAGATGAAGTTCCTGCCCAGAATGGCCCCAGCGATGTGGTAGTCTCACATGCAGTTTGTTTTCACATGACTGCTATAACAGGCACGTGCACACAAACACACACACACACACGCACACACACCATTTTATTATTACATTTTCTTGAAAGTTCTTTCCAAACATGTCTATCCATTTATCCTCCAAGGCCTGGCTCAGTGGCTGCCCAAGGTGACATCCAACCACCAGCACTCTCCAGCTGTGGTCCCCACCCCAAGCCAGCGCACCGGCTCGGGCTGACTCTACCGCACTTGCTCATGCTCCAGGTGCAACACTGCCCTTGTCTCCGTGTGTGGCCATCAGCTTTCCTTGTTCCAGCCCCTCATAGCACTACACAGGGATCAATACGTGTTTGCTGAGCCTCACAGCTCTCCGAGTGGAGGCTCTGGGAGTCTCATGGAATGACCCCTGGACCAGGTTACAGGCTGGCTTGAGTCAGGCTATGCCCATGCTTTGGGAGGGCTTCATCACCACTTCTCCTCTATCTTACCGGGGCATGCTTTAAAAGTGCCCTGAAACAGTGTAAGGAGACATTTCACAAGGTCTACAATTAAGATTCCTAGGCCAAGTGATGTTATTAGAAACATAGTTCATTGCAACTGTGTAGCTGGAGCTAACACTGCTTATTTTAGAAATATGTTTTAAGGACACTATTTCTTCTTTCTCAGCCTACTCCCCTTAGTCCAAGAAATTGCTTTAGATAAAAACAAGTCCAAATCTCCTGAAACAAAATGCTTCCAATACTGCTAAGAGAAGCTAAGAGTGTTCACATATTATGAGTGATTAAGAATGTCCCTTTATCTGTTTTCCTAAATGCTTTAGGAAAAAAAAAATCAGTTTATGTTGTAAGTAAATTCCAGTGACATTTGAGTGCTTTGAATGCACTCCCTCGCCTCACTCCTTCCCTTCCATCTTTCCCTCCCACCCTCCCACCCTCCCTCCCTTCCTTCATCCTTCCTTCCATCCTTCCCTTTCTTTCTTTTCAAAAGTTTCAATTGATATGTAATAGTCGTAAATATTGTGGCGTTACATGTGATGTTTTCATACATGTACGTTACATGTGACATTTTCATGCATGCACGTTACATGTGATGTTTTCATGCCTGTACATTACATGTGATGTTTTAATACATGTACACAATGTGTAATGATCATATCAGGATATTGGTTAACCATCACCTCAAATATTTATCTTTTCTGTGTTAGGAACACTACAATTCTTTTTTTCTACCTATTTTGAAACATATACTAATTATTGTTAATTAAAATTTCTCTGTGATGCCTTTCCTTCCTTCTTTGCGCCTACCTTTCTCCATTTTGTTTCTTTTTGTACAAATGTATCATATAGATAATTGAGTATCAGCTCTCTATGCTCATTTGAAAAGTCTTTGGTTAGTGTTCTCTAAGGTCTTTATAGCATTTTTTCTTTTGTATTTTAATAATGGAGACAAAATATTTAAAAATGCCAAAAAGAATACGAATTCTAATTTCACCCACAGTAATGTTTTATGTGGGTGGATAAAAGCAGCACGTTTACGTTACTGCCTCACCTTCGGACGTGCAAATGGCAGTTGACTTTTTCGGTGTGTTTCCTTCTTGTAACCCAAATTCCCTCCTTAGTAACCTCTCAGATGTGCAGCACTGCAGCCCTCGCAGCTGAGTACTGCCTGCTGCTGCAGCCACTCTGAGGCGCGTGGCCCTGTGCACAGCCCCCCTGCCCTGGGGCAGCTGCCTCTGACACTCACTGCAGGTCCAGGCACTGCCTACAGGCCCTGACTGTGCTGTGCTCTGAGTGGCTTCCCACCCCCTCCAGACACTGGCTCTGGCTGGGCGACCAGGCCAAAGACTGGTCCTTGAAAGGATTCCTATCTGAGGAGGTAGAACGTTTAAATCTTCCTGGCATGATCCATTTAAAAAGCCACCAAAACCATAGCCCCAATCCTACAGGAACACAATGGGATTCGAGACTTCTCCCTGGCACCCACTTCCTGTATTGGTCTCTGTTGTTTCCAAATGTCTCATTTATCAGGGGTCATTTCTAGATGTGTTTTAATCCTTAAGGAAAATCCCTGTCCTTACTCATTTTGTTTTTCTTCTCACTCACTATTTAGCGTTTTTCTCACTGGCTGAAGGCAGGACCAGGGCCAAAATGTCCTGCAACATTAAATAAGCCATTAGGCCCCCAGTAGAGGAATGAGGAGGAGCGTTGTCAGGGAAGAGTCCAGAATTGTGGCAGGGACAGGATACAGCCCGCTGAGGGTATGTGGACACAAGGCCGACTTCGGCTTCCCTGAAAGACAGCAAGGGGCCTGGAAGGCACAGGCCCCCGAGAGCTCCTGGGACTGACACTGTCCCAGGATCCCTCCACTGCAGGTGGAGAAGGAGCTAGAGTGGAGAGGAGGGAGCCAGGGGCTGCAGGGGTAAAGGCAAGGAGCTGGGGCACCAGGGGTGGAGATGGGAGATGCCTGGAAGCGCTGGAGGTGCAGGGCCAGTGGGATTTCCTGACCCAATGGTCGTGGGGTGTGAGCAAGAAGCATCAAGGGTGACTTCCAAGAGCTCCTCTGAGCAGCCAGTGGAATGAAAGCATCATTTGCTCAACTAGAAAGACTGGTGGGAAGCCCTTGGAGGGACACCCAGAGATCAGGTTAGACAGGTTAAGCCAAGATGCCTGCTTTTCATCTAATGGAGAAATCCGTAGTTGAATGTGGGCTTCGGGAGTTCAGGGAAGAGGCCTGTGCTGGAGATGATGTTGCTCAAGGAGGGGAGGCAGAAGCTGTTGATTTTGTTCCTGTCCAAACTCACCAACATGCACACACTAAAGTGTATTCCCCTGAGAGGCCAGTTTATTTTGTTTTTTACTCTTTTCTTATAGTTTGGGATCTGACCATTACATTTTTAAGCAAAGAAATGAGATGGAGAAGTAGCAGTAAAGGGAAGACACCCACCTCTTGGGCAGGTGGCACCTCTGAGAGCACCAGGGCTCAGCGAGGGCTGGGGGAAGGTGAGGCCGGGGAGAGCCTGTCGTGGGTGTCCTAGAGGCCCAGAGAACACGGGAGGTCAGGTGGTGCCAGGAGTGGACGATGACAGGGCTGGAACCCAGCAAGCATTGGGAAGAGAGTTGGGCAATAAGGGTGCCTGTCATCTTCGGCTTCAGGCAGGGCAGGGGGGCATTACTGCAGCTGGCGGGAGTCCTGGGTGGGGTGAGGCCTCGCCAGGATTGAGAGTTCAGGTGGCCATGCAGCCTGTGAGTGCCTAAGATCAACAGGCAGAATGAGTCACAAAGACACTTTTCTCAGTCTCTAAATTTCTTTGAATTCTGATTCTCCCTTTGAAGATCTGCCATTGATCCACCCACTTAGTAAAAACACTGCGGCTATGGGCTGAACTCTGTGTCCCTCCAGAATTCATACGCTGAAACCCCAAACCCAAGCAGGAGGTTGGGAGTGGAATGAGGTCATGGGCATGGCACCCTTGTCCAGGGAGCTGGCATTTTTGTGAGCGAAGCCAGAGTGAGGACAGGGTGAGTGTGGACATTTGACAGCCAGGACGCAAGCCCTCGCTAGAAACCAAACTTTCTGGCTTCTTGATGTTGCACTTCCTCCTTCTAAAACTGTGAGGAAATGATTTCTGTTGTTTAAATACCTGGCCTATGGCACTTTGTATGGCAGCCCCAGCTGACTCCCAGAACTACCAGATGACCTCAGCGCCTTGGCTCAGAGAGGCCATCTGGCCGACAGGCTCTGTTAGTTCCCTCTAGGAGACGTGAAGACAGTTCTACCTTTAAAGACAAACTGAGACCTGCAGCATAAATTCCTCCCATTCGAATGGGGTGGGAGCTTTTTAAGCCATCCTGTATCAATCACATCATGGCTGACGTGTGTGAATGTTGTTTTAAGAATGCAAGAATTGTCTTTCATTAACTGGAATAAACAAAACGAGGGAGCTCCATAGAGCCTTCCTCAAGTGGGTGTTCTTGGACTGTGTGGGTAACTGAGCTGTTATGCCTGGGGTAGGGGGGAGCTCCTCAAATTCTAATTTAAAAATCCATATTGTTGGCATTGTGTCCATTTGTGACCTGCCCAGACTGTTGAAACAGAGAAAAACAAAAGGGTCACTTGTCAATTCCTTGCTATATGTCAGGATCCTTCACTACAGACATGATTCATGGTAACAATCCATAAACACAGGTGTACACATGCAGACACGGGACCTCTCGAGCCAGCACAGGCCGCGGTGTGCTCCCTGGAAGCAGGAAGCGAAGAACACGGAGCCACATCCTTGACACGGGTAAGGAGTTTGTACATTCTGACATAATAAACTCCACAACATGACCAGGAAGGGAAGAGAAATGAAATAGGAGTCAGTGTCAGCTGATTTTTAAAGAGGAAGGTCATGATGAGCAGGATGCTTGGCACTGCTTGGCTCATTCTCGGTGACATCTCTGCAGCCTCAAACTGGCTGGGAGGGGACGCGGTGTCTGGACTGAGCTGGGGCAGGAGCACCAGGGCAGGCAGAGACTGTGCTGTACTTTCTTTATTAACTACTTTCGCTTGATTATGTATTGTCCTTAATGTCCTTTTATGGCTATACTTAAAGAATCCCTGAATACATGGAGTACCAATTAGGGAGATTGGCTGTAATTTTTTCATTGCTTGTGTGTCATTTTTTTGGGCAAATCTCAAGTGTAACAGACCTCTGATTAAGTGACAGATCATTCCCTTCTCTCCCTCTTCATCCACCCCTCTATCTGGCACATGGTAGAGACTCACAGATAGATTTGCAAAGGGGATAAATTCTTTCGTGTGAATGTACAAGACACCAAGCTAATGACTAAAGGAATGTGATGAGGCAGATGCAGGCAGCTCTCAGTCCATTGCTGTCTACTAACATTGTGTGAGGCTGCCCAGGCTGCTGCAACAAGGCACCAATGACCAGATGGCTTAAACAACAGGCATCATTTCTCATAGTTCTGGAGGCTCGGAAGTCCAGATTAAGGTGTCTCCACATCTGGTATCTGGCGAGGGCTCCCTTCCTGGGTTGCAGACAATCTCCTCTGGCTGCATCCTCACAAGGTGAAGACGCAGAGCTGCCTCCCTCTTCCTCTTCCTTCTTCAAAGGACTCCAGTCCCTTCATGAAGACTCCACCCTCGTGACCTAATGACTCCCCACATGCCCCACCTCCTGACACCATCACATCAGGGCTCAAGACATGAATTGTGGAGAGACACAATCATTAGTCCACAGCCCGTGTGCCTATGTTGTATATGTGATTTCTAATATTAGATCAGAAGTCACGAAGAGCTTTGGAGGCAGAGATAAAGGACTGTATGATTTGGGCATAGCAAGAGATAATTCTGGCTGGGAGAATCAAAGAGGATTGAATGTATACAAATAGACCCACGGTGATTCTGCCTTCTTGATTGGAGGAAAGACGTTCAGGCAGAAGGCACTACAGAGAAGAAAAGGATCAAGATGTTAAGCAAGACGTGAGAGCCTTGATACCAGGCTGAGCTGTGAGGGCTTGCCGGGGTGCACAAATCCAGGGCTACTGGAGATTACTGGGCTCACGGATGGCAGATGGCACTTGGCTTCCAAAGCTGAATCTGTTGGGAATCTCTATGGCAGCTTGGAGGGAAGAGCATGTGGAGAGAATGCAAGGCAGTAGTAGGATGGGAGTGAAGGAACGAGGCTAGCAGCAATGACCTGAAAGCTGCCTGCATATAAAGCACAGGTTACCTCCTGTAACCTTCACAACCTTCATGAGATGGGAAGTGTGCCCCTGTTTTGTAAGAGAGAAAAGACACTGAGAGGTGCTATTGCAGTGCTGCTCAGAATGTGGGCTGCAGCCGAGCAGGGCCACAAGCTCTTTGTAACCCAGCATGTCCAGATAAGCGCACAGTCTGAGAATACAGAAGCTTCTGTAACAATTTGACCTTAATACAAATTCAAGGGCATGGTCATTTCTAAAAAGCATTGTAAGGTATCTTATAAAACAATTAGTCTAAAATAAGTGTGTGGGAATCTTTAAAAATCCTCACCCTTTACCTCCAGATAATTTAGAAAGTGTTGAGCGATAGATGGCCTTGGGAGGCCCTGATCACTGAGCTCCAGCCCAGGCCTGTGTGCGCCCCACACGCAGGAGACTGGGCTGATGAAAGAGACACAGCTACAAATCTACACATGGCCCCGAATGCTTGGGTGCACCATATAATAATGTCCGCAAAGAGACACCTGCTCAGGTGTGCACTAAAACACGAGTTAATCAAAGTGGCATTTCTGTTTGCCTTGTGAATGGGTAATTTGGGGTTTTTCCCTCTTCCCTACAGATTTATCTTCATAATAATATTTTACTTAGGCTAATAACTAAATGAGTTTGAATTCCCTAAACATATAATTCTTGATTTCGAGGCAGGGATGTTGTTAAGGTTCTGCAAACGGAAGGCAGCCCAGGGTTAACAACTGCCCTGGGTTGTCTCCAAGCCCAAAACACACACCAGTGAGAGCAGCTTGTTATATATCGGAAATTAACGAAAAAGGGAGTTCCTCTTGCCAATTTCCTGGCATGGTTTTCCAGTTGAACTTTCTTAGCATTGATTTCCATTTGTGAGTTTATTACTCAGGACAAAAAAGTTTTCAAACGTTTTTTCTGATTGTTTAATGTTAAACAGCAACTTTTGTTACATGTAGTACTATTTTTAGGGTAAGAAATTTATGAATAATTTTCATAGGCTACTTGTGGTCTAAATGTGGAAAAATTGACCTTAAAATAAAATATTTTGCATTTTCATCATAGCTGTTTCCCACTTTACATGTCTTCTCTCTTTTCCACTATGTTTCCCCACATTGATGTGCAAATTTACAAAGAATGACGCCACTCATCTCACTGATTCTTAAGAGTAAAATGTGTGAAAAGTAAATTTCTGTACTATAGAGGTAAATTACTTTATTATTTCCATACTTTTTATTAGCCCTCATATCTAGTTAACAATGACAGAAAACCTTATTGATTATTTACGACTCAGGAAATAAGTCCTTCTGTCCAAAGTCAACAAATACATGCATCAAATGGATGTGGGCTTGCATGGAATTGGAAAATGGCCTTGTTTTAAACTCTATCTTATAAGTCTGTTTCTAGCATTTTGGAATTCCCATCTGCTATCTCCCCAAATCTCATCTTTTATTAACACTGATTAGAGAGTAAATCTTCAATGAATGTTGAAGTTAGACATGCAAAGTGGGTATTGGATGCATGACCTTAAAGGAACTTGAATGATGTGGAAGCTTAGGATGTGGTTCTGAAGCCTCTGTCCTTGGTTTTTTCTTATTTGACATACTTGCCTTAAGGATGGTGTCCATTCCATGATTTTAACTCTCATTTTCACAGCCAAATTTCACATCCCTGACTGTAGTTTGACAGAATCCAGGCACCTCCTTGCCAGATATTTCTCCTTCAATGCCCTGGGCTCCTTGAGCTCAGCACACCCTGACCACACTGGGTCTCTTCTTTTGTCTGAGTTCACACTGGCTGGGTTGCACCTTCCCCCTTCAGCCCACCAAGAGGTGAACTGCAGGGCAACCTCGGCCTCCCCTGTGCCCTTCTCCTAAAACCCAGCCATTTAGGAAATCCTGTTGCTTCCATCTGGGGCATTTTTTTTTCTGTCCATTCCTTTATTAGGTTTCATCATCCTCGTTTCCCCCAATATGGTCTATCCCCACATCTGCTTCTTATACAGCTTCCAATTTTCTTTCTAGAACAGACTAAAGCATGCACTTTGACTCCTTCATGTGGGTTTACACTCAGCTCCACTTTTCACCTGTTTGGGGGTCTTCGGAATTCACTCAAACTCTCTGAGTTTCAGTGGCCCCATGGAAGTACAGGCGAGGCCCCTGTGCATGAGCCTCCTGTGAGGGCAAGGGGGACTGTGAGGCAAAAGCCTGCCCCATGTGCCATCTGTGAGGCAGCAGCTAGTGCGGGGCCATTGCTCCTCTTCTCAAACACTCTCCTCAGACTTCGTGTTTCGGGGTACCATTTGCCTAGACATCAGCTGCTCCCAGGCGGGCCCTGCCCCTATGGCATCTGCATATTTTCTATTTGCCTCCTTCCTTGGCTCAGTTTCCCCACCTGGCTCATTCTGGTTCGCCATGGCCCATCCTCCTGTGCTGAAGCACTCTCCATGTACTCCTTAGCTTGCTGGCTGTATTAGTCTGTTCTTGTGCTGCTAACAAAGACACTCGAGACTGGGTAATTTATAAAGGAAAGAGGTTTAATGGACTCACAGTTCCACATAGGAGGCCTCACAATCATAATGGAAGGCAAGGGAGAAGGAAAGTCACATCTTATGTGGCCGCAGACAAGAGAGAAGGAAAGGCAAGCAAAAGGGGAAAGCCCTTATAAAACCGTGAGATCTCGTGAGACGTATTCACGACCATGAGAACAGTATGGGGGAATCCGTCCCCGTGATTCAAATATCTCCCACTGGGTCCCTCCCGCAACATGTGGGAATGATGGAAGCTACAATTCAAGATGAGATTTGGGTGGGGACACAGCCAAGCCGTGTCACCACGATCCCTCCTTCCTTTAACCATACCCTGGCCCGCTCCCTGTTCCTGTGCCATCCTAAATATCCCAACTGGCTCCAGCCAGGGTAACTGTAGCACATGGAGCCACTGCGAAATGCTGTGGTCCCTTACCCCACCCCCCATCCCCATCAATATCTTTACTACTTTGGATCTTTGTGTCTTCCAGACAGACCCAGAAAAGCCCTTTTGGGACTTAGGCACTCCCATCCTCACTGCATAGTTTGTGTAAATATTGAGGTCTTATCATGTGAAACCAGCCACTGCTCCTGACGCAAATTCCGTCAGTTTCTATTGCACATGGAATGAAGATTCCCAAGGGGAGCAGTGTTAAATTTTGGGAAAGGCAGGGGCAGTGAAGTCTGGTAGATCTTAGCCAAAAGCCTTGCTGTGCCATGAGTGAATTTGGAGCTGCATGGTGTTATTTGACTTCCTTGAGAATCACCTTATTAACCTACAAAATGGAGATAATACTAGAGCCTGCCTCACAGAGCCATTGTGAAGGCT
Source organism: Colobus angolensis palliatus (assembly GCF_000951035.1). Lineage (NCBI taxonomy): Eukaryota > Metazoa > Chordata > Mammalia > Primates > Cercopithecidae > Colobus > Colobus angolensis. The sequence goes on from NW_012118821.1 coordinate 11,457,701, forward strand.
GAATGAGGTCCTACTTGTGAAACTCTCAGAACGTCTCCTGGAGCATCTGCAGGCTGTGGAGGGCTGTGCTGCATTTGCCCAGCTGCTGACTGCCCACGCAGACTGCACCTGGAGCTGTTCTGTTTCTAACCTCTACGGGAGGCTGAGCCACCTCCAGGCCCTCTTAGCATTGCTTAGAAAACCTCTCCCCAGGCAGCAACTTCACAGCTCACAGCCTTCAGTGTTCTCCTCCCTCCATCCAGGCCTCCTTAGGGCCCCAGATCCCACCAGCCTCAAGGCTTTGCCCTTTGTTTCCATCACGGTCATTGTCAAACGTAAATGTCTCCATTACTTGCTACGTACCATGAACTGCTCTTCATGTATTTGGATTATTGAACTTCACGCTTACCACAACCATATAAAATAAAATAACCGTATTTTATAGACAAGGAAACTTTACCAAAAGATTAAATACTTTTTCTCATGGTCACAGCCTCAAGGCCCATGCTCTTAAACAATGAGGTTCTTCCCGTGCGGCGGGTGCACCATCCAGCGTCATCCAAAATCCCAATTAGACTCGGGAGGAAGGCCTGCCTGGGTCCCCTCTGTACTCACTGAACACACTGTGTTCTCTTTCATGTGCCACTGGCTGCAACTTTTTGAGCTCAAGAACTCGCACTTATTAAAATAATACAGTTACCATTTATTAAATATTTGCTTGTGCCAGGCTATGTACCAAGTGTTTCATTTACATAATCTTATTTAACTCTAATGACAACCTTAAAATGTAGATGTCATTATTATCATTTACGAAAAGAAAAAACAAAAGATGGGCCAGGCGCGGTGGCTCAAGCCTGTAATCCCAGCACTTTGGGAGGCCGAAGCCGGTGGATCACCTGAGGTTAGGTGTTCGAGACCAGCGTGGCCAACCCCGTCTCTACTAAAATTACAAAAAATTAGCCAGGCGTGGTGGGGCCTGCCTGTAATCCCAGCTACTTGGGACATTGAGGCAGGAAAATTGTTTGAACCCATGAGGCAGAGGTTGCAGTGAGCCAATATCACACCACTGCACTCCAGGCTGGGTGACAAGAGCAAAACTCCGTGTCAAAAAAAAAAAAAAAAAAGTTTAAAAAAACTGAATTTTAGTTGCTCAAGATGTTCTCACCAATAAGTTATAGAGCAGGAATTTGAACCCAAATCTGACTGCCTCCAAATATTGTGCTTTTACTCACTCCCTCCTTTTCTCGGCTTTGCATCCCCTTTAACATTCGTTCTGGTATTTGCCATGAGAAGTGCTTTAAAAAAAAGTTGCTGAATGGATTTGGGTCCACTGGGTTTTGCTGTTGCGTAATTCTCCTGGAGGAGTGCTGAATTCCTCTAGACATTTGTATGATTCATTATCGCTTGGACTCAGCTTCAGCACTGACCTTTCATTGACGTTCGAGTCTTAGTTTCACGGTGTGTAGCCCGCTGTGCTGGGTCTGTGGTGCGTCCTCGGCCCACACGAGTGGGCACCCTCAGCCGAGCACCGTGGCCCTGAGCAGCTTGGGCCAGCATTGCACAGAACCTCAAGTTAAGTCCATCGAAGGCAACCCCACCAGAATTAGTACCTTCCTGCTCTGCTCAGTTGATTAAGATTATTAGGTTGTATGAATACTTCGCTATGACCTATTTTTTAACTTTCATTCCTATATAAAGTAACTTATGCAGTATGATTCTTTGTGAATTTGGGTATCAGTCTGGGATTTTTTGGGGGTTTAGGGTTTGGGGGGTAATCAGAGCATGCTATTTCTACTGCTGTCATGAGTACTGCACACACACGAATAAAGAAAAAGGCATCAGACCCAGGGCCTTTTAGGGCTCCAGGCTGGGCTGCGGATTAGTGGAGAGCAGACACCCTGGGTCTCAGGAGATGCACAGTCCTTGGCAGCATGAGATAGAGACCCAGAAATGCAGAACAAGTGAATGGTGCTAAAACTGCCAGGCTTAATTCAGATGCTGTGCTGGAAGGAACCTGGGCTTCAGGGTCAGTTGAGTCTAGGTTCAAATTCTAACCCTGCTGCCATGGATGTCTGGCCTAGCAAGTTAACTTTCCTAAGCCCCAATTTTTAAAAGTGAGAAACACACATATAAAAGTCACCTTGTAAAATTGCTGCAAGGATGAAATCACATAGGGAACCCAAGATGTAAACATCATGCTTGGCATACAGCAAACAGGTACAGTCACCGGCCCCTCCAGCTAGCAGCTCCCAGATGCCAGGAGCATCTGAGGGTCCTGAAAGGTCTAGTCATGAACAAGAGGCCAAAGTCATACGGGGATGAACTCGGCCAGAGGGGAAAAGGACCTCTTCTGTGCCACCTGCCAGGATCCTGGGGGCATGAGCTGCATCAGCTGACAGGTGCTGTAAGTAAAGGCAGAGGAGGGCACTAGCAACGGGCTCTCCTGCAAACCCCAGCACCAGTTATGCTCTGTTAGTCCCTTGCTTTGCTTGGTATCTGTTAGTCCCTTGCTTTGCTTGGTATCTGTGTGCAAAGGGCCTTTTTAGGAATAGAGTTCGCACTCACATCCGAAAGGTCATCTGCGCCACATGGTTCGGGTGTTTATTGATTTATGCATCGGAATGGTTTCTGTCATCAGGCAGTACACTCTGTGACCAGGTTTTGCATATGTGCAGCACCCCTTGTTTCTGGGATGTAAGTAGAGGGCGTGGTTTACCCTGGAGCTGGGAGGTGATCTGGGTTTTGCATGTGTGCAGCACCCCTTGTTTCTGGGATGTAAGTAGAGGGTGTGGTTTACCCTGGAGCTGGGAGGTGATCTGGGTTTTGCATATGTGCAGCACCCCTTGTTTCTGGGATGTAAGTAGATGGAGCTGGGAGGTGATTGGCTCTCCTCGTTCCTCCCAGTAGGGTTCCCCTTCTGTTCCATTTTCAAAGTGATTATAAATGCACAACTTTCACAAATGCTGAAACAAGACTGTTCACGGGGATCCTAATCAATTAATTCATCAAAAAAGGAAGTTGCGTGTTGTCATTCAGGGAAGAATTAAATTTGACTACTTCCTCCAAGGACAATGATAGTTCTCATTTAAAAGTTGTTAGTTTCAATGTGTTTTATATCTGGAAATTTTGTTTGTGTCTTTTGCTCTGCCTTTTGGGAAAAATATTTTATATGTTCACTTTATGCTATTTTGTTTCCTTCACTGAAGGCCTAGATGTTTATTACCTGTGATATATATATATATATAATTTATATATATAATTTGTATATCTATAAATATATATGTAATTTGTATATATATAATATGTATATATATAAATATATATATACACACACATATATATTTGTGCCTCTCACCTGGGGTAAAAACATCAAAATTCTTTCCAAATAAATCACTGTTCATAGCATAATCTGTGAAGGAAAAATGCTATGCATTGAAACACGTGCCTCTATTTGGAATTGTACAGAAGTCATTTGGACTTTGGGTGGGCTAGAAAAGCTCCAACCAGCTGCAAAGACAGGTCAGATGTTGTAGCTGCAGGAATCAAAATTATTTGTGAAAGTATTTTGCTTGACAGGATATTACGGCAAAATTGGATATTTTATAAATAATTCCAGAAAGAGAACTGAGGAAATATATAAAACACACATTCATTCCTTCATTATTCTTCCCCCAAATTTGATTATTTACTTATTTCACAAATATTTATTCAGTGCCTGCACTGTGTCAGACACTATTCTAGCTGTTGTGATTCAACAGTGGAAAAACTTTAAAAATATACAAAACTCCAGACTCCAGAAGCTATGTTAAGGCATGTCTGACTGCATCCATGGATCATAGAATGTCCGTGACTGAACTTTGAGTGGGGTTCATTTTATCCTGCACTTTTTAAATGTAATAGTACCCTTTTGGGAAACATTAAGCATTAAAGTTTTGTCTCATTCCAACAATGTTTCCCTGTGTATTTTTAAAATTTATTTTTATTCTTTTAAGAAATGAAGGATGTTCCTAGTGCATGTCCTTCTTCCTGGCTGGCTCCAGAAAACGTTCTAATAATCAAGAGCATGAATTCCCTGACTTAGGTTTTACTTTCAGTCTTCATTTACCAGAAGCACATAACCATTAAGCCACTGCCTAACATTTTAATGGTCTGAAGATCTCCACAAATCCATTATTTTCATTGTAGAAGTTGTTTTTGTATCTGCACAACTCTCTTACTTACTTCTTTTTAACTTCTAACATAAATGTATTTTTTGCCAAATTCTGCTATTTGCCTCATTAGCCAAATCTTAACATCTCACCAGCCAACTCCCTATTGACAGGAGTTTTGAGGACTTGGCAATGGAAGATAATTCTGTTTCCTACCTGACGGTGGGAGGACTAATGCTGTGGCTCTCCCAGGGGTTTGTTAATTATCTTCTTAGTTCCATTCAAATAATTTTGTGTCTATTTAACATTAGTAAATGATATAGTTATGTTCCTAATTTATAATATTCTTTCTTCATTTCCGATTTGTCTAAAAGACTGTAATCAGATTTATGACGCAAATGAACTACAATATCAAAAGACATAGTGTATAAGTGCAATAGAAATGTAGTTTTCTGTTTTGACTTGATGGTAAGAATAACCAAATGCAAAGAAATTGTGAAACAAAACAGTTGGAGATTCTATTGTAGACACATTTTGGAAACACACACACACACACACACACACACCCCACCAGGGAGGAAAGGCCGTAGGGTGAGTTGAGTGTGGGGCAATGGACTGAGGCAAATGTTGCCTAACCAAGACTTCCTGAGACAGGATTTGGTGGTGCCCAATCTCTGAGTAATCTGATAAGTAACACCATAACAAAGGATCAAGGATAGGCTCCTGAGAGTAGCGTGTTTTAGAATCTGGCAGAATTTCCCAAGAGAAATGCTGGGAGCATTGTCCTGGAAGACATTACCATGACAACAAAACAGACAAATCATCACCTCCTCACCGGGCCTCCTCACCTCACCCAGGAGCAGCCCGCTGAGTGTCCGATTCTGAAGACACCCTGCAGATGATTGTGCCACATGGGCTGGGAAATATATTTCCATTGCAAAGAGAAAAATAATAAAACTAAAGGAAATCTAGGGAAAATTCTTTTAGGGAATTTTAATAAAGCAGAGGCTTGGTATAATATAACAAAAATTAATAAATCGCCAGCAAAGTAAGCTTCTGTGAGATAGAAAAAAGTATGTAAAACAGAAAGGTCGAAAGAAAGACATTCCAAAGTTCCTCCAGCAGGATACAGATGACTTAGGCTGAAGTAGTTCTGCTATCAGCCTTGCAAAATTAGAAGTGTGAATGGTTCTGGAAGTCGTGAAATAGTAACTCACAAGCACGGCATTCAGTTTCTGGTTTATCGCTATGATTCTTCAATCAAACCTGTCATTTTCACTTGAGATACAGTAAAAATTCTTAGAGGTGTTATGCAATAATAGGCACTGAAGTCTATGTATGCCTTTACAATTTCAAAGTTCTATTCACAAACCTTTTCTCATTTGATCCTCAGGAAAATTTTGTCAAGTTTTATTACTCCAATACCCACTTCACAGATGGGGTCATGGAGGCACAGACAGCTTTAGCCAATAATTTTTCAGCATCACATGTCAGTCGCGGGAAGCCAGGTGTAAAATCTCGTCACGCATCGTGAATCCTGTTTCTCTCTGTAATGTCGTCTCCATGCTTGGTGAGTGGATCTGAAAACATGAAGGAATGGCATGGATACTCTGATCTTGTTTAGAAGGAGCCAGGCTGTGCTGATGTCATGACGTGTGTGACATGAGACCCTGCTCGTTGTCAGAGCCTGGGCTGGGGAGGCTGTGGTGGAGGAGCCATGTGAAGGAGCTTGACTGTTTCTGAAACATTTTTCACATACATTAGGCTATTGTGTCTTCACAAAATCCCTGGCCAGTGCTTTTTCTTTTTCTTTCTATGTGAAACAAACTAGAGCTCAGGAAGGTTAAACAATGTGACCTAGCACACCTGGCCAGTGACACACATTGACAGGGTTCAAACCCAGGATTCCCAACTCTGCAGTCCGTCTGCTGTCGGGATGACCTGTACCTTGCCTTCCATCCCAGGGGGATTAACATTCCCTGGAATGGATCAATACTAGCCACACTTTCTATAAGGAGAGGGTCAGTCAGATTTCCCATTAATCCTAAAGATTTGTAGATTTTCAGGTCACAATTTTCACTTTGGGGACATATTCCTGATTTTTTTTCAGCTCTTTTAAAATATAATTGACAAATAAAAATTATATAACTTTAAGATACACAATGTGATGATGTGATATATATATATATACACACACATTGGGAAAGGATACCACAATCAAGCTGACTAATACATCTATCACTTCACACAGTTCCATTTTTAAAAAATTAGTGATGAGAACCCTTGAGGCTACTCTCTTAGCAAATTCCAAATATACGATACAGTGCTATTTACCGTAGTCACCATGCTGTGCGTTAGAGCTCCAGGACTTACTTTTCTTGTCTGATAAGGTTTTCTATTCCTTGAATGGCATCTCTCTGCATCCCCCACCCCCTCGAGCACCCGGCAACCACCATCTACTCTGTTTCTTTGAGTGGACTTTTTTAGATTCCACATGTGAGTGAGATCATCGAGTATTTTTCTTTCTGTGTCTGCTTATCTCATTAAACGTGATGTCCTCTAGGTTCGTCCACATTGTCGCAAATGACAGGATTCCCTTCTTTTGTAAGGCTGAATGCCATTCCATTATTCATATACACTAACACCTTCTTTATCCATCTACCTGCTGATGGACATCTATGTTGTCCCATGATGCCAGGTGATACGCACAATCTAAGGGTATGTCTGCCTCATTCTTAGTCTTTGAATATAACACCTGAGAGTGAACCATCAGATAATGAGATTATATAATTCTCACAACATTAGACCTAAGGGTTAAAGGACTCCTGACGTCTCTTTGATATTTCTTTCCAGGACTTACTCTTTGTTTTTATTGTTTTTTGTTTGGTTGATTGGTTGATTTTTGTTTTTGGCTGGAATTTTCTTTTTCTTTTCTCCTTCTGAATTTGCCCGTCAAGAAAAGAGGAATTGATGGGTTTTTCATACCCAAGAGGTTTGCAGAAGCCTGGAAGTTCGGAAGGTGGTACTCTCCTAATTTTAGTGCAAAATGAATAGAAGGAAGAAAGGTCACTGGGCAGGAGGGCAATATTCCTTGTCATAGATTGCTTTTCCCAATTCGAAGGTCTGCTGTGATGAATTGTTTTCAATTAGAAAGACAGACTCTGTATTTTCTTTTTATTATTATACTTTAAGTTCTGGGATACACGTGCAGAACGTGAAGGTTTGTTACATAGGTATACATGTGCCATGGTGGTTTGCTGCACCCATCAACCTGTCATCTACATTAGGTATTTCTCCTAATGCTATCCCTCTCTCAGACCCCACCTCCTGACAGGACCTGGTGTGTGATGTTCCCTTCCCTGTGTCCATGTGTTCTCATTGTTCAACTCACATTTATGAGTAAGAACATGGTGTGTATGGTATTCTGTTCCTGTGTTAGTTTGCTAAGGATGATGGCTTCCAGCTTCAACCATGTCCCTACAAAGGACATGGTCTCATCCTTTTTTATGGCTGCATAATATTCCATGTTGTATATGTGCCACATTTCTTTATCCAGTCTATCATTGATAGGCATTTGGGTTGGTTCCAAGTCTTTGCTATTGTGAACAGTGCTGCAATAAACATACATGTGCATGTGTCTTTATAGCAGAATGATTTATAATCCTTTGGGTATATACCCAGTAATGGGACTGCTGGGTCAAATGGTATTTCTGGTTCTAGATCCTTGAGGAATCGCCACACTGACTTCCACAATGGTTGAATTAATTTGCACTCCCACCAACAGTGTAAAAGCATTTCTATTTCTCCACATCCTCTCCAGCATCTGTTGTTTCCTGACTCTTTAATGATCACAATTCTAACTGGCGAGAGATGGTATCTCATTGTGGTTTTGATTTGGATTTCTCTAATGACCACAGCTACGCAGGAAGCTGAGACAGAAGAATCGCTTGAATCTGGGAGGTGGAGGTTGCAGTGAGCCGAGATCACGCCACTTCACTCTAGCCAGATGACAGAGCAAGACTCAGTCTCAAAAATAAAAATAAAAATAAAAAACCCAATCTCTTTTTCATACTCGAGAGCCCAGTGAAAAATGCCTGAAAGTTCTCCACGAAGGCCTTCCTCTTTAAATAATACAGCCTCTGTATTATTAATCTGTCATCTTTAATAATCTTTAATAATACAGGCTCTGTATTATTAAAGGGGAAGGCCTTTGTGGAGAACTTGCAGGTATTTTTCACTGGACTCTTGAGTATGAAAAAGAGATAGGATTTTTTTTTTTTTTTTTTTAAGATGGAATCCTACCCTGTCACCCAGGCTGGAGTGCAGTGGTGTGATCTCGGCTCACTGTAACCTCTACCTCCTGGGTTCAAGCGATTCTCCTTCCTCAGCCTCTCAAGTAGCTGGGACTACAGGCATGCGCCACCACATCTGGCTAATTTTTGTATTTTTAGTAGAGACGGAGTTTCACCATGTTGGCCAGCATTGTCTCAAGCTCTTGACCTCGTGATCCACCCATCTCGGCCTCCCAAAGTGCTGGGATTACAGGTGTGAGACACCACGGCCAAGATTGGATCTTTCAAGCTCCTTATGGCTCCAACCCGGATAAACAATCCCAGGGCATTAAGACAACATTGATAGAGAAAACTGTCAGTCATTTCCAATATGAGCCCCAAGTTCAAAGTCATAATGACAAATTGCAGGGGCTGCATTTCACCTGAATTAATTTTCACTCCATAGGAGGTATCCAGAGGGTTCTACTAATCCAGGAACAGTGATGATTCTCTCAAGCAGTGTTCTCAGTGGAGTGCCCTGATCAGCCACAGGAGTATCAACTGGGCTTCTTAGAAAAGGAAGTTCTGGACCCCATTCCAATTCCACAGAATTGGAAACTTTGGGGGTGGGGCCCAGGAATGCATAGTTCACTAAGCTCTCCAGGTGAAGCAAGGTGAACGTTGAAAATCTGTTTTTTGGTAACATCAGGGAGGCAGCAACCTATGTATGTATGACTACACATATGTTTATAAGTGCATGTGTGTCTGTGTGGATATACAAATGGCATTTGCACACACATGCACACTCACATACTTGGGAACAGACATGAATAGCAGACATTTGCTTTGCACTCCCCTGTATCAATCCTCAGCCCATTTGTCACTGCCGACATAGTGACTGCTATGCCTTTGCTTTTTATGACAGCTTTGGATGTTTATGTCAGCATTACCTGGCCATATGGCACAATCAGTGCTCTCTCCTTTAAAAAAGGAGCATTTTGTACTGTCACACGATTCCTAAATGCTGCTTATTGTCCTGTGCTCAGTTTCTTCGTACGCCCTCTGCACAAAGTTCTAAAGGTTATAGCATCTCTTTGGATTTCTGTTTCCAGAGAAATGGTGGAAAACAGTGGTTGACAAACTTTATCCTTAAAAGGCAGATAGTAAATATGTTTGACCTTAGAGCCAGATGGTTCCTGTTGCCACTACCCCATTCTGCTGCTGTAGCATTAAGCAGCACAGATAATATGGAAATGTGAGGCTATGGCTGTGTTTTAAAACCCCTTATTTATAAAAATAGGTGGCACCTGAATTAGACCTGTAGCCACAGTTGGGCAACCGCTGATCTGAAACCCTGATTCGCTTTCCTAAGAAAGCCTGAGCCGCTCACTGGAGCGATCGTTTAACCTTTCAGGTGTGGCCCTTCAAGTTGCTGATGGTACCCACACCGGCCTCGGCCTGAGGGCCAATTTGGCCTCACACCTGTTTGAGCAGTGCGCCACGTCAGCACTGAGAACGCCCCGCTCACACCTACAGCCTGCAGCCTCTGTCTGTTCACCTGAGGTCTTGTTTTGGCCTGAGGCGAGTGAAGACGGTTACAGAGGTGATTAACAGTAATCGCCATCTGTGGCAAGGCCAGGTGGACCTTCTCTTTAGAAAACAGGCTGTCCTTTTACCCCGCTGTGGCTCCCTATTTAATGAGACCCAGCAGCTGCAGAAAAGTACCAGGGAGCAAAGCAAGGCTGTTGCCGTGAGTTAATTCAGCCTCAGTAAAGGGTAAGGTGTTCACAATTTTCATCCCTTAACAGGCCCCTAAAAGATACAAGTTGTTACTGCTCTTATCCCAGATGAAAGACCATATCCGTGATGGCGCAGAGAGCAGTGGGACTAGAAGCGGCCTCCAGAGCTTGCTTTGTTTCACAACAGCCACCCTAATATGACCATGGGTGTGACGAGGAGGAAGACGGCCTCTGTACCTGCCACTGCAGCATCCACGTGGGTATGTGCGACAAACAGCTAAAAACAGGAGGGCGGCCCAGCCTTCGTTCTGTACATGTTTTATGTTCAAGTGATTCGTATTTTTAGAAAACAAAATTATTCAAATATTTTGAAAATCCAGTTGCAAATGAGGGCTGATGTAGATATCGTTTCCAGAGTAATTTGAATTTCCAGTGAAAATCGCAGAATGATTTCGCCGTGTGGCTCCTTTCTCCCTTCCTTTCTAGGTGGGTTCGCAGCTGCTCTGATGCTCTGAGGGCAACCATTACCCTTTTCTGGAGCAAAAGCGTTGTATGTGAGGAGGCTTAGGGCTGAGCAGGAAGATAAGACTTGTGCTTAAAAACTAACAACCCCCGTCCCCTCCACCAATATCCTCCTGATATATTGCATGGCATGGATGGAAGGGTAATGAGTGCGTGTTGGAAATTTAGTGGGGTAAGAAATCACCCTGTAATTGGGCAGCCCAGAAAGGCTGTCAGGAGCGGGAGCTGCAGGATGAACCATATATGGTGTTCAGTGGAGAAAGAGGATCACTTCCTACATTTAGGAAAACAAAACATTTAAAAATCACAAGACTATTATTTTCTATAAAATTATCTCTTTCCATAGACCCTTCCCTTTGGCCCTATTGTTATTAATTATTAAACATTCACATGTCTTTTATTTTAAATCACTTCAAATCTTTCCTGGAGGCAGATGGGCTAAATATTATAAAAACAAAAAATAAACTGGAAATATTTATGCAGGAAAGAATATGGCACATGTATATTATAGAAGTGGAGAAAAAATATAGATCATTTTCTTGTAGAAAAAGTTTGGGGAAGAGGAAAATAAAATAAAAAATGGGGAGTAGTTGGGGCTGTATGGTAGACCCGCTGGAGGGCAATCTTCTTGCTCAGAAGGACAAGCTGTGATTCTTGTGATGAAGATTAAAGTTTAATTAAGTAAAATTGGAAAGAGGAGATGACAATAAGCACTTTCATTAGAAAAAAAATGAACATTTCGCATCTTTCTGTGTAATTTTGCCATTCTGTATCTATGGGGCATTTTCAGGGTGTTTAAAACAAAATACTAAGTACTAATAATAGCTAAGATTTATTGATCTATGTGGCAGCCAGTGCTCTAAGAAGCGCACTGTATGTAAGATTCATGTATGAATCTGTCTAATCTTCACAACCACCATTGTGCTGATAAGGAAATGGGGGCATTGAGGCCACTCCGGCAACGTGGCTCTAGAGTCTCTGCTCTCAGCAGCTCTGGCCCCTCTGGAAAATGCCCACATCAGTGTCTTATCACAGTCTCCTGAGGTGCAGCCCAGCCCTGAGGCCTCCCAGATATCCAGCAGCTGTTGAGTGAGTTGTTCACCTCCCAGGGCCTCTGCTTCCTTATCCATGGATTGATGGAGTTCAACTCTAAAGCCCAAACCCAGGTCTGATCTGCAGTCATTGTTGAAGATTTTCCCCATGAATGGCATTAATTGAATCTCATATAAAAGTAGATTATTTGCTTAGTTATGTGTGCATTGGACAAATACATGCAAACTCTTATGCAAAATCTTATATTTTGCAAATCTGCAAAAGGTAGCACATACTATTTGGGATGCACAATGCAGAATTCTGTGAGTAAAACCATGGCCATGGTGCACAACATTCCTTTCATACTTATCATAGGGAGCCTTCAATTTTAGTTATTTTTTTATACATACTGTGCTGGGGGTACATATATGTGTGTCTTTATATTTTGGAGCATTTTTCCCAGACTATGTAATTTTTTCAAATAAAACACGTTTTAAACAAGCTTAAGATGAAAGTTAACTCACAGTCTCACTGAAGGCAGATGTTAGGAGAGTGGCAGTGGCTGGAATGATTGTTTCCAGGAAATTCTGACTTGCTCTCCTGCCCCGCTTCCTGTTTCCAACTTCCTCTGCTGCTCCACTTCCTGTTTCAGACTTGCTCTCCTTCCCTGCTTCCTGTGCTTGGACTGGGAGTTCTTTCTCTTCTCAGCTCTCAGCCTCCTTGGTGCATTTCTCTTCTGTGATCCTGTGTTTTACTTTGCATGCCCTTCTTGGCACTCGTTTTTACAAACGCGTTCCCAATCCTTCCTTTTAATTGCATTCCCCTTCCCCCTATAGAGCATTAGAAGTGAAGACATTATCAGTCTGTGACTCTGGGCCATGCCATTACCGAGATTTCCCGCTGAGCAATGCTCTGTGTGGACCATTATCCAGAAATTTCATATGCTGACTCAGCCAAAGGTGGTAGAGTAGAGAAAGCGCGTTAACGCTCTCCTCAGCACCTTCAAGGCAAAGTCGTTGTGTGGAAGCCAGTGAGCCCTGTTCTCAGAGAAGGGAGGCTCCTGGGAGGCGGGTAGCAAAAGCTGCAGCTGGAGTGGAGACCAGGCTGGACAGTGGAGCCTGTTCTGGCTCACAGGTGTCCTGGTGAGCCATGCTGTTTCTTTCTCTTTTCTCTCTTTTTTTTTTTTAATTCTTTTTTTCCTTTTTCAAAGGTGCCACAATAGCAAAAGCCACATTATTTTTGTATATTCTTCTCTTTGATTGGCTCTAAAATTTTGCAGAAAAAAGTTGTCTAAGACCTTAACTGAAAATAAAGACTTTCAGGTGGGGGATAGAAATTTGGTTTAGTTTTTTAAAAAAATTTTACTTCCTTGACTGTAGATGTAAATGAGGATTCAGGATACGTGCCCTAAAAAGGTGTCCTGAAGGAGAGAATGATCTTGTTTACAATGTTATAGGCCCCAGAATGTTCTAGAAAGATTCACATAGCGGTAGGAAGAAAGAGGGAAGGCATTTTGGAAGACATAGAGCACCCCAGTGAGCACACCCAGGGAAGCTTTTCGTGGGGGAGGTGAGGACAAATGAAGACGACGAGAGCCTCTTTCCTTTAGACTTGGAGATGTGGTCTCTGATGGTGAGGACAGGGGAGCTTTGTATGCCAGGGCCCTCCCTGCTGCTGTCTTCCCCCTTCAACACCCCTCCCATCTACCAGCAACACACCTGTGCTGTCAGTGTTGCTTTTATATTCAAGAATTTAGAAATCTGTTATAGAATTAAAACAAGAATTCTGCTGTGTGCAAGAGCAGTTTCTGCACTGATCCCTCTGGGGAGCCATCCCTGAATCTCTCCTGGATTGTAGAATGGAGGGACCAGCGTCCATCCGTGCAGGTCAATAGGAAGACCAGCTTGTGGCGGGCAGTGTGGACTCATGCCCAGACACAGACCAGGGCTGGAGCTGAGATCCCGAGAGGTTTCCTGGGTTCAGAAAGAGACCATGGGAGGGCTGAATCTTAGCCTGGAACCTGATGTGTGGACTGGTATTCAGGGGGAATTTTTAAGTTAAAAGGGCAATCGGGACAAACAGAGGTAAGCAGAGGCAGGACAGGAGAGAGGAGCTTGGGTCAGACCATTTGGGCACCCTCCTTGAGAGAGAAGCCAGGAAAGTCGGCTGAGACAGGGTAACAGAGAGAGCCTGGCTTCTCTCCACCACTGGAACGCTTGAGAGGAGGAATGGAGAATTTGGTAACAAACACAGCTGAATTTTAGTTTACGTTTTCCCCTGGCCAAAATTTAGGTAACTTCAGGTCAATCTCATTTCATCTTTTATTTTTTTTAGATGCCTGCTGTGGTCCCCATTGCCTGCTTTGCCTTGCCGTTCCCTGTATTTTATTTTTTCTTTTTTCTCCTCCCCTCTCTTCTCTTCTTTCTCTTTCTTTCCTTCCTTCCTTCTTTTCTTCTTTCTCCTTCCTTCCTCCCTCCCTTTCCTTCCTCCCTCCCCTCCCTCCCTCCCTCCCTCCTTTTTTCTTTTTTTTCTGTTCCCATATTGAACCTGGCCCTTATTAGATGCTCAAATGATGCTCTTGTATTAGTCATGGGTAAATTTTCTGTGAGAATAGGCATTTTTGAAAACAGGTATATTAGTGCTTTCAGATCCTACAATAGATCTATTGTCATTGGATCAGTTGTCAACTAGTAGCTTGGAATAACCTAGTGAAAACTGGATTTACCTGGTGTTAATAACAACAGGTAACTTGGTTTGCTGGCTTATGTACTTCCTCAAAGTCCAGGTGCCTACTGGGTGCATTCCTTGGACTAACAGCACTTCATAAAAACAGAATGTGAGGGTGCAAGTCAGCTGGAGTGGGGCAGGAGGTGGGGGGGGTACGGTCCTGTCATGCCAGGCTTCTGTAGCTGGAAGCGTGGTGTGGGCAGACAGCACTGGTGATGGCATTCATGGGCGGAAACCCTGAAAGAGCTGGTGGAGAGATACTACTTGCCTAGGGCAGGAGAGTGAAACCTGAGCTGCAGCAGACATATCTCCACGTCTAGGTCATTATACAGTAGTTTATCTTGTTATCTCACTAATAATCAAAGGAATATAGGCTCATTGTAAGCAAATTAAAGAAAGTAAAGAAAATTATAAGAGAAAAATAAATCACCTCTAATTTCACAACGTACCTGTAAATGAGGATTCAGGGTATGTGCCTTAAAAATGTATCCTGAAGGACAGAATTATCTAATTCCATGATTAGAGGTAATAGCTTTTACCATATACATTAACATTTAATAAGATTTTATACTTCACCTTACATTATGAACATTTTTCATGTCATAAAAGTTCCAGGTAAACATTAAGTCAGCAAAATATTTTGTTTGCAGAACTGATCATAATGTATTTAACATTTTCTAATTTTAAACATTTTTTAAGTATAAATCATGCTATAATTAATGTTTTTCTTTAGATATTTAAAGAGTGGGATCTTTAAAGAGAATAACGGGAAAATATGCAATGGATAAATTATGCTGACTGGATTTTTCTTTTTTCTAATTTCCTTTTTAGTTCCTGTGGGTACATAATAGGTATATATATTTATGATGTACAAGAGATATTTTGGTACAGGCATGCAGTGTGTAATAATCACATCATGGAGAATTGGGTATCCATCCCCTCAAGCATTCTTTGTGTTACAAATAATCCAACTACACTCTTTTAGTTATTTTTATGTGTACAATTAAATTATTATTGACTATAGTCTCTCTGTTGTGCTATCAACTACTAGGCCTTTGTTGGTTTTGTTTGTTTGTTTTGTACCCATTCACCATCCCCACTTCCCTGCCTGGCCGCTTGCTACTCTCTCAGCCTCTGGTAACATTCCTTCTATTTTCTGTCTTCATGAGTTTAATTGTTTTGATTCTTAGATCCGACAAATAAGTGAGAATATGTAATGTTTGCCTTTCTGTGCCTGGCTTATTGCTCTTAACATAATGATTTCCAGTTCCATCCATTTTGTTGCAAATTACAGAATCTCAGTTTTTATGGCTGAATAGTAGTCCATTGTGTATATGCACCACATTTTTTTTATCCATTCATCTCCTGATGGACACTTAGGTTACTTCCAAACATTGGCTGCTGTGAACAGACCTTCAACAAACATGGGAGTGCAGAGATCTCTTCAATTACCTGATTTCCTTTGTTTAAGTATATAAGTAGCAAAGGGATTGCTGAATTTTATGGTCGCTGTATTTTTAGTTTTCTGAGAAACTTTCAAACTGTTCTCTACAGTGGTTGTACTCATTTACAGTTCCACTAAGAGTTTATAAGGGTTCCCTTTTCTCAGCATTCTATCCAGCATTTGTTATTGCCTATGTTTTGGATAGAAGCCATTGTAACTGGGCTGAGATGATATCTCATTGCAGTTTTGATTTGCATTTCTCTGATAATCAGTAATGTTGAACACCTTTTCATATGCTTGTTTGATATTTGTATGTCTTCTTTTGAGAAATGTCTATTCAAATATTTTGCCCATTTTTAATCAAATTATTAGATTTTTTATAAAGTTGTTTGAGCTTTTTATATGTTCTGGTTATTGATCCTTTGTCAGATGGGTAGTTTGCAAATATTTTCTCCCATTTTGTGGGTTGTCTCTTCACTTTGTTGATGGTTCCTTTGCTGTGAAGAAGCTTTTTTACTTGATGTGATCCCATTTGTCCATTTTTGCTTTGGTTGCTTGTGCTTGTGGGGTATTACTCAAGAAATCTGTCCAAATTGATGTCCTGGAGAGTTTATTCAATGTTTTCCTGTAGTAGTTTCATCATTTGAGGTCTTACATTTAAGCCTTTAATTCATTTTGATTTGATTTTTTTTTCTATTTTAGTGAAGAATATCATTGGTATTTTAATAGAGATTGTATTGAATCTGTAGATTGCTTTGGGTAGCACCAACATTATAACAATATTCGCTCTTCCAATTCATGAACATTGAATATCTTTTTATTTTTTGTGTCCTCTTTAATTTATTTCATTATTTCATGGTCTTCATTGTAGAGATATTTCACTTCTTTGGTTCAGATAATTCCTAGGTGTTTATTTTTATTTGTGGCTATAGTAAAGTGGGATTACTTTTCTTATTTTTTTATTGGATTGTTTAGCATTGACATATAGAAATGCAATTTATTTGTGTATGTAAATTTTGTATCCTGCAACTTTACTGAATTTATAAGTTCTAATCATTTTTTGGTGGAATCTTTAGTTTTTTTCCAAATGTAAGATCACATCATCTGCAAAGAAGAATTACTTTACTTCTTCCTTTCCAATTTGAATGCCCTTTATTTCTACCTCTTGTCTGGTTGATCTGGCTGGGACTTTCAGTACTATCTTGAATAACAGTAGTGACAGTGGGCATCTTTGTCATGTTCAGATCTAAGACAAAAGTCTTTAGCTTTTCACTCAGTATGATACTAGCTGTGGGTCTGTCATATATGGCTTTTCTTATGCTGAGGTATGTTTTTTCTATACCCAGTTTTTTGAGGGATTTTATCATAAATCTATGTTGAACTTTATCACATGCTTTTTCAGCATCAATTGAAATGGTTACATGGTTTTTGTCCTTCGTTCTGTGGATATCGTGTATAACATTGATTGATGTGTAAATGTTGAACCATCCTTGCAACCCTGGGATAAATTTCACTTGGTCATAATGAATGATCTTCTAAATGTATTGTTGAATTCAGTGTGCTAATATTTTGTTGAGGATTTTTGCATCAGTATTTGTCAGACATATTGGCCTCTATTTTTCTTTATTTGATGTGTCTTTGGTTTTGGTGTCAGGGTATTACTGGCCTCATAGAAAGAATTTGGAAGTATTCCCTTCTCCTCTATTTTTTGAGTAGGATTGGTATTGGTTCTTCTTTAAATGCTTAGTAGAATTCGGCACTGAAGCCATTGGGTCCCGGGCTTTTCTTTTTTTTTTTTTTTTGAGACAGAGTCTCACTCTATTGCCCAGGCTGGAGTGCAGTGGCCGGATCTCAGCTTTTCTTTACTAGACTTTTTACTATAGCTTTGATATCATTACTTGTTATGGGTTTCGGTTTTGGATTTCTTCGTGGTTCTATCTTGGTAGGTTGCATTTGTCTAGGAATTTATCAATTTCTTCTAGATTTTCCAGTTTATTGGCATATAGTTGCTCATATTAGCCACTAATGATGCTTTGAATATCTGTGATATCAGTTTTAATGTCTCCTTTTTCATCTGTTTTTTTTTTTTAATTTATTTATTTGAATCTTCTCTCTTTTTTGCTTAGTTAATCTGGCTAACGGTCAGATTTGTTTACTTTTTGGAAAAAATGTTTTATTGATCTTTTGTATTGTTTTCTTCATTTCAAATTCATTTATTTCTGCTCTTATCTTTATTATTTATTGTCTTCTAAGTTTTGGGTTGCTTTGCTGTTTCTTCTTTGATTCTTTAAGATACATTGTTAGGTGGTTTAAGTTTTTCTTCTTTTCTGATGTAGGCATTTACAGCTGTGAATTTCCCTCTTAGTACTGCTTTCACTGTATTCCATAGTTTTTGGTATGTTTTGTTTCCATTATCATTTGTTTCAAGAAAGTTTCCAATTTTCGGTTTAATTTCTTCACTGACTTACTGGTCATTCAGGAACATGTTGTTTAATTTCTATGTATTTTGTAAAATTCATTAAATTCTAAAATTATTCATGTTAATGATTTTTAGTTTTATTCCATTGTGATCAGAGAAGATGCTTGATATTATTTCAAATTTTGAATGTTTTAAGACTTATTTTTTGAACTAACATATAATCTGTCCTTGAGAATGATCCATGTGCTGAAGAGAAGAATCAGTAACCATTGAATGGAATGTTCCTTAAATGTCTGTTAGGTCCATTTTGTTCTATAATGCAGATTAAGTCAAATGTTGCTTTGTTGATTTTCTGCCTGGGAGATCTGTCCAATGCTGAAAGTGGGCTGTTGAAGTCTCCAGCTATTATTGTACTGAGGTCTATCTGTCTCTTTAGCTCTAATAATATTTGCTTTATATATTGGGATACTCCAGTGTTGGGAGCATATATATGTTCAATTCTCATATCATCTTGCTGAATTGACCCCTTTATCATTATATAATGATCTTCTTTGTATCTTAGAGTTTTGTCTTGAAATATATTTTGTCTGATGTAAGTATAGCTACTCCTGCTCTTTTTTCATTTCCATTGAATGAAATATCTTTTTTATCCCTTTATTTTCACTCTATGTGTATCTTTACAGGTATTGGGTCTTTTTTTTTTTTCATCCATCCAGCCACTCTCTATCTTTTGACTGGAGAGTTTAATCCATTTCCACTCATTGTTATTATTAATAAGTAGGAAGTTACTCGTGACTGACTGATTTTTTTTCAAAGATCATGCCACCCAATCACATTCTCATTGTGAAGTCTATGGAATTGTCCAAATCACAACAGTGCTCACCAGTGAGTTCGACACTCAGCCTCCATGCTCTGTGGACTGTGTGCTAGGATTCTCACCCCATGGTCTTCTTAAGAAGCATTGAACATGTTCATAAACTTGAGATGTAATTTAATTTGCTGAAGCTAAGACTCTTTGGCTCCTGAT
This sequence comes from Colobus angolensis palliatus, assembly GCF_000951035.1. Classification (NCBI taxonomy): domain Eukaryota; kingdom Metazoa; phylum Chordata; class Mammalia; order Primates; family Cercopithecidae; genus Colobus; species Colobus angolensis. The sequence continues at coordinate 11,477,009 of NW_012118821.1, forward strand.
AAGTAAGTGATCGATAAAATTAATTAGCACTCATCTTCAGAAGTAAATCAAGGTTTACAATTTTTTTAATCCCTCTAGCCTTATCTTACACAGAATCACATGCCTTCTTCTGGATTATTTTCATGTGGGTGTTGTGAATTACCTTTCATATAAAAATAATAGCACCATCACTCATACACAGTAGGCACTCAATAAGTCTCTGTTGCTTTGATTTAGTTAACTCCAGAACTGTCTGAAGGAAGGACAAGAAAAGTTTCCCTCACAAGTACAGGGACCCCTGTCTCATGCTGATGAGCTTCCTTTCTTCTTCCCTTTTGAGGTTTATAAAAGGTCTAGTCAATACCCATCTCATGGTGTTCAGTTCATGAACTGAACACACACAGCTCATTTCAGCCACACTGTCTCCCTATCCCAGCCCAGCTACCTGTTAAAAAGGTAACAGGAAAAAGTCTGAAGCATAAATATGCAACATGAGGAACTTCTTCAGGTAAAAAGCATTGAAGACCCAGAAATGCCTGACTCTTGTGGCAGGTGAAGTTCTCCATTCCTGGGGCTGCTAGTGTATTTCACAGAACCTACTGTGTGATTGACATTGTCACCTCTCTGTTAGCTCTTGTTCGGTACACCAGTTGCCAGAAAACACACCAGGTGCCTCAGGTGGAGGAGGCTGACCTAGGGCAGTCAGTGAGCCTTTATTAGTTTCCTGTTGGCAGTTGTAACCAATTCCCACAAACACAGTGGTTGAAATAATGCAAATTTGTTATCTTACAGTTCTCTAGGCAGAAGCGTAAAATGGGTCTTGCTGTGCTAAAATCAAAGCTGGCAGGGCTGCATTTCCTTGGAAGGCTCCAGAGGAGAATCCCTGTCCTTGCCTGATAGCTTCTAGAGACCACCCGGGTGCTCCAGCTCCGGGCCCCAGCCTCCATGTTCACAGCCAGCAGCCCAGCATCTCCAAATCCCTCTCTGACTGGAAAAACAGAGAAAGTGTTAGAAGTGTGGATCGGAATGAGGGAGGAGGATCATTAACGACCTTCGGCAGGCTCCATCGCCTGTGTCAAAGCACACACGGGGCCTACCGAGAGTGGATGGTGCTGAGCCCTGTAGAGTCCTGGAGACGGAGGTAGACCGCCCTAAGCTCTAGGCCTACTCTAAGACATGAGCTTGGTAACTCCTTGAGCCTCCATTCCTGGGGGCTGCTAGTGTATTTCACAGAACCTACTAGGTGACTGTCATTGTCACCTCTCTGCTAGCTTGCTTTCTTCTTTGACTTGTAAAGACCCTTATGATTCCATTGTACACAGCTGGATAATAATACTTTAAAAATCCTCCATTTCAGGATCCTTAATCACATGTCCCCTAAGGGATCATATTCACAAGTTCTGGGGATGAGGGTGTAGACATCTTGGGGGGCTCTTATTGTGCCTACCCAGATCTGTCATCTTTGCAGAACTTCGTGACCTTACGAATGTGGTGTATATTAAAAAGACGTTTTCATCAAATTAGAAAATGACGTCAACTAATTTGAACTAAGGGCTCAAAGTTAAATTGTTATTATTCCATTATAGAAGCTTTTTATATTTACCTTAGTTGGATCTCTATCTTCGCTGAGTGTTTCAGGAATGTTTTTTTTAACATGAAATGTCCAAGTTCATCTACACAAAATGATGGCATTTGACAGTCCTTCCATAATGAATAAAGTGAAAGCTTGTTTGGGGGTGCTAGCAGGGGAGCGCAGCTACTTGTGTACCCTTGACCAGAGACTGGTCCTCCTCTATCGGGGATGGTCGTCCTCTTTGACTGAGCACACAGCTTTGGGAGGGACACACATGGAGTGCTGAGGGAGGAAGAGGACACCTGCCTAGACAGTCACATCAGCCAATCAACCTGGTGATCCATGGGGCGACCAATGTCGCAGCCAAATCTTATATCTCATATGAATAAATTGATATAAACAGATATGGTTCAACTTTCTGGGCTTTCCTCTGATTATTTGAAATCTATAGGCATCTAATCTTATAAGAATTGGTACTTTGCATCCTCATATTTAATACTCTTCTGATTAAAATTTGTTTCTAAGATGTCTGTGAGTGGGAAATGGATGGATGATGGTTGGAATTGTGGAAAATGATTAACATACCTGTAGTTTGCCCAACACAGTTCCTTGCTGATGTTACTGTAACAGTCATAATAGCGAAAACATTTTCCACCCTATCTCCAGGTATGGAGTTAAGGATTCACATTCATAATTTTATATAAGAGTTACAAAACCCTTTAACATGGAAAACAGAGAAACACTTCGGATACCAAAGTGCTTCAAAGGATCCCAAAGCCAGGAGTGCCTCTATACTGCCTTGAATTAAGATATGCAGCATCCGTTTACCTAATCTCTTACAGGAGAGTTCAGGGTTTTGTCCGACATTACACGTTGAATGAGCTGTAGAAGTAGCATTAAGATATAATACCAACTGTTGAATTCCTGGTTTAAATGTTGCCAAGCCTCAAAGCTTGATCAGCGTATCTAGTCTTTTCTTCTCCTGAAGAAAGAAACACAAGGCTCAAGGAGTTACCAAGCGCATGACTGGGAGTAGGCCTAGAGCTCAGGACGGTCTACCTGCTTCTCCCAGACTCTGCAGGGCTCAGCACCATCCAGCCTCAGCTGGCCCAATGCATGCTTTGACATAGACAAGCCTGCTGAAGGTCGTTAATCATCTCCCTCCATAATTCCTATCCATACGTCCAATCTTTTCTCTGTTTTTCAAGATTCTTTTTTTCATCACCTGTGCCTATTTAAAAAAAAATCATTCTGGGTGCAATAGTTAGCCTTGCTAACATAATCTGTACACTGGGGAGCTGTTCTCAAACTGTAATACGAGTATGCTGTGTTGTTAATATGAGCACTCAAGTGGTGTGCTAGACACCAATTGTCCATTCCTGTTGAGTATACTTCATATCATTTAGAATGTACAACAGGATACAATGTTGCACATAGCTTCTAAAGGGAGAATAGCTTTTCTCCATGTATTTATTCTAATAAGGACCTCAAAATAGTATGGTAGCCATCTCAGCTCTCCCAGGTGATGTGGCTGGCTAGAGAGCTAGAATAATCTCTAGCCTTCAGTTTGCAGGGAGAACCTGGACTGCTGGCTGGAGCAGGCAGGCTGTAGGGCAGCCCATTCAGTTGCCCTATGGCAGTATCATGTCTTGCCAAAGGCCACGTATTATCAAGTCAGTCTGTGTTCCTGCCACCATTTCCCCTCTTCCCCACACCTGCCCTCTGAGCTGGCTCTGTTCCTGCAACCTGTGGTCTGAGTAGCAGAAGGAGCCCCTCTCATCTCTCATCTGTGATGGTTCAGCTTACGTTGAGCTGGTGCAAGCTTCCCTTCTCCCAAGGACTTCAGGCCTCATCATCGATATCCAAAACTTGGGATGCCCAGTCTTCAAGATTCAACTTCCTCATTTAGAATATGAGGATATTATGTGCCCGGCCCACTGTGCAGAATATTGTGAGAATAAAGTAAGATCATTGGTCAGAAGTGTTTTACATACCATAAAGCACTGTGGAAGGCACCCTTTTATCCTTTTTTATTTATGAGATTATTATTTTTCCCTTCTCATAAGTCCATCAACCAAGAATCTTGCAAAAGTTTACTGTTTAATTTTGCAAATGGACACAAACAAAAACCCACATTGACTGGTCCTTGGGAAAACTACCCTTTTCTGACAAAAACTAGGGACCAACAAAAACTGGTCAGCATTTTCCCAGGTTGTGACTTTTCATAAAAGCAGGTGTGTGTAGTTAGATATGTAAAAATCTTTTGATAAGTTTGAGTATTTTCCTATGGGACTGAGCATGCATGATCGAAATAGAAATATATTTGGAGTTATGGTCTCCAGGATTGTGTGAGTGTTTTATTATGGAATCTGTATTTAATTGCCTTTTGGATGTGTCTGGAATTTAGTCATTCCAAAACTTCCCTGTCAGTGTGCGCTGCCAATCCTGCATGTGGTCTTTCTGCTGGAATGGCTGCTAACAAGGTTGCCAATTAGGGTGAACATTTTTCAATGATGTGAGCATCTTTCCACTGGAAGCTAACTTCGAGCCTCCTTGTTGCTTCATATACTGAAATGTGTCATCTAACAATCAGATGCCAAAAGTGACTCCACTACTTTGCTCGCAGCTCCCACCAGAATCCAAAAACAAAAGACGAAAATATGAGACAGACACACATTTGGATTCCTGCGTGTGCTACCACATGAGTCTTAGTGTTTCTATAAATAAAAGCAATGTGGATTGAGTGCAACATGTGGCCTACCAGCTCCTTTTCTGCAGGGCCCCTGGTGTTTATTAGGGTATGCCACATGCAAAGTCAAATGTCTACTCTATTTTACATTATACACAACTAGGTACCATGGAAGTTTGTCATTTGGCATGATACTTCTTCACAACTAGCTTAAAAAATTGTGAAGTCTATTAGTTTGTGCCCCTCTTTTGTCAGGGGACCTTAAATCCCCCTGTCCCAATTAAGGGAGATGCCAAGTAAAGGTATAGTCCAATGGAAGTAAACTTTGAGAGATAAGTTTGTATAGAAGATTATTTATTTTACATAAATTATTTTGTTCTCTTTGCAAAAGAATTCACCAAAAATATCTTTGAATGGTAAACTTTCTTAGGGCTTTTAAAATAGGGCACGCCTGTCCAAACCTTGATTTTAATTTGTTGTTTAGGAAACTATAAAAAAGTGTATTTTTACTTAAGACAATTTCGATTCCTCAACTTCAACACTTCTGATTTTTCCTTTGGTTTTCCAACTTCAGGGCAGCCTCTCCCTTGGTACTTCTCTCTACCTGGGGCCCTTCCTTCATTCTCACCTCCCATTAACATTGCCCCTTGGTCAACAGACAGCCATCCATCCTTCTATTCCATGGGCATCTTGCTGAACCCTGCATCCTTCCTAGAGACCTGGTCTCTCTTGTTTCCATCCTCCTCATTGCTAAAACTTGGGCACATCTTGTGTAGAGGAATGTTCTTCATTTCCTTGGGATTTTCTGCCATAAACTCTCCTTAGCCATATTCAACTTTATATTGTGATTTAGGTGTATGCCCACTCACTAGACCAAAAACTATTTGTGGCCCTGCTAATGCTCCTTGAAATGGGCCTTCCTCCTGGGTGACAGCTATCGCACCTTATGAGGCATGTACAGTCTCATGGAATTGGGGACTCTGCCTGCTTCTTTCTGAAATGCCCACAGTATTCCAAGTGTCCAGTGCTTGATAAATGGAAGCTGAATGGGTGAATGGAAGACTAAATTTATTTTTGTCATGTTTGTTGATACAGCCTCTCTTATGTGTTGGGCATTGTCTTCATGAGACCAAATTCTGAGTAAAAGATGAAGGAGAAAAGACTCAGGGCAGAACATTTTCCTCTAGCTAAAGCAGCAAGTTCTTTTCATAATACGGTGAAAACTTATAGGTTATACTAAGCCCCTGGAATGAGCTTTAAGTGGTGTTGTTAACCATCACTCAGTTACATTGTAGCAAAATTAATAATATTGGATTAAGTAACATGTTTGTTTTTCTCATTTTTCCACTTGGGAGATATTTACTGGGCCTGTGCTCCTTTGCAGAGATTGGCAGAGGAAAAAAGATGGATCTGGTCTCTGTGCTCATGGACTCATTTTTAGGAATGTTTTACCTTTTAAGTTTCCTAATAATGAACTCTGATCTTCCAGTTACTTAAGTGAAGCAAGCTCATACTTCTGACATTTTTTCTTTTTCCTTTTCTTCCTTTCTCCCTTTCTCTTCCTTTTCCTCTTTTTTTCTTTTATCCTTCAATCAACCTATCAATGTATATTGAGCACTTCACTAAATGGAAGGTAGAATATAGTACTATATATACACAGAGACACACACACACACACACACACACACACACACACATATCTTGCTTTCAGCTCCCACCAAAATCCAAAACCAACCAACAAACAAAAATATAAGAAAGGCATGCATTTGGATTCCCGTGTATGCTACCATATGAGTCTATGTGTTCCTATAAATAAAAGCAACATGGCTGGAGTGCAACATGTGGCCTCTCGGCTACTTTTCTGCAGGGCCCCAGTGAGTTCCTGGCCTCATAAAGCAGCGTGTGGACAGGCAGCCCAGAGCAATGCTGAGAACTGAGGAGAGAGGAGCACGTGCCGTGCTGGGCTCGTGGACCAGAGAAAGGCAAATTCACTTCATGGGGCTTCCCCATTGCCTTCCTGTTCTTCCGTCTTTTCTGATTATTTGTGTTTTGTGGTGGATGTACCACAAAAATAAGATATATTTTACAAGAAACCAATATACCATTAAAAGTCCCTTTTAAGGGCATACATTTTTAATCCTTTGTATATGGCAAGAAGTGTGCTGTTATAGCACCTATGAGTTTATTACTTTATTAACACGTTCACTAATACACAAAATTCAGAAATTTCAAAAAAATTCTTGGTAGCATGCCAGCATCCAGTGTCAATAATAAATAAAAGGGGTTCACATGTTGCAGCATGATACTTTTTTGTCTCTATTTTCCCTCTGTCTCTCCCCAGTACGTGAAGTGGCAGCTACTGTTCACTCACAAGCTAAACCCCAAATCGCAGGGTCACATCTGTGAAAGGAAAATCAGGGCGTTATTCTGATTGTGGTGCTGAACAACATGACTTTTGACCTAAATATTGAAGTTGTTAACATTGGAACCCTTTTTCCAACTCCATGACAGTGGTAGGAATAGAAATATGCTCCTTAACCTCTGACTAAGGCCGCTGGCATCCACGCACGCGGGGCTGGTGGGGAGAGTGGCCGTGTGTTTTACCCCAGGGCTGCCTCTCTGGGAAGAAAACTGGGATGTATTTGGACAAAGTGGGCGCCGCTATGTCAGTAACCCTAACTGTCACCTTCAAATAATATAATTCAAGTCCATCTGGAACTAAGACCTGCATTATCGTTTTCTCATTTGCTTTAGAGAGACTTAGACAAAGGTTAGATACATGTATTTTAATTTGTGGTACTATAAAAAGTAGATTTAATTGTGTCCTTTTTCAAAATAGCGATAAACAAAGAGTAAAAAACGAATGATCCAAATTCCCTCCATCTAAAAACGACCCCATCACCATGTTGTTATTCATTGATCCCGTATTTTCTTGAGCATTTACATTTCTTTTTTTTTAAAAAGTGAGTCTGTATTACCATAGTTTTTAAAGTAGAGGATAAAATATTTTACTTGGGAAATATATCACATAGTAACTTTACCATTTATTTATTTAGAGACGAAGTTCCACTCTTTTTGCCCAGCACAAAAGGAAGGAACTCAGAGCAGAAAGGGATGAGTGCAAGGGGACCCCAGAGGCAGAGAAGAAACAAGAGCTTCCCGCAGCAGCTCTCTGCTCTGTCTGGGAGACTTCACCTCTCAGTTCCATTCATGAAATATCAAATTTGCAGGTTACCCACCTGCCTTTTCCGTTGATGTTGCCTGTTGTTTATTTTTGTTGGTTTGCTATAGTTTGGAGAGCCAAACCAGCCCACTGGGGAGAAAGAGGAAAATATTTTTAGACCGTGTCAGCAGTGATGAGAGCAGGTTTTGGAACCGGATGTAACCAAGCCAGTCTTAGGCTGACAGCATGGCGTCACTGAGCCTATCCCCAGTGTCAAAAGGACGCTGCCCATCCTGACTTCAGAGTTTGAAGCTATTCCTTTCAAACGAACTCATAGCTCACCTATGAGAGACCAGTAACTGCTTATACGTCTCTAATGCTTTAACTTTCCTTGAATTTGTTTCACTAATTTCCCTGCGTGTGAAACTGAATGTGTGTTACTTGTCACCCATGTGCACCGTGACCATAATGAAGAATGTGAAGGAAGCATTATCAGTCTATAAAAATGCTCACTAGGCAACTTATCGTGGACTAACTTTAGGTCTCATTGAGAGTCACTTTTTCCTTCTTTTGCCCCGTCTGTCTGTGCATGTGCACGTATGCATATATTTGACATGTTTCCACTGGGCATTCTATGTTATGTAATGGTGGCTGCAAAGGCCATAGAGAGGAGCTGGGGGTGGCTCTAAACTAGAAATGGTAGTGTCCATTCATGTGCTAGTTTCAAATTGCTGTTGCTTTTGTATATGCATTATCAGGTAAGAGACTGTCTAAGTGAGAATTACTGTTATCTTCATTTTTAGAGATCAGGAGCCAGGATCAGTGTGGCCAGGAGGCTGGGTCCAGGTTCTCCCCCAGGAGCCGGCATGTGGAGAGCTGACACTTAACCAATTCTTACTCTTTGTGCAGGGTCTTGGCAATACCCCACCCACCCTGGTACCTGCTACTATTCCACTTCACAAGAGACCAAGATAAACAGAAAGATCAGCTACCCAGAGACTGTCGTGTACAGCTATGGGGGCTGCTAAGGGAAAGGGCAGCTTTTAGTCAAAGAGGGCTTACTTTCTGCTTATCGTGGAACATGTAGAGACGTATTTATTGTACTTTCAATCGTTGCATTGCACAAAGCGTTTTTATCACAAGTTGATCTCTAAGACAGCTTTAGTAGCAGAGCTCCTACACAGAGATTGTCATGCAGGAGCTCCCAGGTATACACTGCACACAGGTTTCACCTCTCAGCTGTGATTCTGCTGGTGGAGGCTAAGCCCTTAGTGTTCCCTGTTCCCCAAACAATGAAGAACAACTGTCCTCGGGTGTCACCCAGCACAATGGATCTCAAACAAGTGACAAACAACAATCTCCATGCACTTTGTAAAAGGAGGAAGTGTTTCTCCAACTGCATATTTACCGAAGCCTCATTTGCACCGCACTACAGATGCATCTGAGACTGCGCCCAGTGACCCCACCCTTCCTTTGTCGCCACAGAAATGAATCACTCTCTGGGAATCCAGTGGGAACATTATTGATCTAGTCCAGAATCTTCATTTTCTAGATTAAAGAGGTGAGACCCGGACAGCAGGGTATCTTGCGCAGAGACACACAGCTCATGGGTTTCCCAGTAAGGACTGACTTCCTAACAGCAGATAATGACCTTGATTTACCTTCCTTACAATAAGTTAATACAGCGATTCAGATGTTGCCCCCCTGCCCCCATGTTCTCTGGTTCTGAGAAAAATCTGAGGATTCAATATCTTAAAAAATATTCAACTAAGAAACCTTAAAACATTTTCTCTTATTTGAACATGTCATGATCTTGTCTTTCCATTATGGAGGAATCATAACACGCCTTTCTGTCAGAAGGATCTTAAACATGGAAAGTAAGAGCCTGTGGTGTTTGCAACTGTGCCCCACTCTTTAAACATCCTGACTTTACCTTACACAAGTACTAAGGTGTAGAGAGGGGAGTTGCAGGTGACCACCGTCCCAGGTTGCCTCTGCCTGTGAGGCTCACAGGAGACCCCAGCTGCCCAGTGAGATAGAACCCAGGTGCAGATGCCATCTCTGCCAGGCACAGACATGCAGCCCGCATAGCCCTGAGCAATGACTTAAGCTGCCTGGCCCCCTCTTTGGAGGAAGGACGTTCCCAATCCAGGGGCTTAGGGGACTTAGGTGGTTTATGTGGAGGGGCCTGGCGCCCACTGAGTGCTCTAGGCGAGGCACCCGTGACATTCTGAAGGGAGGCTTCTTCTCACTGAGGTTCTGTGGGATTTTGGATAAAGAGGCCATGAGGGGAAAGTCTGTTCAATTATGCATTTTAAGCAACTTAAAACACTTACAAAAAATGCGTTTTGTTAGGAAAGAGAATGATGATTGGCACTTCAGGATACAAAACCACATCCCCCATATGGCCATCCTCTATCCAAACCACCAGCACAGTGATGTGAGGAGACATTGGTGCTCCCCATGACGAGGAGACATTGGTGCGCCCCGTGACAAGGAGACATTGGTGCTCCCCGTGACGAGGAGACATTGGTGCTCTCTGGGAAGGAACGGGTCTTTTCTCCCGCCCTGGTTTCAACTTGGCTTGTGCAAGGTAAAGATACTTCACGTTCATGCTCCTCACAGGTTGCTGTGGTTGTGTGAAAAGTGCCAGTTATCGGTTAGTTGCGGGTAGTTGAAATACTTCAGATGGAATGAGGTGGGAAGGGAAGGGAGGTGGGAAGGGAGGAGGAGGAGCAAAGAAGGATCCAGAAAGGGAAGAGTGAGATAGGAAAATATGACCATCTCCTTCAAAACCATCTACCTGATTTAAAGAAAGGGCAATTAGGTTGGGTGTGGTGGCTCACACTTATAATCCCAGCACTTTGGGAGGCTGAGACGGGTAGATCACCTGAGGTCGGGAGTTCAAAACCAACCTAACCAACATGGAGAAACCCCATCTCTACTAATAATACATAAATTAGCTGGGTGTGGTGGCACATGCCAGTAATCCCAGCTACTCAGGAGGCTGAGGCACAAGAATCGCTTGAACCCGGGAGACAGAGGTTATGGTGAACTGAGATCACACCATTGCACTCCAGCCTGGGCAACAAGAGCAAAACTCCATCTTAAAAAAGAAAAAAAGAAGAAAGGACAACCAATGAGTCTTTACCAGTTTTTGAGGCAGGCTGAGAGAATATCGGAATATGCCATGTTGGGTTGGGATGTGCTGGGTTGGTTTGGGATGTGCTGAGTTGGGTTGGTATGTAGTGGGTTGGGTTGGGATGTACTGGGTTGGATTGGGATGTACTGGGTTGGGTTGGGATGTGCTGGGTTGGGTTGGGATGTGCTGAGTTGGGTTGGGATGTACTGGGTTGGGTTGGGATGTACTGGGTTGGGTTGAGATGTACTGGGTTGGGTTAGGATGTGCTGGGTTGGGTTGAGATGTGCTGGGTTGGGTTGGGATGTAATGGGTTGTTTTGTAATCTGTTCATTCTTGGGCTCCTTTAGGAATATGACAGGTGATGATATGCTATTTTTGTGTCCCAAAAATTCACATGCAATGCAAATAAAACTATTGGATTTTCAATAAACAATAGATTAGCTGCCCCTCAGCCTACTAGTAGTAAAAGCCATTCACAACCATATTTTCTTGATGCTGGAGAAATATTTTAATTAGAAATGAAGAGTACATGAGGGAGGGTGCACCTTATAAAAATATAGAAGTAAAACACTATGAATTCACAACTTCACCATGTCAGTCTGCCGGGGTTAGTACGTAACCAAGGTGGTGACATATTCAGTGTACAGTGTGTGGAGCTGGGGAGGGGCTGCAAGCTCACTCTTGCCGTTTGGAATGTGGCAGAATAGTGAGAAATCAAACTCATCCAATGAGGGCCAGAGGAACCAGGAAATACAACCTCTGTGGGAAACCCAGGTCAAGAGTTAGTGCCAGTAAACACAGGGCTGGAGGTGAGAGACCCAGGAGCAAGGGAGACACCAGCCAGCAAACAGGGACCCCACTAAGGGACACTGTGAGGGTAACACTAACCAGCTAACACCCACCCCTCTGAGGGGAAGTTGTGAGGAAGACACCAACCAGCTAACCAACTAACACACACTCCTCTAAGGAGAGGCTGTGAGGAAGATGCTAACCAGCTAACCAGCTACACACACCCCTCCAAGAAGCTGTGAGGAAGATGCTAATCAGCTAACCAGCTACACACACCCCTCTAAGGGAAGACGTGAGGGAGATGCTAACCAGTTAGCAGACACCCCTCTAAGAAGAACCTGTGGTTGCCACAACAAATCTAGCTTGGAACAGAAGAGAAATTGGTGGGTTATGACAAATGCTTTGGCAGGCAGACAAGAGACAATGGAAGAGGCAGAGAGAAAGGGAAAGTGAAAAGGGGGAGGTCCAGGGTAAGGAGCCAGCAGAGACAGACAGGACCTCAGGCCAAGGGGAGCTGGAAGCTGGGTTTGGAAAGATGACCAGAGGCGTGAGCACTGGGTGAGTGCAGTGAGTCCTGAGCGCTCATCTATTTCAACATATGAACACAGTGCAATCAGAGCCTGTTTGAATAATAGTCTACATTATTTTGCTGGAGTTCTCCAAGCTCCCAACTCACCCAGCTCAGTGAGTAGAACTTCATATTCTAATACTGAGGTTTGAACCAGAGAAGTACTCAGTAATTCCAGTCAGGACATTCTATAGCCCTTTTAATGCACCACCTCTTAAAGATTGTCGTGGGGAAGGACTACAGTTTTAGGTGAAATAGACCCTCTGGGAGGCACTGTTGACTTTGTAGGCAAAGCAGCGATGCCAACTTGAGCTGCAGGGGCTCCACACCACACCGCTTTCTCTTTGTAATCTTCTCGGTTCAAGCATTAATAAACAGCAAACGTATATATTACGTATCCAAAGACAATCTCTCAAACTTTGTGAGATCTGTCCTTGATTTAAATGCATTGTTTGAAGCACTTTTGTACAATCACAGAAACTTCTGAATTCGGCACCATACGAATGTGTGCGTCTGTCTTCACTGTCTTTATTCTGCAGACTATAATCAGGACCTTTCTTTTTTACAATCTTCAGAGCAGAAAAGCCAAGACAAGTGTGAAATTATAAGCTCATCTAACACTATTTTAAATTGAAATGATCTAGAAAAGGGCAACACGTATGAATTTTATTCTCATTCCCTATTTCATGCTTAATTCCAATTTTTAAGGAGTAGAATAATGAGTATACATTAAAGAGACAAATAGACTGTGCATTTCACAAATGTCACTTCTTGACCCGATAAATGTGAGTTGCCTTTTAAAACACACTGAATAGACTTTCATAGCAGATTGATTTTACATTTTATTATACAAAACAAGCATGGACTTATCTAAGGGCTACAAGCCTGGTTATAAGATCAGTGCCGGGTGTACCCGCAATCCTGCCATGGCCTTACAAAGAAAAACACAAAAACAAACACACAAACAAAAAGAAAACAGACCCTTGAGCAGTGACTGTTTCTCCTGTATTTCGGACTGTTGCTGGACTGTTAAAGGCCACGAGCTTGGCCGGCCAGTGCAGGGTGAGAATCTGTACTCCCTTGCAGCCCACGGGGGATGTCTGGCTTCAACATGGTAGTCACTCAGATGGATTGCTGACTCTCCCAGGCAGCTGCCCACCTTGGGTTCATTTCCTGTCTGACAGTGATGCTGATGTGGCTGGTTCTGCCCTCTTGTTACAACCACACTCACAGGTGACTCTGAGTCATGATTCCCAGTGCCCGTTGTATTGTGTGCACTGGATGGCCACTTCCTCTTCTTCCTTCAGGGACACACAAGTGTCCTGAGACACCAGAGGCCACCCCGTCCAACCCCAGGGCCTGTGAGATGCGCAGACCCCTCAGGAGCCAGAGCAGGCAGCCTCCAAGACACAGGCGAGGTCCACAGGGGCGCTGGGTACATCAGCTCATGAGCATCGCAGAGCAACCCTAGGCCTCCTGCAGCCCCTCGGTCTCCAGGACCAAGATGAGACATGGCAGGCTACAACCCTGCATCTCAGCCCTGACATCCTGGCACCCCATGCTCTGCTTCCTCTTTGGACCCTCCTGGCTCTGTCCTTCGCTGATCATCTGACCTTGGAAAGCTCAGGTCTGTAAAACCGTTTCTCCAAGATTTCCAAGATGTGAAATGTGCGACTTAAAAAATGTATGTATTATTCATTCATTCACTCAAAAGACATACGGTGAGCACCTGCTACCTCCAGGGGATGCCTGCGTGATGCTGAGCAGTGCTTCATGCAGGCTGGGCTCTGAGTCAGGGGCTTCATGAACGTTTTTGCATCCTATTGGCCCAGCGATTTTAGAAGCTGAATTCTACAGCTGTCCTCTGTTCACGGAGACCTCTGAAGGTCCAGAGTGATAAGAAATACAACTTAGGTGGAAATATCAACCCAGAGGCAGTACGATCAGAGAGAAGGGAGCCGTGAGGCCGCAGGGCCTGAGGGCGGGTCACAGCGCAGTCTGCAGCCAAAGAACTGAAGTCCACCTCTTCTTGCCTGCCCTGGCTGTAGTCACCTCATCATTGCTCCACACTGCCTTCCTGTTTCAAATGTATATCATCACCCTTAAACTTAAATAAAAATGCTCAACCATCCCTAAAGCCTGTCGTAGCTCCCAGGAAGAGTCCTTTGTCCAAGGAGTTGTGTGAAGAAATGAATGAGTTTTCCTTCCTCATATGGATGGGACTGTGCCACTCTGGACACAGGAATAACATGCAGCATTCACATATTGTCCATAGTTCAGAAAACTCACAGAAGCCTTGAGAAGTAATTGTCATCCCCATGCTATAGAGACACCTACTTGGGCCAAGAGAAATCAATGAAGCAGGAAGAATAGACTTCAAGTCCAGTGCCTTTTTCACCATGGAATGCTGACTTACAAAGTAAAGCCCATAGCTGGCAGCTGCCCCCGGAAAACCTGCCTATGCAGGAACCTGGCACACTTGGGTTCTTGTGTTTGCCACAGTAACTGCAGGTGGACCCAAGCCGCCCTGGGTGGAGGGCAGAGCTGCTTGTTGCAATCAAACCCCACCTCTCCTTTTCTTCCTGTGGATGCTGACTGTCCCCTCTTCACCAAACCTACCTGTTATGCACTCAGCCATCTGCACCGCTGAACACATCCTTTCTTCACTCTTTCATGAAGAAATTCAGTAATCAGCAAGTTACATCTTCTTGCCTATTTGCCATTGTGTTCTCTGTCCCAGGGATATTTGCAAAAGAAGCCTTTGCATAATTGTGGAATGAAACTTTATTGTTAAGTGGTTTCGCAGCATCAATTTTTAGGTATTTTGAGTTCAGACAGAATTTGTGCCTATCTCTGAGAAGAACCACAATAATCCTTTGCTTGTTCTGATGACTTTTAAGATCAAACCAAACAAGAATCTAAAGAACAAAACAAATGAACAAAGACTAAATATAAGACTAGAGGAGCTATCAGGGAAGAGTTATCATGGAAATCCTGTTGTTAGAGTCCTTAAGTTGTCATTGTTCTGTGCTTTTTTTATATATATAAAAAATTGATTTTTGACTGGGCAAGGTGTCCCATGCCTGTAAATCCCTGTATTTTGGGAGGCTGAGGCGGATGGATTGCTTGAGTTCAGGAGTTCAAGACCAGCCTGAGCAACATGGCAAGACCCCATCTTTACAAAAAATACAAAAATTAGCTGGGCATGGTGTTGCATGCCTGAAGTCCCAGCTACTCAGCAGGCTGAGGCGGGAGGATTGTTTGAGCCTGGTGGGTGGAGGTTGCAGGAAGTTGCAGTGAGCTGTGTTTGTGCCACTGCACTCCAGCCTGGGCGACAAAGCCAGACCCTATCTCAAAAAAATAAAAAATAGTAAAAAAAAACAAAACCATTTTCGCCTAACAAGAATTGAAAATTTTAGGCAGTAATGCAGTCAACCTACAAGTGTTTGTTAATTAGTAATTGACAGACTACAGTCAACCTACAAAGCTTTGTTGATTAGTAAATGACAGACGGACAGACGGAAGATGAATGGGTGAATATGGGGAGGGCAGAATAACTAGTATCTCCCTTCTATCATCCTACAGTGGGGCTTAATTCTCTCAGGCTTGAATATTCAGCTGTTAATATTTTTTCCCAATCCAGCTCAATAGTCTGGGAACCAGTGAAATAAAAAGGAGGAAATGAAAGCTGTATTTGCAGTTGAAAAGGACTGGAAAGGGTAATAACTTGGATAATGTCGATTCCCATTTTGAAGTATTTGCGAAGCACCTTTGCTATGCCCTGAGACTGGGGGGGTGGCCTGGGTAAGTTCCCTGATGGTCGTGTGGTAGGTCTGCCCGGGACAGTGGCGTGGCCTCACAGTAGTGCTCCTGATTCCTGTCCAGGCTCAGGGTACCTCATTTTCCACCGTAGGAATGTAAAGACAGAAAGATCTTGAGGGTATTTGAACAGGTGCTTTTTGCTCCACCTAATCTTATAAAAATATCCAGAGCTGAGGATCAAAGGTAAGGCCATGCAAATGGCTTGGAGTGGAATCTTTCAGTGTGGTGTGGAGCCCACTTGAGACAGAGCCCCTGGCAATGTCAGGGCTGTCAGCTTTGGTGCCTGTGGAGCCCACCGACAGCCCAGATGCTGCTGCTAGAAGCAGGTTTTCCACAGCGTGGCGTCTGGGTAGGGAGTGGGCTGCCACTGTCACGTGTCACCTTGCAGGCATGCAGCTTGCCAGTGGCGATGGCAGAGCTCAGGGAGCTGTCCGGGGCTACCATCCTAACTCAGCAAGACCCGTAATAGTCACTGAACAAGAATTCTGTGTTCCAAGTACATGGGCGATTCATAGTCCTGAACTGAGCTTGTCAATAAACTCACAGGGAACAGGCAGCGCATATTTCTTAGTATACATCCTAATGAATTACTTTCAAAATTCAAGCTTGAAGTTGAATCCCAGCAAAAGGAAACTGTATCTTGAAAGTGCCAGGGAAACAGAAAGACGCTGCAGCTGAGGGATGAGTTCATTGAGCACTTTGTAGGTTGTTTTCTCCCACAGACTGAACCCAGCAGCTGCCTGCCTTTTCCTTATCCTTTCTATAAATATGTTGTTCTATTATAAAACAAATTCAACTGGCTGATTTTTTCATGTTGAGAAATCACTGTTCACCATATAAAAGGGTTGTCAAATGCATCTTAAGGCTCCCTCTACTGACAAGTCACTGGAGAATCTGAAATGTAATTTAAATGAAGGAAAAGAGGAATTGTTTTGAAGTCAAATCTGTTAGGCAAGTAAACAGTTAAAACTAAAGGTAAAGGAGATTTCAAGTAAAATTCCCTGCTTAATAATGCAAGGAATTTAAAACAAATGGTTTTTCACCGGAAGAATTTATAAATAATAAAATCGTAAATGTGGTTTTCTGTTTTGGTGGAGAAGACAAAGACTTGGAAGGCAGATCCACAGTGATTCAGATGGTGGCTCCAGTCCTCACTAGCTGTGCAGTTTTAGTACATCATGGGAGCAGCTATGTTGTGTGCCTGCTTGGGTTGGCATAAGGTTTAGAGACAATATATGCATATACATACATATACGTAGAATTCTTAACACAGCGCCTTGCCTATAGTGAGTGCACACTGGAGCCCAGGAGTTCAAGACCAGCCTGGCCAACACAGTGAGGCCCCCATCTGTGCAAAAATCTAAAAAAAAAAAAAAAAAAAAA
>NW_012118821.1:11494378-11518134 GCF_000951035.1 Colobus angolensis palliatus
AGAGAGAAAGAAGAGAGAAAGAGAGAAGAGAGAAAGAAAGAAAGAAGAGAAAGAAGAAAGAAGAGAGAAGAGAGAAAAAAGAAAAAGAAATCAAGCAATCCTATGGGACTCTATAAGTGTTCAAGAGTATGTGGATAGGGATACTCATTGTGCTAGCTAACTTTGTAATAATAAAATCATGGAAACTACCAAAATTTCAGATATAGGGGAAAGAATGAGTAAATATTAATTTTTATATATAGGGATCCTGTGCTTTTTTAAAAAAATGAAACAGATCTAGAAAAGTTAATAAAGATATCATTTATATGTATGAAGAACTCATTTCAAATTTATGGAATAATGTGATTCTATTTGTATAGAGAAGAAAGTTATGTTAAATATGTAATTAGATATGTAAAATGTCTAATATAAATATAAAAGTCTCTCTGTATATATATGTATGTAGGTGTATACATAGACTGATACATTTGTAAAGGCACAGAGAATACCTGGCTGAGTCCTCAACCAGCTGTTTGCTGCTGAGAAATCAGTGCCAGGAGCTCAGCTGGATACTTTGGAAGACTCCTGTGTTTCACTTCATACCCTTCTCTACTGCTTATGTTTCTTCTTATTAACTTGTCCTTGTTCTATATTTTTAAAAAATATTATTAATATGTGCTAATATTGAGCACAAATTTATCATTGGCTGGGCAAATATTCAATACCTCCCTATTACCTTGAAAAGAAGCAACCTAAATAACGTAATTTTTCATAAGTTTTAAGGTGTTTGGGGGAACATGGAACAATATATTTACAGCTCCTCTCTGTAATATTAAGGTTGAAACCTTTTTATACCTGCTAAATTATATAAATGGGTCTATTTTAATGTTTTATAGACAAAATGGGTTTCTAGACTGCAATTTATGTTATTAGCTTAAAAATTGTTTTTAATCTTTCAACTCAAGAATTTATATGCTTTTTCTATAAAATCAAAAAGGTTGGAAAAAAATTATGAACTTTCTTCCAGTTCTAAAGTTCCATTTGTCTTGCTGATTTCAGCAAAAATCTTAGCTAATTGATTAGATAACAATATTCAAAAACGTTTGCTATCTTTTAGATAAGATATTCGTTCACTACAGTGTTCAAAATCTAACGCAGTGGTGAGTGACCATGTGGCTAGCTAAATCATTATTATAATCCTGTTGCGCAGGTTTTTAGTATTGTCACCTTTACCAATTTGAAAGTCATCTGATGGACTTTTGCATCGTTGTGCTCTCACGGTAATTATGAGGCTAAATGACTTTATCAGATATTCAAACCTGATGCCAAATGTATATTACAGAATCACCCCCTTGCCCTGTCTTTTATGTAAGTAATGATTATACTGATGATAGTGATGATGATTATATTATCTGTAATCCTTGCATAGAGATATACATGGTCTGAACATCAACAAACTTATATTCAACCCTAGGCATTTACTAGCTATTATGAGCTACTTGACATTGGGTAACTTAATTAATGTCTGTGAGTATCTATTTTCTCAACTGCAAGATGGAGTTAATAGTATATGCCTTTCAGAATATCTGAAGAATTGAACAAGCTAATATGTAAATCACAGAGCACAACTTCTGACAAATGCTAGAAGGTCATGTTAATTCCCTTTGAATTATTTTTCTGGATAATATAAATCAGGGCAAAATATCGGTTAAACTATGGCGGTTTTTGATAATTTAGTGAAAAAGGCCTTTCTAAGAAGTACATGACGCAGGGGTCTTAACTTCATGGGCGCCATCATGAACATTAATTCGCCGAGCTCTAAAACAATAGTAGTGAACATATTTGAACCACTGTCCCCAAAAACAAAGAGTTTTTTGCAAGGACAGAAGACCAGGAACTTCTTAGCAGACAGTGCAGTCAGCTTTCCATGTGAGTCTGTGCCCAGGACAGGAGCAGTGCAGGACTGGGTGTGACCAGGTGGGAAGAGATGAGGTCCTTATGGGTTCCACCTGGAAGCCTCATCCTTGGCACCATCGATGCACTCCTCACAGTCCA
The DNA here is from genome assembly GCF_000951035.1 of Colobus angolensis palliatus. Classification (NCBI taxonomy): domain Eukaryota; kingdom Metazoa; phylum Chordata; class Mammalia; order Primates; family Cercopithecidae; genus Colobus; species Colobus angolensis. The sequence continues at coordinate 11,496,413 of NW_012118821.1, forward strand.
ACACCTTTCTGGTTTGGCAGCTGGTCTAAGGCTTGTGAGCTTATGGGAAACACTCAGAATTCCACTGTGAACAGGGAAGCTTGAGTTGCCCATTAGATATCTCAGTCAAGATGTCAAATGGGTCGCTGAATCTATGAGTCTGAGGTTCAGAGGTGAGTCTCAGTCTAGAAATATGCTTTGGGAGTCATCCGTGTAGAGATGCGATTTAATCCCATGGGACCAGATGATATCAACAAAGAATGGAACAGAGACAGAAAAGTCAAGGTCTGAAGTCTGAGCCCTGCAACAAACAGTCCGTGGTCAGAGCCAAAGGGAAAAGGGGAAAAGCAGGCTGGGACAGCATGTCCCCAGGGTGGAAGGGATCCAGGAGAGTGGTGTCCTGGAAATCAGAAGCACACATTTCAAGGAGATATGAAGGATCTGCTGAGTTGAGCCCTGCTCGCAGGAAAAGAGAGAATTCCCTATTGTTGAGAAATCATCATTCTAAAGCAAAGCATAGTCTAAATAAGAGAATAAGGGTATTGCCAGCATACTTGTTAATACAGAAGGGAGACACATTAGAAAGAGCTTATCTACTCCATGCTATCTGGACAGAAGCCCAGGGTTGAAGAAGGACCATGAAGTCCACCCTGGCCTAGAAACACTGTTGGGAAAGTCATTCCAGAAAATGAGACCCAATTACAGGCAGACGGTGGGAGAGGAGGTACCATAGCTGAGGAACACCGAGCGTTGCTCTGGGCTGGGTCTCAGGGCGGGTCCTGGGATGCAGCAGCAGATGAATCTGGATGAGTCGATAGAGGTCATGTGGTCGGAGGTTTGGAAACCCAACCTTGGAGACTGCACGTTGCCCTGCATGTGAGGGCCACTGAGTTGGAGAGGTCATAGGCAGAAAGGTCTGGGTGTGTGCTGTCTTTGGGAGAACAGGCAGATGGGAGGTGAAACATGCCAAAGCGAGAAGGAGAAAAGCAGCCTGGGACAGCGCATCGCCGGGGTGGACGGGATCCAGGAGAGCGGTGTCCATGGCCATGACTCTGGATGTTCTGAAACTCATAAGACAAACACTTCCACAGCTGGTTTTTTTGGTGTGAGAATTATATTCCGTCCATCTAATTTTATATTAACCTGTTTTATTATAGAGTAAATATGTTTCCTTCCTCATTAATTATGATGTTGGAAGGCTCAGGCTGATATGATGTTGAAAGTCCCCCGGGATGTATCTGGTTTTCACAAGTGATCAGCAAACACCCTGACAGGCTGCACAATGCGGACTCACGTCACTGTGAAGAGTTTTGGGGTGCAGCAAGCCTGAACAGTGGGTTCTGGCCTTTGCTTTCTGGTTCTTCCTGCATTGCCGCCTTTAGGTATTGGCTCATGGATGCATCTATAAGAAAGAAAACGTGCCAGAAAGGCAAAGTTGTTAATCCCCACCACTCTGTTAATCCCCACCCCACAACTTAACATGGTGCTTAGGAGTTGGCCTCTGGAGCCAAGGCAGCCTGCACCCACGTCCCCATTCCACCCTCACTCTCTGGCCTGGGGCAGGCTTCTCATCCTCGCTGCACAGTTTTCTCATCTGTAAAGTGCAGCTAGGAAAGTTCCTACTTCACAGCAGAATGGGGCAACATGAATGGGACCTTCATTTCACTGTCTCTCAGCCCTCCTCAGATTGCTGTTGTGGGGTATTTTCCCCTTAAATTTCTCCATGATATTTTTTTTTTTTTTACATTTGTATACCTAGCTACTCACTCTAATTAAGCAGTTGTACCAGATTCTACTTCACCTGCCCCCGCCCGCACCCCGGCTCATGGAGGAGCAGGAGGCAAGCAGGGGTGGGGAGTTGCCTGCTGCAGAGGCTAGTGTGGGACAGCCCAGGAGAGACCACACTGTCGTAACATCTGTGCCGGAATTATGGAACATGAACTGAGGAAAGTAAAGCTTGCGTCAATGAGACCAGCCTTACGGTTCTTAGACCACTCCTGACCAGCAATGTCTGTGTCCCAGACTAGGGTCACCTGGGTGGAGTCTGGGCAGAGACAAGATTGGAAAGTGGATGGGGAGGTGGTTTGCAATTGGGGTGTACGTAGGCAGGTGCTGCCTTGGGAGCTTTCAAAAACTGGTGATGTCCAATCCCCATTCCTGCCAATGACCTGGGCACTGAAGGGGACAGCAAGAGGCCAACGACAACCCCCTGCCCTGGTGGGCAACCCCTGAATTTGCAGTGTTGTAGAAACTGGAAGAGGCCTGGGGATTGGTTAGTTGAGGGGAGTGAGGAGAGGATTAAGGCAGGAACAGAGTGCTATGTGTTGGGGCTGTGTCCACTTACAGCTGGGGCAGATCTGATTTGAGGCAAGGAGACAGAAAAAATACTTTAAACAGTTTCCAAAGAGGCGCCATCTCTAAAGGTGGATGTCTTAGAGAGGACTGGCAACACAATGTGTAGGACCCAGTGCAAAATAAAAATGCATGGCCTGTTCTTCAAGCATATTAAAGCTTCCCAGATAGTGACAGGAGAACCTCAAACCCAGCGTGGAGCCCAGCAAGCAGGGCTCGCATGACTTCCCAGCACACAAGCATGAGGCTGGCCCTGGTTAAGACCTTTTTCAAGGATTTGAAACATTTATTTTCTTTCTTTCTTTCTTTCTTTTTTCCTTTTGAAGCAGAGTCTCTCTCTGTCACCCAGGCTGGAGTGCAGTGGCGCAATCTCGGCTCCCTGCAAGCTCTGCCTCCCTGGTTCATGCCATTCTCCTGCCTCAGCCTCCTGAGTAGCTGGGACTACAGGTGCCCGCCACCACGCCCGGCTAATTTTTTTTGTAATTTCAGTAGAGACGGGGTTTCACCATGTTAGCCAGGATGGTCTCGATCTCCTGACCTCATGATCCGCCCGCCTTGGCCTCCCAAAGTGCTGGGATTACAGGCGTGAGCCACCGTGCCTGGCTTGAAACGTTTATTTTCTTAATGGGAAAAACAGTTGTGGCACGGAGTGGGATGAGGCTGAACCTATTCTGATTCCTTTTTTCTCACTGGCAAATGTTTGCAATTAGAAAGAGCAGCACGGCTGCCACCTCGCCGACTTTCTTGTCTTTTTAGGGGTGTTAGTTTTGAGGGACATGAGCCCGTGGACCTTCTTCCTTTGCTGTCTGCTGGAAGCTCTCGCCACGCCTCCTTTCTGGGCGCCATCTGTTGCTGTCACACCCTGCAATTTTAAATGAGGGAGTGCACAATAGGCTCTCAGATGGGCAAGGAGGGGCCAACTCATCACAGAATTCTTCCCTCTAAGAAAAGCAGAAGATCCTGTTCACGTACACATTGACCAAAGGCTCACTGGAGGTGCGGTTATGCCCTCAGACAGGCTTGTCCTCCTTAAATGACTCCCCACCAATTCTTCATTTTGTCTTTCAGATGCTTAGGCGAGCCTTGCAGTTAGATGGACACCTTGAAGATACCTCACACAACATACACACCCCACCTGTCAACTCAGTCAGAGCAATCCAAAGGGCCCACTGACCTCAGCAGCAGTTTGAATTTGTGTTTCTTTTGTCTCGCCTCACTGACCCACCTGGAGGAGGTTTGGTGGTGGAGCGCCTCCAGCTGAGGTCCATTTTCACATGCAACCCTCCTGTGTTTGCACAGCTATTGCTAAAAACTTCTTACTTTTAGAAGAAAAAGTTTCAAACATTCCAAAATGAAAATGAACACATGAAATATGCTGGGTAGATATTTTTCTTGTCTGAATGCTAATGACGGAATAGCCTTGGGCATTCAACTTCTAGTTATCTTTTTGAATCCAATCTTGTAAAGACAAAAATTGGCCTATAAAGTCTTGTAAAAAAAATACAAGGGCAATTAGTCAAATATATGGAGAAAATTATTCAAAAATTAAATTTCCTTGCAATGTGACAAATCAGCTATGTTTAGAAGTACCTAATACCACATGTCAGTACAGAACCAATCAAGAATTACATTTTAGCTTTAAAACATAAAAAGTTAGACATTTTTTATAAAACAGAAAGATTGTGAAGTCTATAAATCTGACTTCATTTTTGGCCAATTCAATTCTAGAATGAATCAATGCACTTCAGTTACTTTTTTCAAATAATCTTTAATAGAGAAACTTCACCTATGACGAGCCTAGCAAAGATACTCTCTCTTTAGTATGAAAAAATATTAAGGGACAAACTAGTTGGTCTTGTTCAATTTTTTATATTCTAATATTTTCATACATTTTTATATTTGGCTTGTCTTGTTCAGAAAGGAGTTAACTCAGGTCTGATTTGATTTTCAGACATGACTCACATTTCGAGGCAGGATGTCTGTGGTCGACAGTCCAGCTCAGTTGTCATTCAAGGCTTGAATCTCAGCTCTGCAGTTCACTTGCTGTTGGAAGCTGAGCAGGAGGCAGTGCCTAGGAAGTTCATTGCTTAGTGTGTGGGGCTTAGAAGGACATTCCAATAGTGTTTGTTATTGTATGTATTTGTGGCATCATTCAGAAGATAGGAAGAATTTCGATTCTTGGAGTTAATAAAAATTATTCTAAATTTTGGATTTCATTATGGTAGCTACTGATACATATTTTATAATTTTCAATGTCATTTTAAGGAGGTAGTTGTAAGAATTTATTTTTTATTTGATATTTTACTTTTTCTTGCCACTTCATCACATTAATACTTTGTTATGACAAACTTGTATTTTTATTTTAAAATACAAGTAGATATCCCACAGTTTAGGATTCCTTCTCAAGAAGACAAGATAATATTTTAAAGTCTTTAGTCTATGTGTAGTCTAGTCTGGAGTCCATCTTATGTCTTAGCCCTCCTTAGGATTGAGATAATATGGCCAAGAAAGGGAACCAGGCAACATCATAATTTTTATTTACAAACATATATTTAAAAACACTTAACTCCTACATATGTTCAAAATCATTCACAATTTAATTAAAATATAAAATACCATTTTTTTTTAAGATGAAGTCTCACTCTGTCACCCATGCTGGAGTGCAGTGACACAATCTTGGCTCACTGCAACCTCCACCTCTCAGGTTCAAGTGATTCTCCTGCCTCAGCCTCCCAAGTAGCTGGGATCACAGGTGCCCACCACCACGCCTGGCTAATTATTATATTTTTAGTAGAGATGGGGTTTCGCCATGTTGGCCAGGCTGGTCTCCAACTCCTAACCTCAGGTGGTCCACCCGCCTCGGCCTCCCAGAGTGCTGGGATCACAAGCCTGAGCCACCATGCCCAGCCCAAAAATATTTCTAAAAGGATATTGAACTCTTTTTCACTGAGTTTCAATCCTTTAGAATATATATTATATTTTTCAGAGCTCTAACATCCAATAGTCGTTGAAGTACAAAAGAAAAAATAGTTCTACCTATGAAAGTATAGAAAAATGGATTTATCGATTAACTGCAATCAAGTAAGAGAAGACAACCCATGGTGTTTACCTGGCTGATGGAGGCAGGCGTGAGCCTGTGAGTGATGTCAGCCATCACTGGCCCATCCTCCTGGCTTTTGTGTGGGGAAACAGGAAGGCGGAGCGGCTTCGGCAGGAAGTGCTGTGAAGCCTCACACAGGGGCTAGTGCCTGGATCTAATAATTTATCTGTAGATCTCCGCTCCTTCGAAAATTAAAAGCTTTTCTATCTTTAAAAGTTCTCTTTCCAAAATGCAATTACTATAAGGCTCTTCATACTTTAAGGTTTGTTTGTTGTTTTCATCAGACAAGACCTTACTGTAGTTTAGAGCAAAAGAGAACAGGCTAGACAGGCTGCAACTTGGACTTCAAAAGCCCAGTTCCTGCCACAGGGTGATGGACCTGAGGGAGCCCAGGCAGCATGTCCTGCTGTGCAAGGAATCAGTGGTCATTGTCTGTTCCCTTCACCCTTCTTTCTCTCTCTCTCTCTCCTATTCAGTAATTCTATTTTGTTTTACTTTTTCCTACTTGGTTACTTTTTTTTTCTCTTAAATTGAGACTACAGTGTGGCCACCCAAGGATTACTTTGAGACATCCCAGTCCCCAAACAGGGGCCTCAGATGCGTTCTGTGTCCATTGCAAGCTCTGAGCAGGCTTCACCTCCAACAGGACCAGATTTCTGTTTACCTAGCAAAGGCCAGCAGACTCAGACTAACAATCCAAGAGATGCACAGACTCAAGCCACGCCAGTGGCTCCCAGTCCACCCTCAAGGAGGTGCACAGACTCAAGCCATGCCAGCGGCTTCCAGTCCACCCTCCTCAGAGAGCAAGAAGGCTCAGCCCCAAGTTCTTCAGGAAGCATTTTGAAGTAACGCTGTGCTCTTAGGATCCAAACCTTTCAAAGTCCCCATGAAAAACATCATTATTGGAAAGAAGCACAATTTAGGAAAAGAAAAATACGTATAGTGAGAAGCTTACCATAAACAAAAGGTGCACAAGTTTTTTCCATTGTTGACCCTGCTAATAGGATTTTATCCAGTCACTTCTTGTTTTTATCATTATTTTCTTCTTTAAACTCACTTCTTTCTTTCCCTCTCTTTTTTAAACCATCACCATAATTGTTCAAATCATCATCATCGATAACATGTACAGTTCTGGGTATTGGAAGTGAGGACTAAGCTTTGATTTTTTTTTTTTTATCTTGCCAACATTCCTATCTAAGGGGTCTGGGGACTCATGCCCTAGAAACCATAAATTCTCATCAGGTGGGTTTTATTTAACCATATATATATGTATATATATATCATGACTTGCTTTCCAACCTGACTCTGGCATAACATGACAAGACAAGGAAGATAATCAAAATAGTTTACCCAAAAACATGCTGCTTTGCCATACTTTGAAATGACCCTGCAAAAGTGTCCTTTGTGGGGGAAAATGTGCCTCTGTAAAGAATCTCTATTAACATAGCAAGATCTTTTTCTTCCAGGCATTCCCAATCCTGAAGAGGCTAAGAGTATGGCACCTTTTTAAAGGTCTGAATATGAAACATTTGTCATCTGTTGTCTCTAAGGGCAGCCACTATGAGACTTCAAAAGAACCTTGGCCTCCACAATCTTTTATCTTAACCTGAACATTTCCCTTTTATTGATCCCAGGTCTTTAGACAAACTCAGCCACTTGTCAATCAGAAAATGATCAAATTTACCTGTTTCCTGGAAGGACCCCCACCAAACCCCCTTTGTGCTGTCCCACCTTTCTGAACCAAACCCATGTTTTCTTTAAACGTATTTGATTGATGTCTCATTCTTCCTGAAATGTGTGAAACCAAGCTGCACCCCGACCGCCTTGGGCACATGCTCTCAGGAACCCCTGAGGGCTGTATCACGGGCTGTGGTCACTCATATTTGGCTCAGAATAAATTTCTTCAAATATTTTACACAGTTTGACTCTTCGTTGACAGAAATTTAACCCTTTCCTTTCCAGTTTTCTATCCTCCCCTCTTCTCCACTCACTGTGCAAATGTGTGTCCTGGGTCCCTTCTTGACTGACCTGGAGTGGTGTTATTAGCTCAAAGCTCTGCAAGGGAGAGATGGCTGTGTTAGAAATGCTTGTCCCTTCATGCCACAAAGAAATAGCACTTGAACATAAATTTAATTTCCTCAGCAAGGCCATTTTTACTTTCTGCAGAAAGGGTACACTTACCAGCAGTTTTGCCACAAGAGTACACCAAACAAAGGAGACAGGGTCGTTTATAACCTGATACATCCACCTTACTACTGTGTCCGGTTTCCATTGGCTGGAACAGGACCTTACATTCTGTGTTTGTCCTGACTGGCTAGCAACTTAGAACTTTTTAAAAGAGGCGAAGGCAGAGGAGAACAAAGGAAGGAGGAAGTCACTTGTGGAATGCTGAGAAAGGTAAACACACCTTCAAATAAGGAAGAGGAACAGGCTACGACCTAATGCTTGCTTGGACCAGTATAAGCATGGCAGGGTGGATATTTAGGCTAAATTGTGGGAGCTAAGAACATAAAGTACATTGATTTCTTTATTATGGCTAGCAGATATTTAAGAATGTTAGCACAGGTCTTTGAATAAATTTTGCTTCTAAGAGAAGTTGCTATATATTCCTAATTAGATGGGGAGGAAAGTCTTTGAAGAGGAACCTCTACTTTTTACAGCTGGAGGCAGTGTCTCACTTTAAATTACACAGAAAGCCAATTCTAAACCCTCTCAATCTGCAGTTGTAAGTCTTTTTCCCATATCCTTGGTCCCACACTAAGGGGCTGTAGGATTAGCTGTTGACTAAACGGAGCACCTCTACTCAGCGCTTCTCTGTAGGACCCGAAAGAAAAAGATGCAAAGAAATATGGCAAAACTGTAAAATCATTTTCCACTGTCCTCAAACTCTCCTTCTACCAGCCACTCTTAGCAATGTGATGGCAAGACAACATCCTCTTGACTCAAAATTCCTCCCTTCCACTAAAATAGAAAACATTCTCATTTTAGCCAAACTTATCAATGCCAGTGTATCCCTCAGCTATTCAAATCTTTATGCTTCTTCTTTCAAATGATGGAATGAAAGACTCTGTCTTTTGGTCTCAAAAGTTACTTGGCATTTCATAGCCAGCTGTGGTGGTAACATGAGGGGTGCTGGGAACCCAACCTACATGCCCAGTCTCTGCCCTCAGCTTAGACCCTGCTTCTTTCAGGTCTTTGAAAGGAAAAGAGGATAGAATCTGCACAAGAAGTGAGGGTGTGGCTGGCAGTTTCCTCTGCTTTACCAAACCCTCTCATTTGTGCTGTTTTAACAGCTCCACTGAATGACAATTGACATGACATAAATATATTTAAAGTGTATAACTTTGTAAGTTGTGAAGTGTGTAGATACCCATGTATCCCCACAGTCAAGTGGTGAACTTCATGCCAAGGTTTCCCCATGCTCCTTTGCAGCCTCTCCCTCCGGTTCCTGTCTGAGCTCCATCCCCACACAGCCATGGAACTGCTTTCCCTCACCACAGATGAGTTTGCATTTTTCAGAATTTGGTATGAATTGTGTTGCATGGCATGTAGTTTTTTCTGTATTCTTTCACTCAACATGGTATTTTGAGATTCATCCATGTTGCTGGGTGTATCAATAGTGCATTTCTTTCTATTGTCAATTAGTATTCCATTGCCTGTATATTACACAATTTGTTTATCAATCAACTATTGATGGATATTTGGATCATTTCCAATTTACGGCTTTTTCAAATTAAGTTGCTATGAAATGTTAATGTAAAAGTTTCTGTATGGACGTAGGCTCTCATTTCTTTGGGGTAAATACCTGGCAGTGAAATGACAAGTTCATAGAGTAGGAGTAAGCTTACTTTTATAACAAACTGCCAAACATTCTTGAAAGTCTCCTATTTTACATTCCCACCTGCAGTATACGAGCTCTCTTATTCCTCCAACTTCTTCATGAAGAACATATATGGTCGGTCTTTTTATTATTAGCATTCTAACAGTTATGTAGGACGTCGTAATGTGGTTTTAGTTGGCATTTCCCTAATGTCTACTGATGCTAAGCATCTTTTCATGTGTTTATTTTCTATCCATATATCTTCTTTAGTAAAAGGTCTGTTCAGATCTTTTGCCCATTTTTAAAAATGTGGTGCTTATCTTGTTATCATTAAGTTTCAAGAGCTCTTTTTGTATTCTAGATTCAAGCTCTTTATATGATTTACAAATCAGAAATGAATGTTGAATAGTGTTAAATGAATTTTCAGCATCTATTGAGATGGTAATGTGGCTTTTCTTTTTTTCTTTTCTCTTTTTTTTTTTTTTTTTGTTGTTGTTGTTGTTGTTGTTGAGATGGAGTTTTGCTCCGTCCCCCAGGCTGGAGCGCAATGGTGCGATCTCAGTTTACTGCCACCTCTGCCTCCTAAGTTCAAGCAATTCTCCTGCCTTCAGCCTCTCAAGTAGCTGGGATTATGAGTGGCTGCCAGCATGGCTACCTTATTTTTGTATTTTTAGTAGAGATGGGGTTTCACCATGTTGGCCAGGCTGGTCTTGAATTTCTGACCTCAAGTGATATGTCTGCCTCGGCCTCCCAAGTGCTGGGATTACAGGCATGAGCCCCCGCGCCTGGCTGGATTTTCTTTCTTTTTAATTTTTTTGTCACAAGTTACATTGGTTGACTTTCAAATTCTAAATTAACCTTGATTAAACTCCACTGGGTCATGATGCACTGTACTTCTTATATGCTGTTGGATTCACTGTTAAAATTTTGTCTAGAATTTTTTCATCTGTGTTCATTATGGATATTCGTCTGTGATTTTCTTATCTTGTGGTATCTTTGATTTAGTTATCTGAGAAATGGTGGCATCATAGAATGAGTTGACAAATATTTCTTTCTTTTAAATTTTCTGAAAGAATTTGTATTATTTATTTATTGAATGTTTGATGCAATTCATACCTGTAGTACCGAGACCTGAAGTTTTCTTTGTGGAAAGGTTATTAACTACAGTTTGGATTTCTTTGGTAGACAGAAGGCTTTCTGAGATACCTGTTTCTTATTGAGGGAGCTTGGTACTTTGTGTCTTTCAAATCAAATTTTCTATTTCCCATAAGTTGTTGAATTTATTCATCAAAGTTGTTCATAATTTTTGTTCATTATCTTTTTAGTAAGTGTAGGCTTACTATTGACGTTTTCTCTCTTACTCCTGGCATTGGTAATTGTGTTCTCTCTCTCTCTTTCTGTCTCTCTCTCTCTCTCTCTCTCTCTCTCTCTCTCTCTTGACCAGCCTGAGCAGGGATTTCCCACTCTGATTGATCTTCTTAAAGAACAAGCATGTGACTTTGTTGATTTTTCTCTATTGTTTTCTGTTTTTTTTATTTCATTGATTTTGTCCTGATCTTTACAATTTATTTTCTTCTATTTACTTTGGGTTTAATTTGCTTTTCTGTTTCTAGTTGCTCAAGGCAGAAGTTGAAGTCATTGATACCTGTTTTTTTCTGATACATGCATTTAATGTTGTAAATTAAATGCCCAGAGCAATGCTTCAGCAACCTCCCACAGATTGATACCTAGTGGAACTTCTTTTTCATTTTCATCCAATTGAAAATACTTTCAAATTTCTCTTTGTATTCCTCCTTTGACCCATGGGTTATTTAGAAATGTGTTATTTAGTTTCCAAATATTTGGGGGTAATTTTCTAAAATCTTTCATTATTATCTTCTTATCTAATTGCACTGTGGTCAAAACATATGTTTGTATGACTTAAATCCCTTTAAATTTATTGAGACTTGTCTTATGCCCCAGAAGATAATCTACCTTGGTGTATTAGGCTGTTCTTGCATTGCTATAAAGAAATAGCTGAGACTGGGTAATTTATAAAGAAAAGAGGTGTAATTGGCTCACAGTTCTGCAGGCTGCACAGGAATCATGGCACCAGCATCTGCTTCCGGAGAGGTCTCAGGAAGCTTGAATGGTAGAAGGCGAAACAGAAAGCATTTTACATGCTGCAAGTGGAACTGAGAGAGAGAGAGAGAGAGAGAGAGAGAGACAGACACAAAAGAGAGAAAGAGGAGAGAAGGTTTTAAAAGACTAGATCTCAGGAGAATTCACTAACATGAAGACAGCACCATGCCATGAGGGATCCACCCCTATGACCCAAACACCTTCCACCAGGTTCCACCTTCAACATTGGGGATTGCAATTCAACATGAGATTTGGGCAGGGACGAATATCCAAACTATATCACTTGGTAAATGTTCACTGTGGACTTGAAAATAATATGATTTACCTTGTTGTGGGAGGCAGTGTTTTGTAAACATCAGTTAGGTTTAGTTCGTTGATAGTGTTCAAACCTCTTATATCCTTACTAATTTCCTGTCTACTTGTTCTATCAATTATCAGAATAGGAGCATTAAAACATCCGACTATAGTTGTAGATTTGTCTATTTATCCTTGTAGTGCTTTCAGTTTTTGCTTCATGTCCTTTAAGCTCAGTTATTACGTGCATATTTAAGATTGTCATCTTCTTTTGATTAATTTATTGTTTTAAATGACCTTCTTTACCCTGGTAATATGCTTTGCTTTGAAAGCTTCCTTGTCTGTTATTAATAGAGCCACTCTAACTTTCTTTTGATAGTGCAAGCATGATGTATCTTTTTCATCTTTTTGTGTTTAACCTACTTTTGTCTTTAAATATGTGTTTCTGTAGGCGATAGAGTTGGATCTTACATTGTATCTAATTCAACAACTTCTGCATTTTTATTACTGTGTTTAGATAGCTTACATCTAATGTATTAATATAGTTAATTCTAAGTTGGCCATCTTTCTATATTTATCCCATCTGTTCTTTATTTCCTTTTTCTTGTTTTTGCTTTGCTTCAGATTATTCGTCTATGATTCTGTTATTTCTTTCATAGGCTTATTATGTATAATGCTTGTAATTGCTATTAGTCATTGCTTTGGATGTGTAAAACACATCTTTAATTTTCTACCATCAAATTGTATTATACCACTTCACATACAGTACAAGAATCTTACAATGTTGTTCTTCCATTTTTTCCCTCTTAGTATTTGTGCTATTATCATACATTTTACTTTTATATATGTTACAAATGATGCACCACATTATTATTTTTAAACTATTGCTTATTTTTAAAGAGATTTAGCTAATGAGAAAAGTATATGATGCATTTATCCATACAGTTACTACCTCTGATATTCTTTGTTACCGTGTGGCTATCCCAATCCGGTTCTATGTTCCTTCTGTGTGGAGACTTCATTTCATATTTCTGTAAGGCCCAGTCTGCTGCTGATAGATATTCTTTCAGCTTCTCTATATCTGAAGAAGTTTTTGTCTTACTTCATTTTTGAATGACATTTTTTTTTATTATTATACTTTAAGTTCTAGGGTACATGAGCATAACGTGCAGGTTTGTTACATATGTATACCTGTGCCATGTTGGTGTGCTGCACCCATCAACTCGTCAGCACCCATCAATTCATCATTTATATCAGGTATAACTCCCAATGCAATCCCTCCCCCCTCCCCCCTCCCCATGACAGGCCCCGGTGTGTGATGTTCCCCTTCCCGAGTCCAAGTGATCTCATTGTTCAGTTCCCACCCATGAGTGAGAACATGCGGTGTTTGGTTTTCTGTTCTTGTGATAGTTTGCTAAGAATGATGGTTTCCAGCTGCATCCATATCCCTACAAAGGACGCAAACTCATTCTTTTTTATGGCTGCATAGTATTCCATGGTGTATATGTGCCACATTTTCTTAATCCAGTCTGTCACAGATGGACATTTGGGTTGATTCCAAGTCTTTGCTATTGTGAATAGTGCTGCAATAAACATACGTGTGCATGTGTCTTTATAGCAGCATGATTTATAATCCTTTGGGTATATACCCAGTAGTGGGATGCCTGGGTCATACGGTACATCTAGTTCTAGATCCTTGAGGAATTGCCATACTGTTTTCCATAATGGTTGAACTAGTTTACAATCCCACCAACAGTGTAAAAGTGTTCCTATTTCTCCACATCCTCTCCAACACCTGTTGTTCCCTGACTTTTTAATGATTGCCTTGAATGACATTTTTGTAGACAAAGAACTTTAGGGTGAGGGCATTTCTTTTCCTCCTAAGTACTTTAAAGATGGTGTTCTATCTTTCTATTTGCATTTATGTTTCTGATGATATGTGTTATATTTATTATCTTTGACCCTTCACACCTTTTTCCCCATTAACTGTCTTTAAGATTTCCTGTTTGTCAGAGGTTTTGAGAAATTTGATTATTTTGAGTGGTACGTAATTTTCTGTGTGTTTTTGTGTTTGGGTTTTGTTAATTATTTTAGATCCGTGGGTTTGAGGTTTTCATTAAATTTGGAGATAGTTCTGCCAGCAACTTCAAACATATAGATAGATAGATAGATAGATAGATAGATAGATAGATAGATAGATAGATAGATAAAGAGAGATAAATTTGTCTCATGTTTCTTTTTTCTTTTGGTTATTCTGATTACATGTATATGAGACCACTAGAAGTTGTCCCATGACTCACTGATATTTTGTTCATTTATAATTCTTTTTTCTCTCTGTTTCATTTAGATAATTTCAATTGTTATGTCTTCAAATTCACTAGTATTTCTTTCTGCAAGGTCTAATATGTCATTAATCATGTACAGTGCATTTTCATCTCAGATATTATAGCTTTCATTTGTAAGAATTTGATTTAATTTTTAAAAATATCTCCTGTCTCCACTTAACTCTTCAAATATATAAAATACAATTATAATAATTATTTGTATTGTCCTTATAATTCTAACAGTGGTGTCAGTTCTGCAATGGTTAGATTGATTGATTTTTCTCCTCACTGTGGATTTTATTTTTCTGCTGCTTCTCATGCCGGGAACATTTTAATGTAATCTCAGACATTGTAAGTTTTACCTTCTGGGTGCCAGATACGTTTGCATTTCTAGAAATACTTTTGAGCTTTTCTCTTGGAATCAGTTAAGTTACTCAGAAATAGTATGATATGGTCTAGCTTTTAACATTTGTTAGTTGTTTAATATTGTTTAATATTAACTGAGTAATATTCACTCTATTACTAATTATTCTCTGCTATTAGGTTGAGGCCTTCTGAGTGCTCTGCTGAAGGCACTGAATATAAGGTTTAGCACCTGGCTGACAGGAACAGGCTTCATCCGCTGCTCTGGGTCAGCACTGCACACCCCTCCTGCAAGGATTTTCAGGTGGTTTATCGGTTGGCCTCAGGCAGTCTCCTCATAGACTTGTGCTGGTCAATATTATGTTGGATACTCTTGGGGGACCCTCTGTGTACCTCCAGGGTTGTCTCTCTGCAGCTCCTTTCTCTCCAGTGCTCTGTCCTGAAACCTCTAGCTATATTGGTCTCCCTGGACACTAAGCTCTGTCTCCTCAACTCACTGAGTTCACTGGCTCTCCCTGGGTTTCCCTTCCTGGCAGCATATTCCAGAAACTCGAGGCAGTAACCCAGGACAAGCATGTTTGTTTTCTATCTCTCAGGGATCACTCTCCTTCAATATCTTGTGTCTGGTGTCTTGAAACAATTGTTTTGTATAATTTGTCTGTTTGCATTTTTGCTTGGTCGGTTGTTCTGGTGAGAAGCTAAGTTTGGTAACTGTTCCTGCATCCTGGTGGGACGCAGAGGTCCTATTTTCCTTAGTTCCTCTGTTCCAGTTCTTCCACCCCAAAGTCTCTGGCTGATGAGAATAAAGTCCACTCTGTGCCTCTCCCCTCCGCTTATTTGCCTTCTTCCTCTCTTCCCCTCATGAAAGACAGATGGCCAGCTTGCTGTGGCCCTCAGAGAAGATGGACACTGGGGGCCAGGCTGTGGGCACAGGGCACTCCGTCGCTGTGTCAAGGTTGAGAACGGAGCGAGGTGGAATGACGAACTTGGGAGAGTAAAGTAATACCAGTTATTTGGTGGCCTAATTCAAGATATTTGTTTTAAAATGTGTTGATCTGTGCGTGAGAATGACTACAACTGTGGGAACAGACTACATGGTACCAGAGAAATTTTAACTATTAAGGCTAATGATAGATGAAGGGGAAGTAAAAAGTGAGGAGGAAACAGATAGACATCTAATTTAGTCATGAAACAATATTACTAGTTAGTACTAATCCCATCTGTACAACTTAAATACCATTTATACTTATCACATAGCGGAGCATTTATGGGAATTGAAATCAAAGTGTGTTTGTATGTGTACCAAATTAACAAAAGTATGTATTATTAGATTAATAAATTATGAATATCCGTGTTACATATATAACATTTGTTGTTGCAAAACGGCATGTGTTTGTTAATTTAGTTACTCATGCTTTTTGTTAACAAATTTAAAAGTACTGGGATTTACAAATTATGTTTGAGCCTCAGCTAGGCACCACTCAGTCTTCCTAAAATTTCACCTGCTCCTTTGTTATGGGAACATGAACATGTTTGAACATCGATGTGGGACTCTAAGATATTTGTGTTCCAACTTAAATGCCCATATTTCAGGGGATTCAAAGGTATCAGGGTATAAGAAAAATATAAATCAATTTGTATTCAAGTTAATAAATGTGTTGTTTCCAAGTATACAGCTCATATATGCATATAGGCACTGCCATTTTCCCAGCGTCAGTCATGTGTCCAGCACGGGGTCTTGCAGACAATGGACAGTCTGAAATACAGAGGCCTGACACTGGTACCCTGACTCTTCCACTGGCGTTTGGCATCCTGCTCTGTATTGCAGTTTATGAGGGCCTCAGTGAATAGAGTTATGAGTAATATTATATTATTTTATAATATTTTGTAATGGAATGGGACTACTATGAAAATCATTTGTACCACAAAGAGTTCTGCTTGTTATAATAATGTTCTAGAAGCGTTGTCAGTCTTTTTTTTTTTTTTTGAGATGGAGTCTCACTCTGTCCACAGACTGGAGCACAGTGGTGCAATTTTGGCTCACTACAACCTCTGCCTTCTGGGTTCAAGCAATTCTTCTGCCTCAGCCTCCTGAGTAGCTGGGACTAGAAGCACCTGCCACATACCCGGCTAATTTTTGTATTTTTAGTAGAGATGAGGTTTCACCATGTTGGCTAGGCTGGTCTTGAACTCCTGACCTCTTGATCCACCCACCTCGTCCTCCCAGAGTGCTGGGATTACAGGCGTGAGCCACAGTGCCTGGCCAGAGTTGTCAGTCTTAAAGATGAGTTATTTTTTTCTTGTAATAAAGACACGTGTTTCAAATTTGCTATTAGTGGATGACAGTGGCTAAAGGAGTATCATACTAACAGATTTTTTTTAGAAAAAGATACATTTAATCATGCTTCAAAACAAAATTAATCTTAAAACAATTAGTGAGAAAGAATTACTTTAAAAAGAGCCTCGTCCTATGGAAAGAACATTTTGAAAATGGATGTTTAAGAACGTGGTCATTGTTATGTGATTTTAAAAATTTTAGCTATAAGTGATGTTTAAACTCTTAAAAACTTTCAGAGTCAAAAACTTTCAAATTTCGAATCAAACATGCATAAGCAATTATCCTTGTTTGCAGATGATATGATTTTATATTTGAAAAAGTCTAAAGACTTCACCAAAAAATTATCAGAACTGATAAATTCAGTAAAGTTGTGGGATACAAAATCAAAATACAAATCAGTAGCATTTCCATATACCAACACTGAACAATGTGAGAAAGAAATCAAAGGAGCAATCCTATTTATAACAGCCACACATAAAATTAAATACATAGGAATTAACTTAACCAAAGAAGTAAAATATCTTTACAATGAAAACTATAAAACACTGATTTAAAAAAATTGAAGAAATAAAAAAATGGAAAGATATTCCATTTTCGTGGATTGGAAGAATCAGTATTGTTAAAACATCCATACTGCCCAAAGAAATCTACAGATTTAATGCAATTCCTATCAAAATACCAATGGCATTTTTCACATGAATAGAAAAAAAATCTTAAAATTAATATGTAACCACAGAAGACCTAGAATAGCCTAAGCTATGCTTAGCAAAAAGAATAAAACTGGAGGAATCAAATTACCTGACTTCAAATTATACTACAGAACTATACAGAATCAAAACAGCATGGAGCTGGCATAAAAACAGACATATGGATGGATGGAACAGGATAAAGAATCCAGAAGCAAATCCTTATGCCTACAGTGAACTCACTTTTGACAAAGGAGCTAAGGATAGACACTGGGAAAAGACAGTCTCTTCAATAAATGGTGCTGGGAAAACTGGATATCCATATGCAGAAGAATCAAACTTGACACCTATCTCTTGCCTTATACAAAAGTCAAACTAAAGTGAATTAAAAACTTGAATTTAACATCTCAAACTATGAAATGCCTACAAGAAAGCGTTGGGAAAACTCTCTAAGATATTGGTCTGGGCAAAGTTTCTTAAGTAATGCCCCATAAGCACAGGCAACCAAAGCAAAAATGGACAAATGGGATCATATCAAGCTAAACAGCCTCTGCACAGCAAAGGAAACAACCAACCTATCTGACAAGGAATTAACAATCAGCATATAGAAGGAGATCAAACAAATCTATAGAAAATAATCTAAAACACCAATTTAAAAATGGGCAAAATGTCTGAATGGACCTTTCTCAAAAGAAGACATACAAATGGCAAGCAGGATTATGAAAATGTGTTCAACATCACTGATCATCAGAGAAATGCAAATCAAACCCATAGTGAGATCTCATCTCACCCCACTTAAAATGTAAAGATTTTGGACTTTAACCCATATGTGAAGAGAAGGGGGGATGGAAACATCACTAGAAAAGTACTCTAGGTTGATACCAACCCTGGTAGCATTGAGGAGAGAGGTAACCTGGATGGAAGCACTCGCGAGTTCTAGACACCAGAAAAATGGCTCTTGTCATTGTTCAAGGGAGATTGGCAGCAGTGGAGAGAGGGAGAGACAATTTAAAAATAGATAAAGCCTAAGGAAAAGGGCATGGGAATCTAGGAATGAGTATGATTGAGTTTGTATGTTCCCCTGACTACATTATATGCATTATTACATTTATAGTTCAGTCTTCCTTTTTTGTTTTTTTCAAATCAAAAACATAAATGACTGAATTTCGGGAACATTACTAACATACATCCTGCTAGAATCGAAAGGGCCAAGGGGCATTTTAAGAATTGTTTAAGCTTCACATCGTAAAAAATGAATAAAAGACCATTTAAAACAAGAAAAATTATTATATGATAACTGTTTTCTGTACTTCAATTATAATAATGTTTATTTTTCTTCATTAGCTCCCAATAAAAGTCTGTATTTCTTGCTGCTCAAGTAATGATTAAGTGCCGTTAAATATAAGGTTTGGAAATATTATTTAGAAAAGTTTTAGTGTTTTGAAAACCCAGAAGTTAATATATCATTGTTGGTAAACTACAGATTAGGGACTTTAGCTGAAAATACCACTCAAAAGGCTAAACTGTAAAACACTTACAATTTTTTTTTTTCTTTTGAGACAGAGTCTTGCTCTGTTGCCCAGGCTGGAGTGCAGTGGTGCAATCTCAAGTAACTGCAACCTGCGCCTCCTAGGTTCAAGTGATTCTCCTGCCTCAGCCTCCCAAGTAGCTGGGATTACAGGCGCCTACCACCATGCCCAGCTAATTTTTGTATTTTTAGTAGAGACAGGGTTTCACTGTTTTGGCCAGGCTGGTCTCGAACTCCTGACCTCGTGATCCACCTGCCTCCGCCTCCCAAAGTGCTGGGATTACAAGCGTGAGCCACCGCACCCAGCCAACATTTACGATTTTTAAAGAACCTAACCATTAATGACAAAAATAGAAGGTTATTGAACAATTGGTTAGATCTTGTTCAAATTGGAACAACTGGCTGGACCATGAGGAGTGCAGATTTCAGCTAAGTCCATTCTGGGGCAGTTGTGTAAACCAGGTCACCAGGTCATGAAAAACAGTCTCCAGTAATTGACTTTGGACACCATTGTCAAAATGCAGCTGATAGAACTGCTTAGTTCACATGTTCACATCCTGGTTCTGAACGTACACACTTTGTTGTCTGTTTCAACGGTTAGGTCTTTTCAGAATTAGGATTTATTTTTTCCACGTCAGTAGTTGGTATGGCAACGTATCGGGCCTGGTATAGAACCAACTGCAGTTCTCTCACAATGAGTTAGGGCATTTGTGTGTCATACACAATTCACCGTATCTTACTGAGTAAAGATTAATGTGCTTTGTTAACTTCTCCAAAAGCTCATTTATTTGAAGTGGATCATATATTTGTAGGAATACAACCTGCATGTCTCAGGAAGGAGGATGAGCTCCATGGTACTCCCGGGCGCATTTGCTTACCTTGCGGGGGGATTCTCCCTTAGGGCTCCAGCGTGAGCGCTTCAGCAATGCACCGGAGCCTGAACAGCCATGCGCCCAACCCCCTGGGCTTCTCAGCCATTGCTGGTATTAGAGAAACTCCCTTTTCAGAAGAGTAGAAAGATGTGGCCTTGGAAGGCTCTGACTTTCTTCCTCAACTCTCTCTCTCTCTCTCTCTCTCTCTCTGTCTCTCTCTCTCTGTCTCTCTCTCTCTCTCTCTCTGGGTGTGGTAGGCAAAGTGCTGTCACCCATGGCCTGGCCTGCGTCCACCTTCCTGGAACCAGTGAATATGTCACCTTACAGGACACGGGGATTTTGCAGAGGGGATTAAGTTCAGGACAGTAAGAGAGAAAGGTTATTCTGGATCAGGGACAGGCCCAAGGGCATCACGGGGTAGTGCAGGAGGAGACGTGGTCATGGAGAGAGATGTTCAGGTGATGTGCGGAAGGTGCTGGGAGCCACGGAATGCCAGTGGCCTGTAGATGCAGAAAAAGGCGTGGACACGGAGGCTCCTCGGAGCCTTCACAAGGAAGGCAGTTCTGCTGACACCTTGATTTATTTTTGCCCTCCAACCTAGTGATTGTGTGTTATTTTCAATCATTAAGCTAATTTGTTGTAGGAATTACGTTGTATTAGTTTTCTAATACAATGGCAAACCAAGACCTCTTGAGCAGCCACCACCAAGTACTTAAATTTATGTGTCATGAAACCTGCAAATCATGGACCACTCAAGCAGCCTACACCAAAAATTCACTTGTCACGAAACCTGCCTCGGCTTCCTGTAGTGCCACAGTGGGAAGCACGTGACATATTTATAGACATGCATTTTCTAAACTGTAAGGCCCAGCATGTGTGTGAGGGCACGGCCTAATGAGGCTTACCCGGAGGAAGGAATGGCATTGCATGCTGCTCCCGTGGCTAAATCCGAGCACTGTGTGTTGAAATCCTGGATGAAATGTTGGAACACTCTGAGCTGCATTTTTTTTTTCAGAAGTTCCTCCCCAGTGGTCTTGGTCCTGCCTGCCTCTGTGAGGGGTACTGTGTGTAGTGGGAAACAAGTTTGTGCGTCCACATGAGGACTGGGCAGGCGGGTGCCACTTCTGTTGAACAGTTCCTGGGAGGAAAGAGGAAGAAGTGCTTCAGAGAGAAGAAGGTAGCTGGGCCAGAGAATACAGGTCCATCAGTAAGACCCAAGGTGAGGAGGCGCCAACCCTAAAGACAGAGGAGACTAACTGAGGAACACGCAGCCTTGTAAAGTCGGTGGCTGCTCACACTAACACTGCCTCACTCAAGTCCTCTGAGCCATCAAATGCAAGGGCAGAGTTCTACCCCGCAGCCGTCCTGGTACTGAGACCTTCCTGCTTCTCTCCTGTGGGTCCGCCCTCTCCCATTGACTCAGGTCCTCTCTCTGAAATTGGTCTGTCACTCCTTTGGTCTATGGTATTTTTATTAGTTAATTTTTATTTATAATTGACACATGGTAATTGCACATGTTTATGGAATACAGTGTGATGTTTCAATGCATATATACATAGTATCATGAAATTGTGTGGCATTTTTATTAGTTAATTTTAAATTTAATTTATTTATTTATGAGACAGAGTCTCGCTCTGTCACCCAGGCTGGAGTGCAGGGCTCACTGCAACCTCTGCCTTTTGGGTTCAAGCGATTCCTCTGCCTCCGCCTCCTGAGTAGCTGGGATTACAGGCACACACCACTACGCCTGGCTAATTTTTTTTTCATTTATTATTTTTTCATTTATTATTATTATTATTTTTTTACACCTTTTTTTTATTATTATACTTTAAGTTCTAGGGTACATGTGCGTAACATGCAGGTTTGTTACATATGTATACTTGTGCCATGTTGGTGTGCTGCACCCATCAACTTGTCAGCACCCATCAATTAATCATTTATATCA